>NC_062261.1:32700974-33019029 GCF_916048215.2 Malus sylvestris
CTTCGACTCTTCATCTCCTCCGCTCTTTAAAGTCGGAGCTAGCAGGAGCTGAAATCTTCTCGCCTCCCCTCGACATCCATTGAGATTGAGGTATGATCTCACCCAAAACCCTAACTGCCAATCTTCCCTAAATTAATTGTCTGATTAGAAATTTTCTAACAGTTTATTAGTTGTTTGCTTCTGCATTACAACACTTCTGTAAAATTGTGTAATATTCATATCCTAAATCGGTCAGTTCATATCCTGAACTTGAAGTAATCACAAATATCCTGTCAGGGTGAAAATTTGGTGCTCTGAAATACTCTTCTTTGGTGTTTCACTTAACTGTTCAATTGGATGGATTATCAATTCTAAATACTTCATCAATTCTATTACCTTTCTGGCTTGTCATTCCCTTGTCTGGAGGGCGAGCCTTGGCGCAATGTAAATGTTGCTCTTTTGTGACCTCGAGTCTTGAAAGCAGCGTATTTGCAAAACAAGGAAAGACTGCGTAGATAGACGTTCTCCCCGACTCTCGCAAAGCGGGGAGTTTTGATGTTTTGGGGTTGCCTTTTTTTTTAGTATAAACTTGGTGAAGGTTGGTTGTGTCCTTTTAACGTTGCAGGTGAAACATATTCTTTGTCGCTGCACCGCCTCCGCTTCCAACAGTCCTATATCGAAAAGGAATAGATCATCATGCTAAGCAAGAAGTTTCAGTCAAGTACGAGTCGTTGTCACGCTCATGGAGATTCTGGTGAGGGTATAACAGAGATTCAGTAATTTTCCAGAAAAAGTTGCTTATCATGTTCTTTCCTTTCTCCATTTCAAAGACCTCGTGCAAGTTGGTACTGTGTCCAAAGGATGCTTAAAATTTTATCTATCAGTCCCCTCAGTGAATTTCGATGCTGTTGTAAAAACCAACCAGAAGCGCGTAGAGTTGATGAGTTCTTTGGATAGGTACTTGATTCATCGCGGTCACAATAAGATGCAGCGCTTTTCCATTTGTTGGAAGTCCTTTAGTAGCCAAACTTTAATTAAGCTCTCTGATGAGCGTTTTCGGATCATCACGTGGATTAACAGTGCAGTAAGGTGCAACGTTGAGGAGCTGCACCTTGATTTCTCAGCAAAGGGTACCGTCACATTTGCGTTGCTGTCTTGCACTTTGCGTTCTGATTCTTTACAGTCTCTATCAGTGCAATGTTTTAATATGATTCTTCTAGCACCCTCCTTATCTTTTTCGTGCAATCTCCATTACTTGAAGTTGATTTTTGTTCGAATAGTAGATGAGAGATTTTGCAAATGGATCTCATGTGCCTGCAAATGCACTAAGGAAATCGAACTTTTTCACATTAATGGGATGGAGAGTATCACCATTGAAAGCTTGTCTTTTGAATCATTTAAGTTGGCTTCGACTGTCCTCTTCCATCTTAACCTATGTGGTAAAAAACTTGAAGAAATATGATTAGATTGGACATTTGGTACTTCATCTAAAAGCCGCTCGTTAAAAATCTTTGCCCCCAATCTTAGAAAGTTGAGATGGGAAGGCAAATTGTTGAATAGCCAAAGTCTAGGAGAATTCATGAGTTTAGAAAAAGCTCAGATTTTTCTGAAGCCTGAGGTAAATGGCTATGACAATTTATATGAGGTTCTTTGCAGTGTGTGCAGGGCTAAAGTTCTTATTCTGAATGAGGAGACCATTCAGGTAAATGGACATAGCCTTTACGGTCTATAACCTTTTGGTCAAACTCTAGCGTATGTAGTGACTTCAGAAACATGAGTGTTTGAATGTGTGACTAATTAATGCTAATTAATCTGGATTTCTGGTGTTATTCTAAGTATGTATAGCATTTAATAGGATTCTTTTACTTGTTTTCTTCTCTCTTTGTGTTTGGCCTCTTCTCCTTTTTCTACTCGAGATTCTTCGCTTGAATATTTGCAGGTTCTGTTCACGGAAGGCTCCAGGCCAGCACCATTAGATGATATACGTTATTTGGGTTTGCATTTGAGGAGCTTGAATAATGAACTAGTTACAGCAGTGGTCTCTCTTCTTAGAGGAGTCCCTAGTTTGAATACCTTGAACATAGAAAGTGGACGAGGAAGACGGGAAACCAATCCTATGGTAAGTGAAAAAGTTGGTGTTAACTCTCAATTCTCTCCTCTCCTCTTCCCCCCTCTCTTCTATATCCTGTCGCAATTTCTTCAATTGGGTGCATTGTAAATCATCATCAGTTTATAAAGTAGTTATCCATTTTTCCATATGATATTATTTGGTAATGATTGCTGGTTTCCATGTGGCTTTTCAGTCATCTGGGTTTGATATGGTATACTGGAAATCGCAAAACCTTGATTTTGTTTATCAGCTTGTGGCGGTAACCATAAAGCTCTCTGATGCGTCAAATGAAATTGAGCTTGCAAGATATGTTCTTGAGTATGCCCAGAATTTGAAGAAAATGACCATTCTTTGTTCAAGTTTCCAACAACCAAGTGATGTCCAAGGGAAGGTAAGCAAATGCAAGATGTTTTCGACGGCTTTTGTTGTCATTCAGTCAAGTGTTTAATGCACCGAGTATAGTTTTATATCTATTAGTTCTACAATACACAGAACAGAGTTGTCTTACAGTCTAGCACGTCGACGGATATTGCAGTAGGTAGAGATTAAGAAACAATCTGATTAGACAGAAACTTAATACGGAAAGCTGCATTTGATTGACTTTGTCATATACATTAGAAGCAGGCTTGAACAGACTAGTATAGATGACAGAATTAACCTATCATTTGAGTGGTGAGACCAGACTTGATCTTCTCAATGGTACCAACTTCAGTCCTAAATGATTTGGCAAGGATCGCATCGTCAATTCCAGTGGCAACCGTCAACACTGGCACTGAAACTCCGTCAGCATTTCACTTCCAAATGCTGGAATGGCGTAGGCTGGTAATTGAACATCTGGGTTATGCTGATAATGAACTAATCCCTTAGGAATCACAAGTAGGTTTCCAACTCTAAGCTTTTGAGTGTATAGAATGTATTTCGTTTCCATGAACCCTACTTCCAAGGAACCACTAACAATGAACAAAAGTTAAGCTGTGTTGTTTGGTGGAACTATGAAGTTGGAAAGGATGTCCGATCACCGGCTAGGACCCTTTTGGAGGTGGTCAGGGCAAGTACTAGTATGGTCACTAACTGAAGAACTAATCTCAAAGCCATGCATGGTAGATGAGTACTAATTAGACCTGAAATTAGCTTGTGCTATAGAGCTGTTGGTATTCAGTTTCAAATTACCAGTTTATTGTGTTGTAATGTACTATGTTGTTTCTCTGTTTTCTTCTTTTTGGCCTGATTGAAAGCCGCAAGGAGCCATTTGCTTGTATATGAGCTGTGTACACACCTAAACAATTAACTAGAAGATCAAGTTGACTGAATTTCCTAAGATGGTTGAAGTGAGAGGAGTTGCCAATCACAGTAGTTGACTTTTTATATTCTATTAGATTTTTCTTCGGGTCAACTATTCTTGTAGATCGTGATGGTATTGCTTCGCTAATCCGTGTTAGGATGGGGAGTGTTATCTTTCTGTTGCCAATTGATTTTGGGGTGAAATTTCAACTTCGTAATAGTATTAGAACAGGGTTGTCATGTGTGACGTCTAATGGCCACACACGCTCCAGGTCACCCAATATATTTTGTCCATGTGTTTGGCTTCAGTGTCGGCGTGTTACCACACACTTAGGGCGTGTAAGGATGTAAAGTGCATTGAAAAGTTAAGGGACCTTGCATATACTTAAGGGAATTGGCCACACGTTTAGAACTTTTTTGTATGTTCTATCTTTTTAAAATTTTTAGTGGTTACCCTGCTACGGTACTACCTACATCCCATTAAGTTGTATTGCAGAATTCTTTTGATTCTCTTTGATAATTTTGATAGGTCTTTCAATTTTGTGAAGATTGCTTCGATTCCTCATGTTATTAAGTCCAATTTTTGTTTTCGTACGTATAAGAAGGATCCTCCCTAACATAGAACTTTGACTCCACCATTGCTTATGTTTTCATTGTTTATCTTTTTCTTTGAAACGTTTTCACCATTTTTCATGGGGTGCATGGACGAGTGGATGAAGAATACACTCTATTTATCTTCTCATTTTTCAGTTTGATTTTTAAGATTATTAATTTACAATTTTATCGTTATTAAAAACGATGGCTTCTCTTTCAGTTTAGTTTTATTTTATTTTATTTTTTTATAATTAGGGATTTATTGAAAGATTTAAACTCAAAAAAAATAGAAGGAAATAGGCGTATCATATTTAAAAAAGAATCCTTGTTGCCCAAGTATTCAAACTTGTACATAATAAAAAGGCATATCATCAAATCCCCCCATACTCCGTGATATACTAAACCCTAATTCAATCATGTAAGTTCTCAAAGCTCTTGATCAATCACATAAAGATTCATCGATAAGTACAGGTGAAACCAACCTTCGTCATCCAGAAGAGGAAGTCGATTTCAAGTATTCTTTAGAGTAATGGCCTTCGCGCTCTATTCTAGTCTATTTCTCTTTGGGCACGACTTCCAAAGGAAGGGATTGAGGTGCCAAAACCAAAATGTCAACCTTTCACAAATCCTCACAAGAACGGCTCCTACTACTCTTCTCAGCCCTCTAGAGATTAGACTTTCCATGACGCCGCCGCCACCTCAGCCCCAACCGTCCTCTTCTGGCAATCTCTTCACCAACCTCATGGTTGCCAATTTCAACCATACTATGATTCAGCCGACTCGGCCAAGACCCCTAATGGGCTTGATTGAGAATAACTCCCCCACCTTCTTGTCCTCCAGTAACCCTTGCCTTGATTTCTTCTTCCACGTCGTACCCGACATGCCTGCTTCTTATGTGAATAAACAACTCCCACTGGCCTGGTCACACAATGCCCTAACCACCCTTAAACTCATCTGCAACCTTCAGGGCATACGTGGCACTGGAAAATCCGACAAGGAGGGGTTTTACAAGGCAACGTTTTGGCTCCACCAGAACCACCCCAAAACCTTAGCGTGCAACACCACGTCTGTCGCCCAAATCGGCTTCTTTAAAGACCTCCCTGAGATTCTCTACCGCCTTGTAGAAGGCCAGGAGGTGATGGGAAACCACAAGGCCGAGTGGTTACAGAAAAAAACAATCAGTAAGCGTAGCTCCCACAACTATGAATGTGATGATACAGGTCCTAAACAGGGTAAAAGAGGTGAAGTTGGAAAAAAAAGAGCCGGCATAGAACCTGCGGGGTGCGTTTGTTGCACCGGACTGTCTCGGACTGGACTAGCTGCAGGGACTAAGCTGGACTAACTTAGTGAAGCGTTTGGTGCAGTGTCGGACTAAAAAACAGAATAATAAAAATAATAAAAATTAATTCACTTTTTATTTTTTACTTTTTTCGTTTTCTAGAATCTCCCTATTTTGGTCAAACTATTTCCTTCTTTTTCTCCCGTCTCTTCCCTTTTCCTTATCCTGTCCGACTCTCTCTCCCTCCCTCCCTCCCTCTGCACTTCCTCTCACAACTTCATAATCTACTGCAAACCTTCAAAATCAAACCACATAGCAAGAAATAAAGTGAAAAATTAGGAGTTGGGGTTGGGGTGCAATGTGATTGCCTCGAAGGTGGGAGATGGAGAAGGTTTGCAATCAGGGAGTTTCATGTTTTCTGGGTTTGGTTTTCCTTCAGTCAATCCCATCGTTGATTTAAGCTTATACCCACTGCAGATTTTGTGTGTGTGTGTGTGTGTGTGTGTGTGTGTTTTATAGGTTTCTGGGTTCGGTTTTGCAGGTTGGATCTGGATTTGAAAAATGGAACGACTGCATATTTTTTTTGTTTTGAATTTTGCGGGATATGGGTTTGAAAATGGTTGTGGAAGCGAGGAAGAAGCAGATGAGAGGGGCGAAGTGAGGAGAGGCAAAGCGGACAGAGGTGGTCTTAGCAGTTTGCCCGATTTTGGGGGGCCTCGCGAAGCCCCTCTAGCGAATCGTTTAGTCGGGGTTAGTGTAGGCGAGTCTCATTAACGCTAGTCCCTGTGTGCAACAAACACAGGATTACAGTGACAGTTAGTCCAGTCCAAGCTAGCGAGCTCAAACAAACACACCCACAGAGGTTCGGGTGATGAAGGATTTGGAGAGGGGGAAATTGGAAAAGGCAAAAGCAAGCGCTTTGAGGAGAGAGAGGTTCATCGCCCAGACCAAGAAGGCTTTTGAAAGGTACCAAAGTGATCCGGATTATTGATTTTTACACGAGCGAGTTTCGGATGTTTTTGCCAAGTGTTTGAATTACGATATTGCAAATTTAAAGTCCTCTAAAAAGAGTCATCACTTCACTCTGGCGGCCAAGTGGTGCCCTTCCCTCGACTCCTCCTATGACTGCACCACATTGCTGTGTGAAAGCATTGCGATGAAGGTCTTCCCCAAAGAATTGTACACATGATATCAAATGATTGAGGATGAACATTACACATACAGAGTGAGAGACCGGCTGAGGAATGAGGCTTTGGTGTCGTTGAGGAAGGCCATGCAGTTACCCGAGGTTTATATGAGCTTCAACCAGATGAGCCCCCTTCCATACAATCGAGTGGCCTCTGTGGCGATAACTCTTTACAAAGAGATCTTTTTGTTGCATGATAAAGTGAGGTTTGAGAAGTACTTGGAGGATGTAGAGGCAGGAACATCCAAGATTGTGGCGGGTGCATTGCTTCCTCACCAGATCATACATTCTTTAGGGGAGGGAGATCTTGGTGGAAAAATGGCTGAGCTTCAGTGGAAGAGAATGGTGGATGACATGTTAGAGCACGGGAAAATAAGGAATTGCATGGCTGTATGTGACATATCGTTAAGTATGTCCGGAACACCCATGGATGTGTCGGTGGCCTTGGGGCTTCTGGTGTCTGAATTGAGTGAAAAGCCATGGAAGGGGAAAGTGATCACTTTCAGTGAGCGGCCTCAGCTGCATTTAATACAAGGCGATGACCTTCGGTCTAAGTGTGAGTTTGTGAGGAATATGGATTGGGGAATGAACACTAATTTTCAAAAAGTCTTTGATTGGCTTCTCGAAGTGGCTGTGAATGGGAATTTGAGGCCAGAACATATGATAAAAAGGATTTTTGTGTTTAGTGACATGGAGTTTGATATGGCTTCACGACATTATTCCATGTCTTCACCACATTATAAGTGGGAGACGGATTATGAGGCAATACAGATGAAGTTTAAGGAGAAGGGGTATGAAGATGTGGTGCCATAGATAGTCTTTTGGAATCTTAGACACTCAAGTTCTACGCCCGTGTTGGAGACGGAGCTGGGGGTGGCGCTGGTGAGTGGCTTCTCCAAGAATATGCTCAAGTTGTTCATAGATAATGACGGGGAAATTGTTGAGGCTTAAAAAGACTTCACTACTTTGGAGACGTTTTTCTCACAAAGAAGAATGTAATGCAGCGGAATTGATAGGCAAGAGAAAGAAAGAACACTCAATGTATTACACAAGATTTTTATTCACTCACAAACTTAGTACAAAAGGAAACACTCAAACACTCTTAGAAGCTTTGTTGCTTCTTCTCACTTCTCACTACTTGTTCTCTTGGTTGTTTCAAATGGTGTGGATGCCTTCTCCTTTTATAGGCATGGATGGAACCTTGGAGAAGCATGGAAGCATCATGCTAGAGATATCTAGATAATTCCACTACCTTCCTAAGATAGAATTATCTACACTAATCTTGTATGTTGGTGGAATCCTTACCATTCTTCTAGACTCTTCCACCAACTTGAACTTTGCTAGAATTCTCTAGCGTGTGCATGGATCTTTCTTTGTGCATGGGCTGGATCCATTATCTTTGGGCCAATACAAGATTAGAATTCAACATCCCCTTTAATCTTGTCTTGTGACACCGATTGAGTTCCTCAATCTGACAAAGTCTTTTTGTTTGAGTGGCTTGGTGAATATTTCGGCGACTTGGTCTTGAGACTTCACATATTCCACTTGCACATCCTTTCTTGCAATACACTTTCTTATGTAATGATAGCAAGTATCTATGTGTTTGCTCCTGTCATTGAATATTGGATTCTTTGCTAGAGCTATTGTAGACTTGTTGTCGACATAAATCTCTGTTGGCTCTTCTTATGGCATATTCTTTCAGCAAGTTTCTCAGCCAGATTGTAGGACAGACACATGAGGTAGCAGCTACGTATTCATCTTCGCAGGTAGAGAGAGTGACAATCGGTTGCTTTTTTGACATCCATGTGAATGCAGTGTCTCCCATGAAGAACACAAAACTAGTAGTGCTTTTTCTATCATCGAAATCTCCTGCCCAATCACTGTCGTTATACCCAACAAGTTTGTAGTTATCAGAACTTGAATAAAACAAGCCAAAGTTAACAATACCTTTAAGGTATCGAAGAATTCTTTTGGCGGTCTTCAAGTGTGTAGTTGTGGGATTCTCCACGTAGCGACTGACTAATCTGACGGCATAGAGAATATCTGGTCTTGTGCAAGTCAAGTAGCTCAAGCTTCTAACTAAACTCTTAAAAATGTTGGATCTACACTTTCTCCTTCATCATGCTTGGTTAGTTTAACTCCGCATTCCACTGGTGTGCTTATAGGCTTGCAATCATCCATTTTGAACTTTTTTAGTATCTCCTCTGTGTAGCTTTCTTGGGAGATGAAAATGCCTTCTTCGTTCTGCTTGACTTCAATGCCTAGGTAGTATGCCATCAGCCTGATGTCGGTCATCTCGAATTCTTTGGTCATCACTCTCTTGAACTCTTCATACATGCTTGGATTACTTCTAGTGAAGATTAGATCATCCACATATAAGCACACAATTAGAATATCTTCATCCTTGACTTTGACATAGAGAGCATGTTCATGAGGGCACTTGATGAAGTTGTTTCCTTGGAAGTACTTGTCAATGCGACTATTCCATGCTCGTGGCGCTTATTTTAACCCATAGAGGCCTTTCTTCAGCTTCAGAACTTTATCTTCATGCCCTTTGATTTCATAGCCTGATGGTTGCTAAATGTAGACTTCTTCTTCAAAGACTCAATTTAAGAAAGCGGACTTCACATCCATTTGTTGAATCTTCCATTTGTTTTGAGATGCCAAAGAAATTAGTAATTGTATAGTTTCCAACCGAGCAACGGGTGCAAATATCTCATCATAGTCGATTCCGGCTCTTTGACTATAGCTCTTCGCCACTAGTCTTGCCTTGTATCTTTCAACCTCTTCGTTGGCATTCTTTTTTTGTCTTATACACCCACTTGACTCCGATGGCTTTGTGTCATTTCAGAAGAATAGCGAGTTCCCATGTATCGTTCTTATGGATTGCTTCAATTTCTTCATCCATTGCTTTCCTCCACTTAGTATCTTGCACTACTTCTTGGAAGTCAATTGGTTCACAATCAGCAAAGAGACAGAAAAATGTAGACTTCTTATGCGTTGTACTTTCAGCTACCTCATAGAGATCTCGTAGACTTCTTATGCGTTGTACTTCTCTTTCATTTAGGTTCCCACTTGACGATGCTGATGCTGGTGAATTACCATGATTGGTTGATGTTGGTGAAGCAGGTGGAGTAGTGGATTCTTGTTGAACCTTTCTTGCTTGCTCCATCATCCCTTTTTCATTCTTTTCTTCAAATTGAGGAAATAAGTTAAGATCACCTGCATGAGAGCCAAAATCCCATTCTCCTTCTTCATCGAACGTCACGTCTCGACTAATCACCGGTTTCCCATTGTTTGGATTATACAGCTTATAGCCTTTTGAATTTGAGTCATAACCGATGAAGATGAACTTCTCACTTTTATCGTCAAGTTTCGTCCTCCTCTCGTCTGGTACATGTACATGGGCTATGCTTCCAAAAACTCTTAGACACTGTTCTAAAAATCCCCGCCTAGGCGCTAGGCCCCAGCCCACCACCCCGATTAATACCTAGGCCCTAGCCCACCGCCTAGACCACCTAGGCACCCGTCTAGCCCTCCTAGGCATCCGCCTAGCCCGCCTAGGCACCCGCCTAGACCCGCCTAGGTTACAACTCACTTAGACAGAAAATACATAACTTTTATTTTGCATTTTGTTTTTATCCAATAAATTGTAAGAGACTTGTTGCATACTTGAATGAACAAACATTATATCCTTATTTCACATGTTTTCATTATGTTCCAATACTTCATGATATATATATGCATTCTATTTTGTAGTTTATGATGAAATTATATATATTTCAAGTAGAAGCAGACACTTATTTACTTGAAATATGATAGATTTACTTAAATCCGCCTAGTCTGCCTAGGCCTCGCCTAGCCGCCTAGGCGCTAGGCCCCAGCCCACCGCTCGACTAGCGCCTAGCGACTTTTAAAACCTTGCTCTTAGATGAGAGATACCTGGCATTCTTCCACTCCATGCTTCTTGCGGAGTCTTTCCCCACACACTTCTTGTTGGAGATCGATTGGATAGGTAGACAGCACATGCTACAGCTTTTGCCCATAACTCTTTAGGCAATCTCTTGCTTTTGAGCATGCTTTGAGCCATGTCGAGGATGGTTCAATTTTTTCTTTCCACCACACCATTTTGTTGAGGGAATCTTGGAACTGTCAAAGTTTGACGAATACCATTACCTTCACAGAATTCTTGAAATTCCTTTTAAGTGAATTCTCATCCTCGATCAGATCTTATGGCTTTGATCTTGCAACCACTTTCTTTTTCTACGGCGGCTTTGAACTTCTTGAATGCTCCAAAGGCCTCTGATTTCTGCTTCAAGAAATATACCCAGGTTTTCCTTGAAAAATCATCAATTAAGAGAAGGAAATAATTATTTTTACCCAAAGAGCTTGGTTTTATTGGACCGCACACATCAGTGTGAATAAGCTTGAGTGGCTTCTGGGCTCTTGTGGTCGACTCCTTTGGAAAGCTTTTCCTAAACTGTTTCCCAAGTAAACATCATTCGCAAACTTGATCAGGACGACTGATGCACGGTAAACCTCTCACCATCTCCTTCTTGGATAAGAACTTTAGTCCCCCAAAGTTAAGATGCCCAAAACGAAGATGCCAAAGCCAGGATGTGTCTTTGTAACATGTTTTGAGGCACTTTACAACATCATTTTGAATATTTATAGGAAACATTCTATTCTTTGACATTTTCACCTTGGCAATTAATTTTCCTTTGTCATCTCTAAGAAAAAGGCTATACTTTTTCATGTGAATATCATAACCTTTTTCTAAGAGTTGACCCAAGCTCAAAATGATGCTTTTCATATTGGGCACGTAGTAGACATTTGAAATTAATTGGTGACCGCCATTTTTCAGGGGAATAAGGATGTTACCTTTTCCTTTGACAGGTATTTTGGATTCGCCTCCAAAAGAAACGTTGCCACTCACCGATTCATTAAGCTCTACAAACATGCTTCTTCTTTCGCACATGGGTTGCTGACGCCGGTCTCAAGGTACCATGTATAGTTTTGGTCTCCATCATTGTTCTTGCTGAAGGAAAAAATTTGTCCTAGCTAAGAACTAGTATGAACATTTGAATACACATGCAAGCTATTAACACTTTAAAGTAGGCATGCATCAAAAAACAATTCATAAAACCCATGACTTTCAAAGCCTAGTATATGGTGAACCAATAAACTCTTTAACAACATTAAAGAGAAGTAAAGATTTAGAGTTTCTTTACCCTTGAAGCTCATCCTTGTTTACACAAGGGATTCACCCAAGTGGAGGGCCTTCAAGTCACCTCCAAGCTCCTTGGATCCTCCTTGTGTTTTCCTCCCTTTAGTGCTATTTTGATGATTTGAGGAAATAAGGATTGGTTCTCCAAAACACCAAAAGTTTGATGTCTCTAAGTCTCTTCACCAAGGATGTATCTTGTGAAGATGATATGGATGACTTAGGGAAGAAGAGATTGCTAGATGTCCCTCCCCTTAGTGGCCGGCCTCCTTAGAGAAAAAGAGAGAAAATGTTTCACCCAATTTCAACAAGAAGAACCCTAATTGAAAACAAAGCTATAAAGTTGAATTTATACTTCATTTCAAGTGAGTGGCAAACTTGTAATTAATCCAAGTTTGCTACCCTCACCCTTATGGCCGGCCTTACTTTGTTATTGGGCTAATTTGCCCATTTTGTTTTAGTTGTCATACAACATAAACATAATGGGCCTTGTGGCACAAACCGCTTTTGGGCCCCAAAACCCAAAACCAACATATAAGCCCAATACTAACCTTTCGTAAAATTAATTAACTAATTAATTAATCTTGACCATTCTTCAATTAAACCATTTAATTGCTTATCCATTTCATTTAATTTCTTCACATACATCCTTACTCGGTGTACGATCCATTAGGTTCCAATTAGCGAGACAGTGGGCGATGTTACTCTTAACGATCGATTGTGAATTGAAACCACATTTCAATTCTCCCTTTGATGATTAGTGTTTGCTAATCATTAGGGCTTCCACAAACCATGAGTGACACCTAGCAGTATGTCATAGTTACCCAAGCTAAGTAGAATTGGTTGGAGAACCTATCCAGTTACAACTACAATGCAATACGGTCCTTCTCTAATACAATACTCTTAATCACATTGTTTAAGTGATAGTTTGTTTCATGTCTACTATCCAATGTGATACTTTCCTATATGATTCCTTTGAATATGATTTGGAACAAACTTCCTAAGTCATATTCATTTGCTTTGGCCAAAGACTTTAGAATCATATCTTAGAGTATTCTCCTTCCACCATGGAAGGTTAGAGATCCCTTGTTGTGCATTCATATGCCTACATGACTAGATAGCTTGACCCCAACAATGCCGTGGACACTCCGGTGGAATGCCGTTTGACATGATCAAAGATCAATGACCTAACCATTAGACATCTATGATGCCTCAGGTCAAAGGACTACTTTGCATATTGTAACTTTAGAGTTCATACATGACATGTATGTTCGAACTCTCTTTTGATCGTAGTTCAGTGTACTCGATTACTCTTTCGAGCACCTATGTGTTTGTCTTAGTGTCCAACACCAAATGACTTGAGACTAGTTCATACTCACGTTTGAGTCAACATAACACATACTAACCTTAGCGGATTGTCAATGCCCAATTGGCAATCCTATGGCTAGGAACGTTTTAGGAATGAACATAAGAGAAATGTCTCGTTAATCTAACTCATTTAGATCACTTATCTCTTAGACCAAATACATTCCTTGGATTCTCTTATTGCTTAAACACATGATACAATAAATAGTGATTAACAATAAGCTTTGCCCTCCATTAAACATATAAAAGTTTAATACATTAAGTATTCCAAAAAGCTATTACATCAAATGAGTGGCTTTGTGGGCATACTTCCAACAATCTCCCACTTGCACTCAAAGCCATCATCCCATGTATCTAATACCCATCTTTTCCATATCACGATCAAGCTGGATTTGAGACATTGGCTTTGTCAGTGGATGTGCTACGTTATCGGCTGAAGCAACTTTGAGGATATTGACTTTCCCCTCGGCAGCATATCTTCTTATGATATTAAAGCGCCTGTCAAAATGCTTGTTCTTTTGATGAGCCCTAGGTTCCTTGGCTTGAGCTATCGCCCCACTGTTATCACAGTACAAAGTTACTGGTGATGTAATGGTTGGAACCACTCCAAGTTCAGTGATGAACTTCTTCATCCAGAATGCTTCTTTGCCGGCTTCAGCTGCAGCGACATATTCAGCCTCTGTTGTGGAATCAGCAATTACACTTTGTTTCTTGCTCTTCCAACTGACAGCCCCACCATTCAGAGTGAATACATATCCGGAGTTGGAACTTCTATCATCAACGTCAGATTGGAAATCTGCGTCTGTATAGCCTTCCACTCGCAACTCTGCCGCTCCTCCATATACGAGGAACATATCCTTAGTTCTTCTTAAGTACTTAAGGACCATCTTGACAGCTGCCCAGTGTTCTGATCCTGGGTTAGATTGATATCAACTAGTAATGCTCAGCATATGCAATATCTGGCCTTGTACATATCATGGCATACATGAGACTTCCTATGGCGGAATCATAAGGAATATAACTCATTTGCCATATCTCTTCAGGAGTCTTTGGTCCCATGGACTTAGAAAGGTGAATTCCATGTCTCATAGGAAGAAGACATTTCTTAGATTGTTCCATCTGGAACCTACTTAGCACCTTATCAATGTACATTGATTGGGATAATCCAATTATTCTTCTGGATCTATCACGATAGAGCTTTATCCCAAGTACATAAGATGCATATCCTAAATCTTTCATGTGGAAGGTTTTGGACAACCACACTTTTACAGAAGAAAGTATTGCAATGTCATTCCCGAATAGTAATATGTCATCTACATATAACACTAGGAATACAACTGCATCCCCAACGACTTTTTGATAAACACAATTGTCGTCTTCGTTTTGAGTAAAACCAAACGTTTTGATTTCAGTGTCGAAACGAATGTTCCATCTCCTGGAGGCTTGCTTAAGTCCATAAATGGACCTTTGAAGCTTGCATACCTTAGTCTTTTCAGACTTGGACACAAAACCTTCGGGTTGAGTCATATAGAGCTCTTCCTCTAGGTAGCCATTCAGAAAGGCCGTCTTCACGTCCATTTGCCAGATCTCATAATCATGGTACACAGCTATAGCAAGCAAAATCTGAATGGACTTAATCATGGCTACAGGAGAGAAAGTTTCTTCATAGTCAATCCCTTCTCTTTGCCTGTAACCCTTGGCTACTAGTCTAGCCTTATAAGTCTCCACGTTCCCATCAACGCCTATCTTCCTCTTGAAGACCCATTTGTTTCCAACAGGTACAATACCTTCTGGAGGGTCTACAAGAGTCCAGACCTGATTTTGATACATGAAATCCATCTCAGATTTCATGGCCTCTTGCCATCTCTTTGAATCAATGTCGGACATTGCTTCAGTGTAGTCTCTAGGGTCCTTCTTTGTTTCATTGTCACCTAGAAGGTACAATTCATCAAAGTCATTGTCTAAGCCATACCTCTTAGGTGGCTTACTAACCCGTTCAGATCTACGTGGAGCTAGGGGTTCAGGAACAGGGTTGTCAATATGTCGAGTGCTTGTTTGTGGTTCATTATTAATCTCATTAATTTCCATCTTTTTGCTTATAGTTCCTTTGAGAACGAATTCGTCCTCTAGAAACTTAGCAGTTCTGGCGACAAAGACTTTCTGGTCGTCAGGATGGTAGAACTCATATCCCATAGTTTCTTTAGGATATCCCACAAAATAGCATCTTACTGATCTCGCTTCAAGCTTAGTAGTTTCAAGCTTCTTGACGTATGCTTCACAACCCCAAATCTTAATGTGTTTAAGACTTGGCTTTCTTCCATGCCATATCTCATAGGGCGTTTGTGAAACTGATTTGGAAGGTACTCTATTAAGCAAGTAAGCTGCTGTATATAGAGCGTATCCCCAGAATGTTACTGGTAGATCAGCAGAACTCATCATAGAACGAACCATGTTCATCAAGATTCGATTTCTCCTTTAAGAAACTCCATTGAGTTGTGGAGTTCCCGGTGGAGTCCACTGTGATGTTATTCCACACTCTTTGAGATAATCTAGGAACTCGTTACTCAGATATTCACCCCCTCGATCCGATCTTAGGATCTTTATCTGTTTCCCAGTTTGCTTATCTACTTCATTCTTGAATTCTTTGAACCTTTCAAAGGATTCTGACTTGTACTTCATAAGATACACATAACCAAACCGAGAGTGATCGTCGGTGAATGTGATATAGTAGGAGAAGCCTCCTCTCGACGTAGTAGACATAGGTCCACATACGTCAGTGTGGATTAACCCTAGAATTTCAGTGGCACGCTCTCATTTTCCAGTAAATGGAGATTTGGTCATTTTCCCTTTCAAGCAACATTCACAAGTACCCATCTGGTCATTACCTAATGGGTGGATATATCCGTCTTTCGACATCTTGTGAATCTTATCAAGGTTCACATGTTCAACTTTAAGATGCCACATCTTTTCTTGGTTAACTTCTTCTCTAGCCCGTTTGGGTTTTGAGGTATTCCTGCTTTCAATACAGTACATCCCACTATTCGTCTCTAGGTGAAAAAGTCCATCTATCATATTACCATGAGAGATAATACGACCGTTTAAGTATAAAGTGCAACTCATTTTGTCAAACAATACTGAGTGCCCATCTCGTAAAAGCTTAGAGATGGAAATCAAATTCTTTATACATGAAGGAAAATATAAACAATTTTTAAGTTCCAGGACTTCCCCAGAGGGTAGGTTAAGCATATAGGTGCCTATTGCTTTTGCCGAGATTTTAGTGCTGTTCCCAACTCGCACAATCATCTTCCCATTGCTCAGTGACTTGCTCCCCACTAGTCCCTGCATCGTATTACAGATATGTTGACTAGCGCCTGAATGAAATATCCAGGAATTGGAGCTCACTGTAAAAGAATTCTCTATGACAGAAATAGTCTCTTCAAAAGTTCGTGTCATAAGGCTCGCAATGCGCACCATGTATTTCTTCTTCCAACGTTCATCCTTTCCACAATGAAAGCATGTTCCTTTGGATTTCTTTGCCTTCTTCTTATGCAACCTTTTCCTTATCATTGCATTCTCACTCCCACTGTCCCTTTTGAAACCTTTTTCAAATTTACAGCACATGTCAATCATCTCTTTCAAAGAATGATCGAATCTATTCACTTTATAGTTTACAATAAACTTAGTGAAATCATCCGAGAGAGATGCAAGGAAAAAGTCTTGGGCCATTTTCCCATCGATGGAAGTTCCTAAACTTTTAAGATCTTTAAATATCTTTTCCATCTTTTGTCCATGTTTATGGACCGATGCCCCCTTTGCCATTTTGGCATTCATTAGACTACAAACATTTGAGAATCGTACATTACTAGTCTCAATGTCATGCATCTTATGCAAACTTTCAACCATGGCACAAGAAGTGTCCATGTGCTTATGTAGCTTCATAAGCTCCTCACTAAGTGAAGTGAGGATTAAGCATTTGGCTTGTAAGTCATCCTCATAGTGTCTAACATAGTTTTGACACTCCTCATTTGAAGCTAATTTCGTAGGAGGTACATGAGGAGGGGATTGCTTAAGCACATACAATATGTCTTTTACCTTTGAGACATTCTCAATGTGGCGATACCAAGCAAGGAAACGTTGGCCCTTAAGGCCCCTTTTGTCAAGTATAATGGTGGGTATAATTTTAGGCATGTCGTTCACTACATAACATAACAGAAATCGTATTAGATTGTTTGTTTAAAACTATTTGATTGGGTCTTTGAATCAAATAGTACCACCCACTATTTTTGGAAAATTCCACATCCCTCAATAGAATTCGAGAGTTATATTGAACTCTTAGCGGGTTATGGGAGACTCACCATTACCAAGCCCACCTCACGATGATACGATGTTGGCTAGCAAAAATAATGATGAGAGAATAACGCATTATTCATTTACAACTTTTGTAATTACCCATCCGTTTGGCCTCTAGAGAATGTTGCCTCACGATGATACGATGTTGGCACCATTGCACTTAGTTTAAGTTATTCCCACCATGCTTAGTTCGTGAAGGGGTTCAAGAATAGCCTCACGATGATACGATGTTGGCTATCCTCGTTGCCTACATTCACCTCATCATATGTTTATGGACTCCTCCTGGATGTAAGCACATACTTTGTACTTCTCCATGATAGGGTGAAGTCGGTGCATGAGTCACAAACGCTTGGAGCCCACCACGGTGGAAGGCCTACGAAGAGATATTCTAAACATCTCTCGCTTATCAACTTAATATTCGTTTTTGAGGGAATTGTTTTGGGCTACATCAAAACATTTTAATCACATTAAAAGAACTTGGGCCTATCACAACTATTGGTCCAAGTCAATATGAATTAGTAGCATATAATACTCCCACTGTTTCGTTGAAACAAGCGAGACTATATGGAACTACTAACGAATGCATTGCATCCTCATATGGACTATATAGTCATATTAGGTTTTAGGATGATTATGAACCGTTTGATTTGATCCAACACGAGCCTTGTGTTGGACCTTGGGTTTAAGGTAGATAGTTGTTGATTTTAGTTACGCGTTTAATCTAATTAAACCATTATTTCCTATTGGGCGTTGGACCCAACTATTCCATTTGCATACAATTAAACAAAAGGAATACATGAAATAATAATAATAAGGGCTTATGCCCTTTTACAACACAAATCAAATGATGGACTTATGTCCATTTACAACAACTTGAATTAATCAAATTACATTCAAATCTACACTACCAAAACCCAAACATTCATAATGTAAAGCGGCCAATCACATAGCTCAATTATCGAGGCCTTTGGTTCATAATCACCCTTTTCTTAATCAATCACATTAACTAAGAAAGCAACTTTAAACAATTGGTTTTTGGATCCATAGAATTGATTTAAATGGAACTAAATGGAATGAAAATCCAATTCTCATTAAAGAGACAAAACAATTTTGTTCTCATTTTATTTGGGCCAAAAGGAAACTATAACCACAACAATTGGGCCATAATGCAAATACAAAAACTTTTGGGATCACTTTGAAAAAACACAAAAGTCCACAACTTCATGTAATTTCAACTAGAACCCAAAATTTCATTAATGTAAAAACATCATTAAAGGATCAAAACAATTTGTCCTTTATAGTTTTTAAGCCTAAACGTAAAAACGTAAACTTTTGGGCCAAAATGCAAAAACACAAAATTATCAAAACTTTATGTAATTGCATAAAAGGCCCCAAAAGTACCCCCACTAGGGGGTGGCCGGTTTTTGAAGGTGTGAATGAGTGTGAAAGGGTTTTATGCAAGTTGTGCATGCATGTGCAATATGCAAGTTGATTTTGGTGGGTGAGTTATTGGTGAAATTGATGGTTTGTAAGAAAACTAAAAGATCTATGACAAAACATTAAAAAATTTCATCACTTCTCACCAATATCCATCAACCATCAAAATTAAACCAAAACTTTATGAAAAACATTAAACTTTAGAATCAAAACTTCAAACCTTTTTGTTCTTGGCAAGAACTTCAAGAACATTGAAGAACACCATGAAAACTCATAATAGCTCCATGAATGTTTTTCACTCACCAAAACTCAATTTTTCACCTCTCAAAAGAGGGCTAATATCCTAGGGTACTTAGGGGTTCCAAAAGTCACCTTAAAACCATTTTAACAAGACAAACATGAACCCAAAAAATCACCCTTTGGATTTGGCCGAATTTCCCAAAATACATGGCACCAAATTTTAGTTCCAATATTCATGCTTGAATGAAATACATCTACAACATTTGAGATGCTAAATTTTCTAGCAAAATTTATATATTCAAAAGCAAGAACAAAGCTTGTAACATTTACAACATTTAAATCACATATTATGAAAATCACCAAACCCAAAAGGATTCACCATAAACTAGGCCTAGGCTCTGATACCACTTGAATGAAAAAATTTGTCCTAGCTAAGAACTAGTATGAACATTTGAATACACATGCAAGCTATTAACACTTTAAAATAGGCATGCATCCAAAAACAATTCATAAAACCCATGACTTTCAAAGCCTAGTATATGGTGAACCAATAAACTCTTTAACAACATTAAAGAGAAGTAAAGATTTAGAGTTTCTTTACCCTTGAAGCTCATCCTTGTTTACACAAGGGATTCACCCAAGTGGAGGGCCTTCAAGTCACCTCCAAGCTCCTTGGATCCTCCTTGTGTTTTCCTCCCTTTAGTGCTCCTTTGATGATTTGAGGAAATAAGGATTGGTTCTCCAAAACACCAAAAGTTTGATGTCTCTAAGTCTCTTCACCAAGGATGTATCTTGTGAAGATGATATGGATGACTTAGGGAAGAAGAGATTGCTAGATGTCCCTCCCCTTAGTGGCCGGCCTCCTTAGAGAAAAAGAGAGAAAATGTTTCACCCAATTTCAACAAGAAGAACCCTAATTGAAAACAAAGTTATAAAGTTGAATTTATACTTCATTTCAAGTGAGTGGCAAACTTGTAATTAATCCAAGTTTGCTACCCTCACCCTTATGGCCGGCCTTACTTTGTTATTGGGCTAATTTACCCATTTTGTTTTAGTTGTCATACAACATAAACATAATGGGCCTTGTGGACCAAAACGCTTTTGGGCCCCGAAACCCAAAACCAACATATAAGCCCAATACGAACCTTTCGTAAAATTAATTAACTAATTAATTAATCTTGACCATTCTTCAATTAAACCATTTAATTGCTTATCCATTTCATTTAATTTCTTCACATACATCCTTACTCGGTGTACGATCCATTAGGTTCCAATTAGCGAGGCAGTGGGCGATGTTACTCTTAACGATCGATTGTGAATTGAAACCACATTTCAATTCTCCCTTTGATGATTAGTGTTTGCTAATCATTAGGGCTTCCACAAACCATGAGTGACACCTAGCAGTATGTCATGGTTACCCAAGCTAAGTAGAATTGGTTGGAGAACCTATCCAGTTACAACTACAATGCAATACGGTCCTTCTCTAATACAATACTCTTAATCACATTGTTTAAGTGATAGTTTGTTTCATGTCTACTATCCAATGTGATACTTTCCTATATGATTCCTTTGAATATGATTTGGAACAAACTTCCTAAGTCATATTCATTTGCTTTGGCCAAAGACTTTAGAATCATATCTTAGAGTATTCTCCTTCCACCATGGAAGGTTAGAGATCCCTTGTTGTGCATTCATATGCCTACATGACTAGATAGCTTGACCCCAACAATGCCGTGGACACTCCGATGGAATGCCGTTTGACATGATCAAAGATCAATGACCTAACCATTAGACATCTATGATGCCTCAGGTCAAAGGACTACTTTGCATATTGTAACTTTAGAGTTCATACATGACATGTATGTTCGAACTCTCTTTTGATCGTAGTTCAGTGTACTCGATTACTCTTTCGAGCACCTATGTGTTTGTCTTAGTGTCTAACACCAAATGACTTGAGACTAGTTCATATTCACGTTTGAGTCAACATAACACATACTAACCTTAGCGGATTGTCAATGCCCAATTGGCAATCCTATGGCTAGGAACGTTTTAGGAATGAACATAAGAGAAAGGTCTCGTTAATCTAACTCATTTAGATCACTTATCTCTTAGACCAAATACATTCCTTGGATTCTCTTATTGCTTAAACACATGATACAATAAATAGTGATTAACAATAAGCTTTGCCCTCCATTAAACATATGAAAGTTTAATACATTAAGTATTCCAAAAAGCTATTACATCAAATGAGTGGCTTTGTGGGCATACTTCCAACACTTGCATGTTAGTAGCATAACGCCATTATCTTCTCTCTTCTTTCACATAATTGACCTTTTCATCAGGCCTATTGCTTGGAGCTCTACATTCCCAATCATAATGCCCAAACTTTTGACAATTGTAGCATTGAGCTTGAGATTTTTCATACCTCAAGTTTGAGCGTCCTCTTCCACGACCTTTTGTTAAGCTTTCTCCTCTTTCGTAGTTGCTATTTTTGTTGAAGTTCCAACCATGTCCACGTCCGTGACCTCGACCACGACTTCTTCCGTACTGGCTTCTCTTGTTGTCAAAGCTTTCTTCATTTTTCTTTGGCTGGACATACGTCTTGAGGAGCTTCTCATCATTCCCTTGCCTTTTCTTATGTTTCTCTTCATATGCTTGTAGCGAACCCATTAATTGCTTTATACTAATTTCTTCCAAGTTTTTAGTTTCTTCAATCATCACGACAATGTGCTCAAACTTGGAGTCCAACAAACGTAGTATCTTCTCCATAATTCTAACATCTTCCAACTTTTCTCCATTTCTTTTTAATTGATTGGAAACGGCTAGAACTCTTGAGAAATAATCAGAGACTGATTCAGACCCTTTCATTTGTAGAGATTCGAACTCACCTCTTAGTACTTGAAGACGAACCTTTTTCACTTGTTCGGCTCATTTGTAAAAGGTTTGAAGCTTCTCCCATGCTTGCTTGGCAGAGGTTGCACTCGAGACATTCTCAAAGCCATTGTCATCTAATGCTTGGTAGATGAGGTAGAGAGCCTTATTGTCTCTCTTTCTTGAATCTTTCAAACTCTCCTTCTGGGGTTGGGACATAGTAGCTTCATCTTCTGGCTCAGTGTAGCCTTTCTCCACAACTTCCCATACATCGTGTGCTCCCAAAAGGGCCTTCATTTTGATACTCCAATTATCGAAGTTGTTGTTGTCGAGCATTGAAATTTGGAAGGCTGTCATAGTGTTGCTAGCCATAGCTCTGGTACCACTTTGTTGGGGCTTAAAAAGACTTCACTACTTTGGAGACGTTTATCTCACAAAGAAGAATGTAATGCAGCATAATTGATAGGCAAGAGAAAGAAAGAACACTCAATGTATTACACAAGATTTTTATTCACTCACAAACTTAGTACAAGAGGAAACACTCAAACACTCTTAAAAGCTTTGTTGCTTCTTCTCACTTCTCACTACTTGCTCTCTTGGTTGTTTCAAATGATGTGGATGCCTTCTCCTTTTATAGGCATGGATGGAACCTTGAGAAGCATGGAAGCATCATGCTAGAGATATCTAGATAATTCCACTACCTTCCTAAGCTAGAATTATCTACACTAATCTTGTATGTTGGTGGAATCCTCACCATTCTTCTAGACTCTTCCACAAACTTGAACTTTGCTAGAATTCTCTAGCATGTGCTGGGCTGGATCCATTATCTTTAGGCCAAGACAATATTACAATTCAACAGAAATTCGCCCAGACCATGTCATAGAAGCGGCCATTTCTGGCAGAGAGTACCGGAGTCTGGTTGTAGTGGATTGATTTGATAGTCATCATCAAATCTGTTTCTAGTTTTCTTTCCTTTTTCCTTGAAAATAAAATTCGATGTTAAAACTTTTACAGTTTACTTCATTTTTCAATTTCGTACCAGGGGAAAAGGAAAACCATATGTTTTTGCTCTCTATGATTTTTGCGTATTCAGTTCCTAGCTATTTTTCTTTGAAATGAATCGAACCGATGTGGAAAGCATATTGCATGAGGTAAATTTCATATGTTCTTGTTTAGCAATGATCTAACACACGCACATGCATATACATAATCGTTATTGATTGTACCGGTTTGATTGTTGGGAAATATATTAGACCGTATGAGTTAGAATTAAAGTAAAAGGCATCATTTCATTTAAAAAGCCGTTAAATTTGTTCTATGAAACTCAAAATTCACTCCACATTCGATATACTTTTTGTGAAATCTCGTCTTGAAATTTATTGTATTTTGACACGCCCCGACCCTGATATTCCTCGAATACTAGGACCGACACGTGCTGGCCGACACCCGAGGGTGACGAAAGCCATTAATTGATACAAAAGCTAAGAATAAGAAATAAATAAGGGTTATAAATTTAAAATACCATGAATTAATAATTTTAGGAACGTGCTCAGAGCATACAACTAAACCTAATCACTAAGAAGAATTAAGATAAAATTTAATGAATAAAGGAGTGAGTCCTACATTCAAGAGGATCCGAAGATGCTGCTGCGAAAGTGTCTTGACGCCGGGATTAGGTGCCTTGATTCTAAGTCCTGAATGGGGGCGCAAAACAAAGATGAGTGGGTCAAGTTCATATATACGATAATAATAAAACAGTTATCAAGATACTAACCCCCACAGTTTAATAATGAAAACTACTAGCATAATAAGTGATGGATTTAATAAAAATCCTAGCATGCCACATTATCTCAAAAGTCACATCGCGGAAACGCATCGCGGAAATCAAAACAGTAAACGCATCATAAATCGTCTCGTAAACGTGGTGTGCTGCTAGAAAGATCACTGAATAAATATAACTCCCGGCCCAATGCCTGCACCTCAGTCTCTGTGCCCGTAGCCAGAGATAACTCCCTCCCGGCCCAATGCCTGTCTCTGTGTCCCTCAGCCTTTCGCTAGGGATTATTTCTCCCGGCCCACATGCCAACACCAGATCCTCGCCCCAGACGGCATAGTGTCTACTAGGTACGCACAAATATTTACGTCTCTCTTAAATAACCACTTCATAGCATAGGTTACCGATCATCGTCTACACTATAAAGAGGGGTTCAAAAACATGTTCTAGCATCCTATCGTCATTTATCAGTTCATGGTTTTTATAGAAAATACGATATATTAAAATATAGCTCAATATAGGCTAACAATTAATTTCTCACCAAAACACGAGATGAAAATCAATATCTTAAATCATCAAGCTTCACATAAATCAAATCATAAATTCGTAGGCATGCTAATCATTTATGCAATTACTATAAAATCATGAAATTTTTAGAAAGGGTCCACTCACAAATATTCCTTATCAGAAGAGTCGTGCGAATAAGGATATAGAATTTCTCCACTAGCAACTTTACCTAAGCACAAAACGTAATAAATAAATAAAAGGATTTTCTAAAAGATTGGGTTTGAATTAAATTAAAATAGGGGATTTGGGATTGGATGGGTTTAGGGTTTTAATGGGTTTTAGGATTTCTAAGGTTTTGGGTTAAAATGGTTTAGGGTTAGGAAAGGGGTTTGGGCTTAAGCCCAAACACATACATATACTACAAACACACACACATGCACGGCATGCATGTGCATGCCTAACATACCACACACACACACTGCACAAGGCCCTAAGGCCTCCTAACAGAAATCAAGGCTTTAAGCCCTTGATTTAAAACAGGCCCAAGGCCATTCAAAAATAGGGCCCGAGCCCTTTGGGTTTTAAAAACACATAACTAAAAATAAAAATGATGGGTTAGGGTACTGGGCTAAGGCAAAACGGGCTGGAGGCCCGCGGGAAAGGAAATGGGAAAGGCCGGTTGGCCTTGGCTTGCCAATAGAGAAGGCCGGAGCTGCTACAGCTCCAGTCACCTGAAAACTGGAGCTTCAAGCTCCGATCTAGGTACGATCATGAAGAACAAAGAGAGAAGAAGAGATTTATACCTTCCAAAAACCATAACTCGGTCGGAGGTGACCGAAAAAAGCTCCCAAAGTCCACGGTTCGCCGGAAAAATGGGTGTGCTCACCCCAGAACGATTCCAAGGCAAAACCTACGTAAAAATGGAAGGTTCAAGCTTCTAAATCACAACCAAGCATCATGCTAGGTATGAGAATGAAGGATTCGTGACTTACCCCCAACTGAAAAGGAAAGAAGTTCGCCGGAGCTTTGCTCCGTGCCGTCGAGCTCGTAGGGCAGGGGTCCCTAGTTCGTTGTGAGCCTCTCCTATTGGGACACGGTCTTAGTGAGTCCACGGGAAGAGAGATATGCGAGAGTTTAAGGGAGAGAGGTACGGGAGAGCTGAGAGAGAGAGAGGGAGAGAGAGAGAGCTACGGGGGAGTTGAGAGGGACAGAGAAGAAGAAGGTCACGGGGGTGAGGGGAAAGAGAAAGGGAAAAGAGGGGAGGTTTGATGATTGACACGTGGCAGTTGGGGGTGGAAATAACAAATGGTGTAATTATTTGGGGGTGGTTGTAACATATTTTATCCTTAATAGTAGTGAAATCATCAAAATGCCCTTGAGATGCCACGTAGGCCTTCCACATGGACCTTGTTGATGTACAAAACCGGAGGGGTCTTGGAACAACATAAATCCGACCGTGAATTTGCAAGAAAGTAAAGAACACAAGATGTATCGTGGTTCACCCCAATGTTTGGGCTACGTCCACACTGATGTTGATATTGTTTCACTCTGAATGGTGAATATACAAGAAGGCTAGAGGTAGTGTACTCTTTAGCCTATTTTCTGTGTTTGCTCTCTCTGAGATGTTTTCTCTCTTCCCATGGCCTAAACCTTGACCTCCCCTAATGAGGAGAGTGTGGAGTCCTTTTATAGAATAAGGGCTCATCACTTATTACATATTTTCCCCTTCATTTATTACATAATTACATTTGAGTCCCCCAAGTATTTATACGAGGTCTAAATACAGAAGCCCTAAATATGGTACAAACAGTAGTCCCCCAAGTCTTCAGTCAAAAGAGTCTTTTGGCTGGAGACTTGAAATTCAGTCCATGTGTGGGCCAAAGTAACTAGATGTCGCCTAGAACTGATACTCGATATGAGGCCGTGCTCAATGTGAAATGACGCTTAACTAGAAGTAGCACATGTTGCGAGGCTACTCGGCTTGTGGCTTATGTTGCCTTGGTTGGCTCGGCTTGTGGTGTTTGAAGGTGAGGGAGTCCTTTTTATAGAATATGGGCTCGCTCCTCAATACATAAATGATGTGCTAGAGTTGATGCTCGCGGTGAGGCGGTTGCTCAGCAGGTGGCGATGCTCTCTAATGATGGTGAGGGAGTCCCTTTTATAGAATAAGGGCTCGCTCCTCAATACATAAGTGATGAGTTATGAGTGATGCTCGCGGTGAGGTGGTTGCTCAGCTGGCGACGATGCTATATAATGAAGGTGAGGAAGTCCCTTTTATAAAATAAGGGTTCGCTTCTCAATACATGAATAATGGGCGCTCTCTAATGAAAGTGAGGGAGTCCCTTTTATAGAATAAGGGTTTGCTCCTTAGTACATAAATAATGGGCTAAGTCCCCCAAGTATTTTTCATGAGACCCAGTTGCGGAAGCCCAATGTATGGTACATAGTGTAATCCCCCAAGTCTTTAGTCAATAGAGTCTGTTGGCTGGAGATTTCAAATACAATCCATGTATGGGCTGAAGTGGCAGTTGTTCGGAGGCGGTCTTTGTATACCATGCACTGAAGCTTTGTAGGTGAAGCTTTGAAAGTAAAGTTTTATAGGTGAAGCTTTGAAAGTGAAGCTTTGAAGCTGGAGCTTTTGTAAATGAAGTTTTAAGTCGGAGCTTTGTAAATGAAGCTTTCGAAGCTGGAGCTCTGTAAATGAAGCTTTCGAAGCTGGAGCTCTTGTAAATGAAGTTTTGGAAACTGGAGCTATGTAAATGAAGCTTTCGAAGGTGGAGCTCTCAAAGCCGGAGCTCTGTAAATGAAGCTTTCGAAGCTAGAGCTCTGTAAATGAAGCTTTTGAAGCTGATTAACATGAGTAATGCTCATGAATGTTTATGTTCATTGACATGAGTGATGCTTATGAATGTTGACATGAGTGATGCTCATGAATGTTTATTTTGTTGTGTGATAAATGACATATTGCATAGATCACTAATATATTAGGTATTGCCTAAATGTGTGTGTATATATATATAATCATGAATAAATGATTTATTCAGTTGTTTGATAAATGACATGCTGCATAAATCAACAATATATTAGGTATTGCCTAAATATGTAGGTTATTAGAAAATATATATATAGACACACATGGCAGACAATTTTTTTAAGTGGCAGGTAACATGACAGTAGATTAACATGAGTTTTTAATAATATTGAAGGATTCAGTAAATGGTAGGCAATATGAATAATAATAATAAAATAAGAAAAAAATCTTATAAAAATAATAATAAACTAATAAAATAATAAAAAAGAAGAAGAATCTTATCTTGTTCCTGGCTCTTTTAGAAAATGGGTAGGTTCATGATGAAAGTTGTTTCAGAGGACGGCAAGCTCCGTGTTATGTTCCCGTGGCTTTTTCAGAAAAGTGGGAAGATAACATGCGCTCCCTTATGATGAAAGTTTTATCTTTCTCAGAAGTTGATGCCCGTCTCCTTCCCTTTTGTCCCTGCTTCAAGTTCTTAAACTTGATTGATTTGCAAGACAAAAAAGTTGTATGGCATCTCCAGCACAGACTTCACATAAAAGGAATTGAGTGTTCCACCATTGTCTTCAGCTCCGAACCCGACATTACCGTCTTTGAGGTTGGTTATGTTCACGTACCCAGAGGTCCCGACCGCTACCCTAGTGGCTTGGAACATGCTGCTAGCTAAGGTGGTGCCATGTGTGAGTTGGTGAAGTTTCTTTGCGCCAAAGTAATCAACAAGGACATGGAGGGAGAGCACATTTTTTATGGTGTATACCGAGAGTCCTTTGGAAATGAGGGATGACATGACGACATTGTCGAGGGTGAGGACAGTGATGGTCTGACGGTGGTTGATCTCGGTGGCGAGGTGGGTGAGGCTGAGGCCTTGGGAGTGTCGCTCTTTGAGGAGTCGTGAGCGTCAAATCTCAGTGTCATTCCCACCTTGACAAAGCTTGATGATGAGTTCTTCTTGTGTGAAATTGTCGCGCTTAAGGTCAGGGCGGAGGTAGTTTATCCATCTCAACCTGCAACTTTTGCCGCACCTGAGCAACCCGACAGCTTTAGGGAGGGAGCGCCAGTAGCCCTCACCGTGCTGGCGGATGTGGTCGATGAGGCTTTGGTTCTCCTCCTTCGTCCCTGCCCCTTTGTTGGTGTGAGCTTTCTCACAACAAGGTGCTCTTTCCATCTGTTTCTTCTATATGACGTTGAATTTCCAGTTGGCCTGGGCAGTGGCTCCCATGGTGCCAGCGCCATTGCCATGATACGCATTCCTTAGCAAGATTATATCGTGACATCTAGTGTACAACCGCACTATCAGCATTGCCAACTCATTCGCCTCGGTCCCCGAGTTTGTAAAAAACACCACCTTGAGATTGCCGAGCAACTTGTTAGCGAGCGCCTAAACGAAGTCACCGATGACGTGGTTGAGGAAGATGATGGTGGAGTGTTGTATGCACTTGGTTTGGTTGACTATGGCCTCCACCACGTCTGGATGGCAGTGCCTGCAGCTCACCGTCGCAATCCCCCTAAATCCGTCCAAATACCTCTTCCCCTTCTCGTCGAATAAGTACTACCTTTTCCCGTCCACAATGTTTAGGGGTTTGTCGTAGAATTAGGGCATGAAGGGCCTAAGATACTTCTTGCGCTGGGCAAGGATCTCGTCCGCGGTAGGGCTGGTGTGCGGCGAAGGGGTGTAATCGTAGGGGGCATTTTGAGACCATCGACGCCATTGTCTTGGAGAAGGGCTTCCTCCCTTTGAGCCACCTTGGAGAAGCAGCGTTGTTGTTGCCATCGCAGGGATTTTGCACTTCCCAAGAAAACCCTTCTCCTTATTAAACCATGCATTTTTTTCTCACATTTTCTATGCTCTGCTGCCTCTCTCTGAAAATGCTGGAGTTTTTGGTTTTGTTTTGTGGTTATGTGAGTCAGTATAAATGGAGAGAGAGAGGGAGAGTGAGAGTTGTGGAGGTGGAGGTCGTGGGTTTTCTAGGAAAGCTTTGGGTTCTTGGGTTTCTGCATATTCACGGTAGAGGTTGTGAAGTTTTCACGGTGATGAGATGAAAAATTGAGAGCCAATAGACGATGCCAAATGTTGATGCACAAAACCGGAGGGGTCTTGGAACAACATAAATCCAACCGTGAATCTGCAAGAAAGTAAAGAACACAAGATGTATCGTGGTTCGTCCCAATGTTTGGGCTACGTCCACACTGATGTTGATATTGTTTCACTCTGAATGGTGAATATACAAGAAGGCTAGAGGTAGTGTGCTCTCTAGCCTATTTTCTGTGTTTGCCCTTTTTAGATGTTTTCTCTCTTCCCGTGGCCTAAACCTTGACCTCCCCTAATGAGGAGAGTGAGGAGTCATTTTATAGAATAAGGGCTCATCACTTATTACATATTTGCCCCTTTATTTATTACATAATTACACTTGAGTCCCCTGAGTATTTATACGAGGTCTAAATACGGAGGCCCTAAATATGGTACAAACAAACCTTAATTTTCCTTTCACTTTTCCACTCTTATTTTACTACTTTTGAATAGTACTCATTTTTACGAAAACATGGCCGTAAATAGAACTCAATTCAAAGTTATAACAAGCCAGTTATGTTCGAAACTCTGTAAAACAACCAAGATCATTTTAAAACTTGAATTGTGACCTCGTGCTGTGTCAATCACTGCCTAGGTCTGGTGGGAGAGTGATTTTGTGCAAGCATAACAAAAGCACCACCAACACCTTAAAAAAATTGTCAACCCACCAAGGACGCTCTACAACTCGTTCAAAATCTCATGGACGTGCCTAACTCGGGAATTATTCAAGGTTTTAGTTTCGTATCTCGATGGAACCCGATGGTTCAAACCATCTCCATCACGGTAAGCTTCAATTTCTTCACTTTGTGAGCTTTTCTCAAGTTGTTCAAACGATTCCTTGACATGCATATGGCTTTTGGACGTATAATTTGGCTTTTTCCTAATGCACCTTGTTGATGCACAAAACCAGAGGTCCTGGAACAACGTAAATCCGACCGTGAATCTGCAAGAAATGTAAATAACACAAGATGTATCGTGGTTCACCCCAAGGTTTGGGCTACGTCCATACTGATTGTATTTATCTGAGATTATTTATGAGGGAGAGAGTGTGAGAGCTTTACTCTAGATATGAGAGACTTAGGGTTTGTGAAGGTGAGGAGGCCCTTTTATAGAATAAGGGCTTCTCCCCTAATTACATATTTGGCCTTTCATTTATTACATAATTACATTTAAGTCCCCCGAGTATTTATACGAGGTCTAAATACGAGGCCTAAAATATGGTATAAACAGTAGTCCCCCAAGTCTTTAGTCAAGAGAGTCTTTTGGCTGGAGACTTGAAATTCAGTCCATGTGTGGGCCGAAGTAACTAGATGCTGTCTTGAACTGATGCTTGATATGAGGCAGTGCTCAATTTGAAATGACGCTCAACTAGAAGTAGCACACGCTGCGAGGCTGCTCGGCTCATGGCTTATGTTGCCTTGGTTGGCTCGGCTTGCGGCGTTTGAAGGTGAGGGGGTCCCTTTTATAGAATAAGGGCTCGCTCCTCAATACATGAATGATGGGCTAGAGTTGATGCTCTCAAATGATGGTGATGGAGTCCCTTTTATAGAATAAGGGCTCGTTCATCAATACATAAATGATGGGCTAGAGTTGATGCCCGCGATGAGGCGGTTGCTCAGTAGGCGACGATGCTTTCTAACGAAGGTGAGGGAGTCCATTTTATAAAATAAGGGTTCGCTCCTCAATACATGAATAATGTGCTAGAGTTGATGCTCTCTAATGACAGTGACGGAGTCCCTTTTATAAAATAAGGTCTCGCTCTTCAATACATAAGTGATGGGCTAAGTCCCCCAAGTATTTTTCATGAGGCCTAGTTGAGGCCCAATATAGGTACATAATGTAGTCCCCCAAGTCTTCGGTTAATAGAGCCTGTTGGCTGAAGACTTCAAATTGAATCCATGTATGGGCCAAAGTAGCGGTTGTTCGGAGGTGGTATTTGTATACCCTGCACTGAAGCTTTGTAAGTGAAGTTTTGCAAGTCAAGCTTTGAAGCTAGAGCTCTGTAAATGAAGCTTTTGAAGCTAGAGCTTTTGTAAATGAAGCTTTTGAAGCTAGAGCTTTTATAAATGATGCTTTTGAAGCTAGAGTTCTGTAAATGAAACTTTTGAGGCTGATTGACATGAGTGATGCTCATGAATGTTTATGTTGATTGACATGAGTGATGCTCATGGATGTTGTCATGAGTGATGCTCATGAATGTTAACATGAGTGATGCTCATGAATGTTGACATAAATGATGATCATGAATGCTTATATATGATTGTCATGAGTGATGCTCATGAATGTTTATATATGAATGACATGAGTAATGCTCATGTATAATTTGGAGTACTGGGCCTACTTTTGATCACATGGTTGGTGGTATGAATGAGAGTACAGGTTGTACATTTCATCACCTAGTTGGTGGCATGAATGGCTAGGTTGCCAAATTAGAGTACGGATCACCTGGTTGGTGGCATGAATAGCTAGTTGCCAAATGATATTAGAGTACGGGTTGTACATTTCATCACCTGGTTGGTGGTAATAGCGGCGGGTTGTCGAATAATTGTGGAGTACTGGGCGTACTTTTGGTGACCTTGTTGGTGCTATTTTGGGCTTATGGGCCTTCGCTCTCCACAACATGCCAGCCCATTTATTTTGGGCTTTGCCTTTTTGTTTTTTTTTTTTACCCTTTGATGAGGTTTATACATATTACCATCTGATAGGGTTTATACAGATATTTCTGAAAGATAAAATTAATTACATCATTCTGGTAGGGTGTTTATTCCTTGCTTTTGCAGTGTCTCCATATGCCTCTCTTCTTATTTTCTCTTTTCCTTTTCTGCTTTACTTTTGCTTTTGTTTCTATTTTCTTTTCTCTTTTGCAGATGGCAGACAAGGAATGATAAGTAGATTAATCTTATCTCCGCTTTTGCACGATCCCTCATGATCACAGCCTCCACCACCTCTCCATACTTCATGAAATATTCCTTGAGCCGTTTCTCATCTTTGTCCCAGGGAATCCCTTTTTTTTTTTCTTTTTCATGAGTAATGCTTACATATTTTATTTATGGCTGATGAGCTATCAACAATACACACTTGGAATGACACAACTCACTCCAGCTAACATTTGAACTTGAGCAGACTAAAACGTGTACATACCTCCAGGGTGAAATCTCATGTCGTTGGTCCAGAGGTACCCGAGTCAGCAATTGCTGAACAGCTATTAGCACAAAATCTAGATGATTCACCATCAATTAAGACATCACCCATATCAAACTGCCAGTAGCCTTTCTGAGTCACGTGAACATATGTATGCTCACCCTTGAAATGACTAGAATCAACCCCACCAAAGACAATTTCACCCCCTTCTTCCCCTTCTGTATTGCGATTTAACCAAAATGAGAAAACTAGTTCTTTAACAAGACCTTGATTGACCAAATTATACCAGACAGGAACAACATCTCAAACTGAGATCTTTTGAAATCCAAGTCCAAGAATCCCATCAAACTTAGCTGCCACAAACGGACTCCGGGCTCTTTGGTTGCCTCAATAAAGTCCTGATCCTTAACAACAAGATCACCGACTTGGACTCCTCAATCGAATCGACTTCATGCAGCGGCCTCACACTCGCTGACTAAATTTCAAAAGCTTCCTCAGCAACCCCCATATGGTGCTGTTCTTCCTCGGCGATCAGACCCAGAAGCAGGTGCTAGGTAAACACCATGTTTCTGTCGTCGCATATGAGAGACATCGCAACTAAAGACCCTGCTAAGAAGAGGGGTGACGGTCCTCGTAAGCAGGGCTATCGTTGAAGTTCTTAGATGGGTATTTGGCAAAGACCATGCTGACCTCGAACACCGAGTTGTCGCCGCTCGATCGGATTCTGGTGATCGACCATCATTGGAAGAAGACTCGGATGCTTATGCCATTAATCTCGGTGATTTTGCCCTCAACGATCTTTCCGATGATTTTCTTCGACTAGGTGGCCAGGTAGTTGTCGGGAGGGGCGCACTGATTAAGCCCTGCCTCTTTTGACTTCTCTCTCCTACCTGACATTTTGGTGATGGTGGTGGTTTGGAGATGCGGCGGAGGAAAGGCACTGGGAGCAGCGAGAGCAAGCACTTGTCTCAGCGACATCTCTCTCATTTTCTCGAACCAGAGCTGCTTGAATCCTCCATGAGTCCTGAGTGGTAGCAAGAGTAGTGAAGAAAAGTGGAATTGGGCTTGGTCTTCCTTGGGCTTAGCCTTTGCGTTTGCCTTTCTTTTTGGCTTCGGAATAGTGGTGGGCTTCGAGTAAAAGAGAGAGATGGGTGTAGAGGGATATGTGGGTTCTTAGGAAGTGAAGCAAAACCATATCTGAAGGTTTTTGTTATTTTGATTTTTGTTTATGATTTTAGAGCAGCCATGGGAGCAGCATGCTGAGATCTGCTGTGTTTTGGTAGGGGTTTCTGCAGATTCACGGCGGAGGTGAAAAAATGAAAGAGAACCGACACAACTTTTTGTATCGATTTCCCACAGACGGTGCCAAATGTTGATGCACAAAACCGGAGGTCTTGGAACAACGTAAATCCGACCGTGAATCTGCAAGAAATATAAATAACACAAGATGTATTGTGGTTCATCCTAAAGTTTGGGCTACGTCTACACTGAATATGTATTTATCTGAGGGAGAGAAAGAGAGAGAGAGAATGAGCTCTGTAATGTGAGAGCTTTGAGAGGGGGTGAGAGGCTTAGAGTTTGTAAGGGTGAAGATGCCATTTTATAGAATAAGGGCTCCTCCCCTAATTACATATTTGCCCCTTCCTTTATTACATAATTACATTTAAGTCCCCCGAGTATTTATACGAGGTCTAAATACGAGGCCCAAAATATGGTATAAACACACCTTGTTTTCTGGCGAGTTGTAGGATTTTTTCAAGCTAAAACTAGCTAAACTTTGTTGACTTGGTTGTGTTTGAACCATGGTATAAAATATCGATGATATTGGAAATATCGGTAGTCCAAAAACATGGAAAGTTCGATGGAAATATTGGGATATTATCGATATCGATAAAAATTAAATAAAAACCACGGAAATTGTAAGAAAAACTTGGAAATTTTTATTGAAACTTTGGAGAATGTTTATTTAGTCAATTATCTATTAGTTTATCAAAACAAATTAGAAGGAAATGTATTACATGATGGATTTAACTGATTTAAGTTGATTATATAGCGAGCTGGCAAACACTGTGAGTGTAGAAAATATGTAGTAATTAATGAAAAAAAGATTAAACACACCATAATCATTTATATATAATGATTTACTACAATATTTTACACTTTATACATTGCATGGTAAGATACATGAGTGATTTAGTACCACATAAAGTTCCTATGAGGTTCAAAATTTTCACTATCTTCATCATCTCTATGTGTAGAGTAAGTTTATTGTGAAGAATATTCATCAAATGATAAATCCCCAAAATAGTTTTGCATGTAATTGTTAACATGCCACTCATATAAATATAAATATTTTAGCATATTATCACTAAAACATAAGTGATATATGGTGGTTACGGTGTTGGAGGAGTAAATAAATTATTGAATCGTTAATGTCCAAAAGTGATCTTCAAGTCAATAATTTTGGATTCATTATCAGATTAATGGATGCAAGTCACTTTTAATTAATTCAATAAATCGGGCCATACGGGGTCGATTGTAGAAGCAAAATAATATTAACATACGGGTTAAATTATTTTAGAATGCTAAAATAATAGCATTTGGATTGAAAAATGCCCCAAAAATAATTTGGGCACGGGTGTCGTGGGTTAAAGGGCATGGGGTGCTTGAGTAAAAGGCATGGCCTATAGAAAGGGCCTAGGGTATGGCTGCAGGCCATGGGAGGGAAAAAGGACCCCCAACAGTAGCTAGGTTCGGTTTTTGGGCCAAGGGGGTCACGGGGATGGCCCAGCAGGAGCTGGCCGAAGGTTTAGGTCGCAGGGAGCCCAGCCTTGTTGGTTGGCGTGTGTGCATGCAATGCCCAACCGCATGGGCTCACAATATGGGTGTGGGCCGAGAGGGTCGTGAGCTGCAGGCCCAACAGAGACGTTCCAGGCCAAAGCCTGGTGTCCTGGTCGCACAGGGATGGTACGGTGCCGCACCAAATCCATTCCCTTTTTTTTTCAATTCCCTTTAGGGTTTAGGAAAACCCTAAACATGCTTCTAATTTAATTTTATGCTTTGACTCACAAATTCCATATAACAATTTAATTGTGCGATGCATGAAACAAATATATATATATATATATAGACAAATATATGAACATATACAATATACAAGGAAAATATAAACATAGAGGGGCTCATGCATCATAGGGAATGTTTTCATGCTTCGTGGACGTTTCAAATATCTTCTTTTATTTTAAGCATACCAAATTAACAGAAAACAAATAAGCCTTTGAATGTGGTGGATGATAACCTCCTCCAACGATGCGTCAATTTCTTAGCTTCTGGCAAGAGCGTGCTGATAACGTGTTGTAGGCCTATTTGATTAAGCGATCTAGGGTTAGAGAGAGAGGGGGCCGGCCACTATTAGAGAGAAGAGAGATTGATTTAATTGTGAGGTGTGTTTGATTCACCCCATTGTACCTTTATTTACACAATCACATTCCTATTCTAAATATGACTGCAACAGTTTGGAAAATGTTGATTTTAGAATTTAATATAATAAAAACGAATTTTAAAATAAAACAATTAAAGAAATTAATAGAGAACAATTTAAAGAAAATCATTTTGTAAAAGCCTAGGATTCCGCCGTCCTCTTAACAATCCTACGCAATTTTACCAACTACTTATGAATTTCTACATACATGCTTTGAAGGTTAGGCTTTTCTAATACATATTTTCCTCATGATGTTCAAGCTAAAATGTGTATCTAACATGCAACCCGTCTGTGATGTTCACATCAAATATAGACATGCAAGACTCATTAAGATGTTCACATCAAATATAGACATGCAAGACTCATTAAGCTTCATGAAAACCTTTTGAAAAATCATGCAACCCTTAAGAGCATGATGTTCGCCTTAAGTGAACTTACAATTACTAATCACAAGAAGCCCTCTTCAAATTTAGGGTGATTTTCCAACAGAAATTGCATCTAATTACTTGTCTAAATCTCCTAATGGTTGTGAATCACTCAGATAATTAGATAGTTTAATCGCAGTGATTAATAATTCAAAGCAAGCATGCATCCGTTCATAAGCAAATTAATAAAATCACATATTCATGCTAAGGCTCGTGTCTTCGCCCTAGCAAAAGAACTAGTTACGAACAATCATAATAAAATATTATTAAGAACAAGGATAGAAAACACCTAGAAAATAAACTTGAATTGTCAAAGGCTTGTGTGTGTGTTTACTCCTCTCCTCCTAATCCTCTAACCCTAATGGCTAAATATCTTTATTTATACTTCTACAAAATAAAACCCTAAAAGGTCTTAAAATAAAACTAGGAAACATAATAAAACAATAAAACAGAAAACAAAAGGTTTCCTATTTGAACTAAAATTCGGAGTTCTTAGAAAATTAGTCTTTTGACCGAACAATTAAACTCCGATTTGGTCTCAAAAGGTCTTTTTTGAAATCTGGAGACGTCCCCTACAAATCCTCATAAGGAATCTTCTTCAAAATATATCATCTTGACCTCCAAAATACCCAAAACGTCCATAAACTTCAATCTGAGAAAGCTGTGCGCTGGACCTTTATTTCATCGCCACGGTCAAACGGCTTGATAGAAAAATCTGGAATTTTGACACAATCATCTTGAAAAACTGACGAACAACCTCCAATTAGAATCACTCCAAAATGCATACGATTGGTCACTTTTTGCTCCAAGGGAAATCGAATGTCCTACATTAGAAATATAACTCAAAATATGTCCTACATTAGAAATATAACTCAAAGTATCAAAATTCACACATAATAACTAATAAATTATTACTAAGATTAGAGCAAAATATATAGTATAATATCGACTCATCAACAACTTTAGGTAATTGAGCCATTTAGCGATGGGAAGAAGGAATTTGAGGGTTATTTTAGACTGGGATTTATTTTTTATTTTTTTGTTTCTCGTGTAGGTAAATTTTGTGGTCTCAGATGTCCGAAATGCGAAAATGAATTGAAAAGACCATAAAGGCATTTGCCCCATCACGAATTTAAACTCTCTCAACCCAGTTTAGAAAATAAGATAAAGTGGGACACGAGAGTAAGAAAAAAGAATTACAAATGAAATATTAAGCCCATAACGTAGTTAATTCCTTCAAAGCCAATTGAATACATCTGAACAAGAGCATACTTTATTTTACACTCAAGTTAAAAGTGAGTTTCAAAATTGGCCATAATTTACAATTTTTATCACATTACACCATCGGCTTTTGAAACCATTGAGTCATTTGTTAAATTAAAACGTGGTAAGCGTGAAATTTAGTTATAAGTTGTTGTGCAATAATGCAAGTCGTGAGGTTCCCAAAAAGGTATTTATTAAATATAGCAAAAAATTAAACCTTAATTTCAAAAATATCAATTTTTATAAAAACTTTCAAATATATACAAAATCTTACTTAAGTAGACACAAATACCCTCAAGTTTAATATCCAAATAAACTAAAAAAATAAAAACCCTATTAGATGAAGAATTAGGGAGTCTAACGGGAAAACCCTAGACTTAAGAAATGGTGGAGACCTGTGAATGGGAGAGTGAAGGCATCAATTGCTAGTAGGAAACGGTGGAGACATGGGTAGCCCTAAACGACGGTGAGTGTAAATGGTTTTTTTTTTGTTTTTGCATTGTTCCCCGTCTATGTTTCTTTTTGCTTTTGTTGTTTCTTCTTCGATTGAATATTTATTAAAGAATGAATTGTCAATCTTTGTAACGTTATTTATCTCATTTTTCCTTTGTATGAAGCATTCTCTTTGGAATCTGAGTCTTCGATTGTAATTGTTTCGTATTGACATTATATGCATTTCGTCACATACTAAATATTCTATGAAGGCAGTTCGTGCATCACAGTCCGTGCAATTATCTATTTCTATAATTACTTGTTTGTGCAAAGGTTCATGTTTCCTGCTAATAATTTACATAACAAACCTCCATTTTTAGTTCACTATAAAAGTTCTGTCATGCCTATTCAATATAATCAAATGGAACGCATTCATGTCTATTCGATTATACTGAAAAAGCATGGAAAAGTTTTTACCATTCAATTATATTGAATAAGCTTGGAAACATTTTGCCATGTCTTAATTGTGTAGATTAAAAAATGTAAAAAGGCCCTTAGGGAACAAAGTGAATATATATATATATATATATATATATTTGCCAATATGGAGAGTGTTCAAAATGTGGATTAAATGACCATTATAAACAAACTTGTAAAAATTTCGTTCCACTTCATCCTACTTTGTAGAACTCTTTTTCAATTGGGGTGTAATGAGTAAATATTTTCTTTTGATCATTTTATTGTTTGTTTTGCTTTTAAATATAATCCTTTAAATTTGGGGATATTTAGAAATATAGCCATTTTAAAGAGCACTTATTAAAATATAACCTAATTTTTCTATTTCTTATAAAACTAACCAAAATTGATGTCAAAGACTTAATTATCCTTAAGACTAAAACTCTCTCTTCCTCCCAACATTCTGATTTTTTTATTGTCGACCTCATCACTGTCAACCTCACCCCATTGTTGAACCACCAGGCGTTCACTACTCCATTCAATAATTAAAATGGAGATGAGGGGGTTTGGAGAGGAGAAACACCAAATTTCCATGACTAATATCAAAATTAACTAACTAAAAAATGAGAATAAGAGCTAAGAACTAGCTAATCAGTTAATTAGTGATGTGATTAATACTAATTAGTGAAGAACGGAACAAAATCAATTAGGTTTACTGCTAAAAGCGAGGCAATAGCAAGGCAACGATGCAGGTTTGGTTGAAGGTGTTCTCCTACCTGGTAAATGGGGAAACTGAAAGCTCTAGTTTTCCCAAGAATCCAGTCCATGACTTGACAAAGAAGAATCCGAGCAGAGCCCGACGACGACGTTCAAGGAGGGGATAATCCCGACCCTTTGATGGTGAAATGGTCCTTCCATTCTGACACTCGGTCCTCGTCGTCGGACTCGACAACCTTGATTTTGTCGCCGGAATCGTGAAGCAACAACTCTGATATGCTGCTGATTATTTAGTCAATAATTAGTTATTCATATAAATTAAAGGTACTTGTGTCTATTTGAGTGGAATTTTAAATATATATGAAAGTTTTATAAAAACTGAAAATTTTGAAATTAAGGTTTACCTTTTTGTCCATATTTGATCAATTCTCTCCAAAACAAACATTACACATGTTGATCCGAATGATGCAACAATAGATTCTACAGTCTGAAAACGGGTCCCACATCTGGCACGTCATCAAATTAATGAACAATCATACTTTTAAATATATGCAAGGCATAATTCATACAATTTCAGAGTGAAGGTGTAATGCGAATAACCCCATCACCCCTTTTGAATATCACCTAACTTAGAAATCGTAAAATGTAGCTAACCGAATAACGCAAACTATGTCTCGAATGAATTTTTCTACTCACAATCTCCTAATAATTTAAGCACAACACTTACTATAGGCATACAAATTCAACCGTCGATGGCACTCTTTGTTTAAGGTGTTGCACAGCATGTTCTCTTGCTTTCGCTTCCAGATCGGGTTCTTCCCTTCCCCCATCCGTTCCCCTAGGCCAACACCAATGCCGTACAGGATCAATAACAATTTTTTCCAATTCAACAATACTCTCCATTAGGAACATGACATGTTGAATGACACATGCATGAGCACGGTACCCCACTATCTCAACTACCTTGAGGTAATTATGGGGGCATTTAGCAACTTTCGCTATTTCTTTCCTCTCCCCACATGTTGGTCTGTTCACCTGCACCAAGGAAAACAACAACCAAGTGTACACCAATGAGAACAAGGAAAGTTGCTTCAGTTTAAAGCTTAGTAAAAAAGTTGCTTCACGTATTCTTTCAATTCCCGTATTACCTAAGTTAGTTATTGAGGTCATATACCCTTCTCATGTTTCACACCCTCTCTCTCTTGAGAAAAACCTTAGCTCCTTGGCACCCCAACGCATCACTTGCCACTGCAACCGTTATACACCTCCTCCCAATCATACCAGCATTATAAACCTCATCCCAATCAAACCACAATTATACGCAATTACAATACTTTTAAATCAAAATATACCATACGACGTGGAAGTGAAATTCACATTCACAACTTCCTTACATATGATTGCACAAGGCACAACAACTTTTGTACACCAACTGATGCAGCAAAGTTTATTTTGTTATGTTTAAGTCCACTATGGAACTTGTTTATTCAATGCAAATGCAACATACCCACATAAGTTGGTGGTCGAAAATTCACTTTATGTACATGCCGGACTATGAATAACTAACAAATGCATCCAATCTAGCAAAAGATCCGCAATTCTTTTGAACTTTTAAAAAAAATGTACTTTTTACGTTGGTGTCTAGCATTTTCCTTTTTACCAATCATAAGGAAAAATCTAACTTTTTTATGCTTTCCTCATAATCAAAATTGGTTATGCAATGCACGGGAGATGGAAAAAAAAAAGGATGAAAATGCACATAAAATACAAGGTTTTACCATTCTATCCATACTAGGTGAGAACACATACCTTCAGCACAAGTCTCTTCAAGTAAGGACATGCCTTCATGAAGGAAGATAAGTGATCAAGATCCCGATAATAATTTGCTCCAATCAATAACTTCAAATGCTTGAGATTTGCCAATATAGGAAATGTGTAGCTGTCATTGTAGACCTGAAAGCCAAACAAGGAGTAAGAAACCACGTGATCCAACAAGAAGGAAAGAAAACCAATACATTATAATTACAAATACTAACCGCTCCAACAATATCCACCTCGAGAATCTCTAGTTGAGCAAGACAGCAAGAAAGTTGGGTGAAAGGAAGCACTATGGATCTATGGGATACCAAATAATGTATACCCCATACCCTATGTCGATGATCGCTGGAATTTTTAACGGGCTCTTCAGAAATGGATACCTCAAGAAGAAAAGGTACTTTGCTGAGAAGCAGGTTTATAGCAGTTCCACAATAGGAAAATGAAACAAGGTTTACACCAGAAATCTCAATGCTGTGGAGGCCTGGACAAGATTCTATCACCAGATACTTCAAGGCAATTGAGGGGCCAACAACTCTTAAATTGACCAAATTTTTTGTAGTGTAGCGCACTGTTAATCGCTCAAGAAGGGGGCAATTAGACAAGAAGTACTCGAGAATTTCTCGACTCACAGAAACCTTGCAGACACAAAGAGCTTTGAGGAATTTAAATCCAGTATTGTATCCACAAAAGCGTGCACTTGGAATTTCAGGATATGAGTGCTTGAGCTTTGAAGCAGAAGCTTGATCGATACCTAAAAGTTCCTCCGAAAATGTATAGTAATTTTCCCTAGCACGCACATGGAAATCCAACTCAAGTATTTGAACTTGCTTTTTCCTTGCAATATGAATCCATTTATCTATGGAGCTTGAGTAACGATAATCCAAATGGAAGCAAGCCCTAAATCGTTCAATTGTTGTTCCTGTATGATGTTCCACCACATGATTTACCCAATCAACGTATCTATGTGTTTCCTGGTCTCTTAGTTCTGGTTTAATTTCATAGAAGCGGTGAAAGGGGTAAATATCAAATTCAGAATCAAGGACGAGAGTCATAGTTGACACCCACACATACCGCCATTGCCTAGAAAGGATACTAGTAGCTGCTGCTTCCTTTAGTGGCAAGCGAGACAATATACTAACAAGAACTTCATCTGGCAACCAACTGATTCGGTCCACCAAGTTGTAATCAGTACCCCTATTTCTCCCATTCTTTCCCAAGTTCTTTTTCCCCGTTTCTGTCTGACGTCGGGCTTCCAAGTTGAACAGATACGCCTTCTAATACATGGTTTAACCCCGAAAACAAAAGAGGAACAAATTAAGAACAAAAAATTAAAGCTTAGTTGAATTTTATGCCTTAATGTCACGACTCCTTTAAGCTATCATAATTAAAATTTTAATTACAAAAGAAAAAACAAACGCATATTTAGAATAACGACGACACTATATTACATTAGGTGGAAAAAATGAAGCAAATTTTGAACAAATCAACATTAGATAATTAGGAGGGAGGGTGGGAGAAAAAGATTCAAACTTTGAAATTTCTACTGCTAAAACCATTGAATTTTACCTTGAACTGGACAAATTGAAAGTTGGGCCGAACTCTTTTCTTCATCGAATTGATGATGTGAGGGTGTGAGGGGTGGGGTGTCCTCTTGCTAATGTAACCGTAAAGAATGGACGTTGAGTTTAAGTTTGAACTCTTAAGTCATTTACTCTGTGTAGATTTACAACCAAAACACAAACATACCACTAATCAAATACAATTCCCAAGCACAAGTTAAACCAGAGAAACCAACTAACTTATTTTCTCATAATCATCCTATTTTCCCAGAAAATTGAAAATTTCCATGGAAAAAATCAAGAAAACGAAAAAGTAAAACCCAATCCAAAAAGCAAAATTAAAGATCTATAGAGATCGAGATCGAACCTGGAGATGCAGCGACTACGGGAGAAGATCAAGATCGAACCTGGAGATACAGCGGCTACGGGAGAAGATCAAGATCGAACCTGTAGATGCAGCTGCTGCGGGAGAGGATGAGGAGAGGATGAGGAGGAAGGCTACGGGAAAAGGCAAGCGGCAGAGAAGATGGAACGAAGATGATAGAACTTTTAGGCCTGGTTTGGTACACCGTATTAGACTCCGGATAGGATTAATAGTGCGAGACAGGAGTTTAGTGCAGTTTTGAATTAATTAGCCGACCGATTATAGATCCGGCCCACTTTTTATTCCGGCTCACACCTGCTAAATAATACATTCCAAAAGCTAAGGATAATTTAGCAGGTTCAAAACTCAAAAGCCCAGGAAAATTTAATCGCGTTGTCTCTTCACTCTCAAATAAATATGTGCCTTCTCCGTTCTCTCCTCTATCCAGAACGAACTCCATATGCTGTTCTTTGTTCTTCTTCCTCCTTTCGAATTCATTTGCTATCCTTCATTCTTCTTCGTCCTTTTTTCCGCTCCCTTTCTCTGTTTGCTCTCTATTCCCTCTCTTATGAAATTGGTTGATTTGTCTGTTTCTTACAAATTGATTTTGGTGCGGAGAATACATATGGGTTTTGGGAGATTAAGAAATAAGGAAATGGGTTCGACAGAGAGGGTGAGATTTGATGCGCGGGGATGATGATGAAGAAAGGATAACACAACTTTGAGAGAAACCTGGGTTTCTTTCCTTCTTTTTTATGTTTTGTTTTTTAATTTTGTCGGTGCAATGAGGATTAATTCTTTTTTTTCTTTGGTTTTCTTCCTTTTTTCCCTTTTAACATCAGTTATTCGGTGAATATTTTTATAGAAATTTATTGTAATCCGATATATTATCCGATGTACAGATTTATCCGGGAAAGCACCAAACGCCCGACTAATTAGTCAATACTATCCGATGATTATTTATCATATCCTATTAAAATAGTCAGTACAGTCCGAGTTACCAAACGAAACCTTAGGGTTTGTTTTATAATTTGTATAGTGTAAATATTGAAAAAGATAAGGGGCATTTTTGTCTTAAAATGTTATAATTTTGTGTTAGAACAAGTGGTTCCACGGGAGGTGGAATGAAAATTCAGTTAAACCTCGTTCTGTGGGATAGCGCGTCCCATTGTCATAAACACACCAAACGTGGGACGAGAGTGTTCCGTCCCATTCCACTTACCAAACGGTACTAAAGGCAACAAAAACCACCAAACAGTAATATCTATTTATATTGTCAGAGGTCAGAATTGGTTTTAGGGTTTGCCAGGGGCATATACGTCCGCTCGCAGTTATGTATTCGTGCTTTAATTTTTATTTTTTACAACAATATTTTATTCAAGTGAAACAGCATTAAGAGTGATATAGGTTTGGGTCTCAAAAGAGGTCGTCACTAATTTATTATTCGTTTAAAATTATTTTTAAAATAATTAAAGTGATTTTCGGCAAAATTATTTTTACTGGAAAGCACTTGAACAGCTTTATCAACATATATTTTCATACAAAATGTTTTGTCATTAGAAAGCGCTTCATAGAAAAATTTTGTTTACCCATTTTTATCTTTGGACACCCATAAATGTTTATTTTTAAAGGACAAATGTACCCAATGTCAAATGACTCAAGGCTTGTTAGGTTTTCCGTTGCACCACCACTTTTTATTGATTTAATTTTTATTTAATAAATAAACTTAACTTATAGTTAAATACAGAATATTTTAAATTTCATTAGGTGTCAAAATAAAATTTTAAATTCAAGTGTCCAAAGAAGTGGGATGCCAAGAGATAAAAATTGAGAATAAATAGAATTGTCCTACTTCAAAACACATCACAGATTCCCGAGTATCAATCTCAAAATGGGGTAGGCCCAATAATTATGTTTGTCTACTACTGAACAGGCGTAAGTAATTATAGTACCAAAACTTCTATACCAGTTACCATACTAAATTTTTGATTTGGCAAAATTTATTACTATTATCATACCATACTTTTGGTATACCAAATTTTGGTATGTTAAACATTTTGGTTGATATGGTATAGTAATGGTAAGTGACAATTTGTTTTGGGCCAAAATTACATTTTTTTTTTTTTCAACCCAATTCGAAGGCAAGACTTTCTTTTGCACCTTTATCTCTTATATTGTAGTCTAAATTCATCTATCATCCATCATTCCAATTCACACACATAATAAATCAAATCATCAAGATTCATTATGGAAAGGTTGCAATCCAAATAGAAGTTACAAACCAAACAAAATAGAAGTTTACAATCCAAATAAAATTTAAAGTTTCAAATCAAAAGAAAATTGAAAGTGAATCTAAACTTCCAAAAATAAAAATATAGGGTACATTACTTCTTAAAATATAAGTTATGACTTTTGTAATATCAAATCAACAGCTTACATTTTATTTTAAGTGTGATCAAATCTTAGAATAGTCTATCAAATTCTAGAGGGCAAGCACGTCTTCAAAGGCAAGCTAAGGGCGATAAAGTAATATATAGAGTTCTTAAGATTGATCAAACTCATCATTTTGATCTCTCATCGTCCAATAAATTGCTAGTTGGTCAATCAAAAGTTGAAAGGAAATAATAAAATACAAGTTTTCTATTTGGTATGCTTAGTTTATTAAAAAGTCCAAACGAAACACTTTGGTGTCTCAAGATTTCACCAAAATTAATTGAACTTAAAAGCCGCTTAAACAAAAAAACAAAAACAAAAACAAAAAAAAAACCTAAAATTGACTGAATTTGATACATGAAAACATGCGAGGGCAATTTTAAAAAAAAATATAAATTTAAAATTTGGGAAAAAAATTAAAAAGGGGGAAGACGTGCTGGACTGAGGAACTCTCACAAAAAAGGGGGCCAACGTGACTAACTCCACTTCTCCATTTAGGCGAGAGATTATTATCCCATATAAATGTATAAAAATAAAAAAATTGTTGTGGCTTATCTACGCTAACAAGGAGAGAGAGAGAGAGAGAGAGGAGAGAGAGATGTAATTCTAAGGGTTGTGTAATTCTCCATGCGCAGTACCTTTATTTATAGTAATAAAAGAGGAGAAGAATCCTTGTCCTCCAAGGAATACAATCCTAATAGGGAGAGAATAACTAATATCAAATCTAATCTAGGATTTACACAATCACAGTTTTATATAATATCTATAACATTTTCCCTTGACTGTATAAATACTCAAGTAGATTCATTATCAGGTAGAGTTGAGGAAATTGATTCGTTGGCATTGATTTTGGGAACACGTTAGTCTCAAACAAAGGAACTTGCATATGGAACCCTTTTTGAGTTGTTCGATGCATGTTGCGTTATCTTCAAATATCGTCATAAGGACATCAACGACGAGCTAAAGATTACAAGTGCTTCAAATATGGCCCATAACTGCTCTCGGACAGAAGAATTCCTGAGTAGCTTCATGTTAAGGGAGTATTTTAGCATGGTTAGACGAAGTAGCAACAAAAGGGATCTCATTTTGCATCTAACGATCGAACGATCATAGGAGTACTCGAAGGCTTAGCTTTATCCTTATTTAAAAGGCGTAACACCTTATGAGTTAGTTCGATTGATGTATTAAGAATCCATCCGAACAATGCTCTATCTCAAGATTGAGATAGTATCGAGTTTTTCCTAGATCTTTCATCTCAAATTCTGACTTTAGGTACGTAGCAGTTTTCTCCAGCTCTTCAGGAGTTTCGATGAGATTTATGTCGTCAACATAAACTACAACAATCACAAAATTAGAATGTGACTTACAAGGGCTTCATTCATTGTTCACATATCCCTGAATAATCAAATACTCACTCAGACGGTTATACCACATTCTTTCAAATTGCTTCAAACCATAAAGTGAACGCTTCAATTGAATAGAGAGCGTGTCTTGTGGTCTCGAATTATTTAAACCAATCAATGTAAGTCATTTGGGAACTTTCATGTAGATTTTTGTATCAAGATTCCCACAGAGATATGTGGTTACCACATCTATAAGTTGCATATTCAATTTTTCGAAAACTACCAAACTGATAAGGTAGCGAAAAGTAATCACATACATAACGGGTGAATAAGTTTCGTCATAGTCAATCCCAGGGCATTGTGAAAAGCCTTGCACAACAAAATGAGTTTTGTAACGCACGATTTCGTTCTTCTCATTACGCTTCTGAACGAAAACCTATTGTAGCCAACGAGCTTCACATGTGGAGGAGTAAGAGCTACAGGCCCAAACACTTTACATTTGGCAAGTGAATTGAGTTCGACTTGGATTGCTTGTTTTTAGTTTGACCAATCAGTTCTACATGGACATTAATCAACGGAACGAGGTTCAATGTCATCGTTCAGCATGATCTTAGTAGTTACTGCATATGCTAATGCATCATTAATTATCATCTTACTTCTACACCAAACATCATTCAAGCTAGCATAGTTGACCAAAAAATCTGGATTCTCGAGAGGAAGATTAGTTTCTTCAAGGACGTTTTCATAATCTAAAATTTCCTCATGTGTTGGATATAATGAGTAGGCGATGGTCAAATTCACTGTAGGCTCAATAACCTGTGTCATGGGTTTCCTATTCCGGGGTTATAAATTCTTTGAACTAAGAGGTATGCCACACTTGTGGGTAGAGGCAGAGGATTAGTTAACGGCCAATGTACATGGATCGGCCAAAGTCTTTTGGGCCTCCAAGAGGAAAGTTCGTCGTACATATGATACATCCATTTCCCCAGGCACATTCGCAACTGGTATATGTGATCTTATCACTCTCATTACATCTGTGAAAACATCTGGTATGCTCTAAGTAATGCTCCAAAGTTCTAATATGTGTCGCACTTCAGTTTAAGACTGAAAGGGCTAGGATCTAAATAAGACAAGGTGGAAGTCATCCATGATAATTCGTGTCGTTCATCAGGAACGCTGACGTTCTTATTTCCCCTAATGATGGGAAAATTGTCTCATAAAAGTGACAATCTGCAAAATGAGTGGTAAAGAGATCGCATGTCAAAGGTTCTAAGTAACGAATAATAGAAGGAGAATCATAAATGACATCGATCTTCATCTTTATCTGAGAACCTATTTTTGTACATAAGGACGGCGTAATCGGCATGTTTGTACCATACTTGACCAATCCCGAAACTACTGAGCATCGGTCAATGTTATACCGTCAAGGATCCACAAGAGTTTCACTCCAACCAAGAAGCCAATCACAACGCGACACGCGTCAACACCAAGAGGCCAATCACAAGGTGCACGTGTCAACATCAAAGGCCAATCACATCATGATACGTGTCAAGGCCAGAACAAAGCTAGAAACTCTATTCTATAAAATGAGATCATTCTCCCACAATAAGGCTGAATGTCATTTGTACTAAATCATTCACTAGAACTCACTAAAGAAGAGCTTGAACCTATATACTTATGTAAACCCTTCACAACTAATAAGAACTCATCTACTCCGTGGACATAGTCCAATTTGGGTGAACCACGTACATCTTGTGTTTGCTTCCCTGTCTCTATCCATTTACATACTTATCCACAATATTGACCGAAACAATCTAGCGAATGTCACAAACTTGACACTTTCTGTTGTACCAAAGTCCTCACTGATTTTGTGCATCAACATTTGGCGCCGTCTGTGGGAAACGACACGAAAAGCTATGTCAGTTCTCTTTCATTTTTTTCATCTCACCACCGTGAATCTGCAAAACCCAAGAAACCAAAACCCCTCTAAGTACGGTACAGTAAAATAGGGTAAGAATTATACCATCGATGGTAATCGTCTACACCAAAATTTGCCAATAATCCTTGTCGGTACGAAAGCTCTGCTGCTATAACCTGGAGGGATGAAAAACAAGGGTGAGTGGACCTGAAAAAAAAAAGTTTTAATAAAACCTTTTGAAAACGTTATAACCCCTCGCCGTAAAACAAGTATAGTTTCCAGAAAACCATACTACGTATAGTCGGAAAATACTTACCATAGCTTGCAATATCTCAAGAATTCCTTACGGCATAATATCATGTAAATAAGGGCATGGCATCCCAAAATCACAAAATCTCAACAGTAATACAAGTAAAATCAGGAGCTCAACAATCTAAACTAGCACACCAGTCGGAGTCACCTAATGCGACCTGTACGACTGAACTGATGCTCATTAATCTATGTTAGCACATGAGTCAGAGTTACCTATTGCAACTTGTACAAGTTGCCTATTGCAACCTGTACGACAAGATGTCGGAGTTGCCATTAGCAACCTGTATGACAACATGTCAAAGTTACCTATTTGTAACCAGTATGACAACATGTCTTGTCGGTGTTGCATATTGCAACCTGCCATTAGCAACCTGTACGACAATATATCGGAGTTGCCTATTTGCACCTTGAAGGAAATATTTGTGAAAACAAGTTCGTTTGAGGAACATATATGCATGCTATTAACAATTAAAAGGCGGAATCATGCTTGTATGCACTCAAAAACAAAACTTAATCGGTGAAATTCAAAGCCTAGTAGTTATGGTGAACCAAGACTCAACTCAAGAACAAAGTGAGTTGAGAAATATTATACCTTTGTTGATTCCTTTTTGCATAATCAAAGGCTAATCACCCAACAGATACGGCCTTCATTCCTTACTTCTTAGCCCCATGGATTTCTTGGATAAGGATGGAAGAATTGGTTTCTCCAAAAGTCCCCAAAGTTGGAGACCTCTAAATTCTGACACCAAGGATGGTTGAGGAAGAAGATTAGTGGCCATGGAAGAGTTAGATGCTAGTAAACTATCCCATGGTGGCTGGCTGTTCTAGAGAGAAAAGAGAGATAGAGAGTTGTTCTCACTTTTCATCTTTAGAAAACCCTAATGAGGATGGAGCAAAGATACCCCTTCTATGCTTTCAACTTTTGTGTGCATATTGGACCAAAAGGCCCTTCCTCTCTCTATGGCTGGTTTTCCCAAGCCTTTGGGCTGTTTTGGGCTTCTTGAATTTTGGTTGTTAAGTTGTCATACAACTTAAGCTAATGGGATTGACGATTCGAAGCCCATTGGGCTTTAAAGCCCAACACTAACTCAAGGTTTAAAATGAACTTACTCGTTTGATTAATTAACATATTAATTAATCCTTGCCATAAACAATTAAACCATTTAATTGTCCTTACTCATCTCTGTCAAATCCTTCAAACATTACCTTACACGGTGTACGATCCATTAGGTTCCTTTTAGCGAGACAGTGGGCGATTAGAACTCTTCAAATCAATTATGAATTGAAACTTCCTTTCAATTCCCCCTGTAGTGATTATACACCTTTAGGGTTTCCACAAATCATGAGTGACACCTAGCAGTATGTCATAGCTATCCAAGCTAATCAGAAGAGGTTGGAGAACTTACAAAGTTTGGGATTACAATGCAATACGGTTTTTCTATAATACAATACTCTTGATCATATTGTTTGGTTTGATAGTTTATTCATGTCTACTATCCAATGTGATTCTCTTACTTATATGATTACCTTGAATGTGATTTGGAACGACTTCCTATATCTCATTCATACTCTGGCCAAAGATTCTTAATCATATCATAGTGCATTCTCCCTTAAATGGTTTGAAGGTTAGAGATCCCTTGTTGTGCATTCACCTGCCTCCATGACTAAGTGGCTTAACCCCAAACTCATACTTTCCTCTTTCATACCCCTAAAATCATACTTTCCTTCTCCTTCAGTACAATAATATAATATACTGCTTTTATAAAAACATAACTTCGAAAATATTTATATATGTAATATAACATCCCATCAAAATACATATATATACGATAACGTAAAGTTGAAGTAATTGTACTGTAATGAAAATTGATTATAGAAAGGTTTCACCTACGCTCTCGTAGTGTGACGTACTCCGGGAATAAGCATGTAGTATATTTGGGTTAAGCCCGAACAATAAATAACTAAACGTATAAACAAATAAAATATTAACGTAGACGGACCTAAATGTCTACTTGCTTAATGAGTTCAACAAATAAGTTATCGATATTACGGTCTGCAGCCCACAATATCGATCACTCACTATTGTCCTGATAAGCAAGCAACAAATTCCCAAGGTTGCAATATTACCATCTAGCCCCTCATTGGGAAATACGTATAAATCGTTTGATTAGCGCCTCGACCGTGCTCACATACTACCCTCTCGGGTGATAACGTTGTAGCACAAAAATTAGCTATATCTTAATCTTGATCATTCAAATACCTGTTCGCAATACTCTTCTGTCAATCATGTATTGTATATTGGATCTCTATGGCTGTTTATACCATATTTAGGGCCTCGTATACTTGGGACTTGGGCCTTGTATTTGGGCCTCACACTAAAGCCCATACTTTGTAAAAGAGGAGGAGCCCCTTATTCTATAAAAGGGGACTCCTCCCCTCATTCTAAAGGGGGAAGATAGCCAAGCCATCCTACAAGGCTCAAAACTCTCATACATTTAGAGAGAGAGTCCTCATACAATTCAAGAGGCTCTCCTTCCTTCTCCCCCACCCTCCTTTCTCCGAGGGACTTCCCCAAACACTTGTATCCATACACATACAGAGAAACAATATCAACTACAGTGTGGACGTAGCCCATACATTGGGGTGAACCACGATAACTCTTGTGTCATTTACATTTCATGCAGATTCACGGTCGGATTTACGTTGTACCAAGACCATCCGGTTTTGTGCATCAACATTTGGCGCCGTCTGTGGGAAACGACACGAAAAGTTATGTCGGTTCTCTTTCATTTTTTCACCTCCGCCGTGAATTTGCAAAAACCCAGAACCTCCTTCTTTGGGTTTTTCCAGAAAAGCTTCACAGACTATGTGCAGTTCAACAAAAAAACCCTTCCAAAAACCCATTTTTCTTTCTCTCGAATCTTCCACAATCTTCAGCTCCATTACACATTTGAGATCATTTCCATAGCCTATGCTGACTCAGTGACTCGTGGACCAACAAAAAACCCACATGTCGGCAATTACTAGTATTCTTCTTCCACTATATATGCAGAAGCGCGGCCCATGAGGACAGAGTGTGTTTTTTTTTTTCACTTTTTGGTGCCTTGTTGGCTCCTAAAAACCAAAATCGCTGGTAATTTCAGGATCTTCGACCACTCAAATCCCGACGGACATGGCTTCCAAGAAGAGTAACTATAACCCTCTATCCGACGATGATGCTAGCCCCGGAAAGATCTTCATCGGTGGTTTACCCAAAGACACCACTTTGCATACCTTCGTTCAGTACTTTGAGAAGTATGGGGAGAGAATTGACTCTGTGATCATGAAAGACTGCGAAACTGGTCGACCCAGGGGGTTCGGGTTCATCACCTATGAGGATCTTGCTGTTGTTGACCAATTAATTGAAGAGACTCATGTGATCAACAGAAAGCAGTCTCTACAACTTCTCTGCACCTGTTTGTTCATGGAAAGGAGTTTCTTGTGAATCCAACAATGTTATCGACTTTGAGGCTTTCGGTATGGAGCTCTCCGGTTCGGTTCCCGACACCACCATCGGAAAGCTCATAAATTTTCAAACTTTGAACCTCAACCGCGCCAAAATCACCGGTCTTCCTTCGGATTTGTGGAGCATAAGTTCTCTCAAGCACCTTATTCTCTCCAACAACTAGATTTCTGGGTCGTTGAAAATTCGTTTGAGAAGAAGTAATGGAAGAGGTGGAAGAGGATCAACCGTGGATTTAGGAGAAGGCCTTGGACGTGGTAGAGTTTACGGGCTCCGTCACATAGGCGATTCCTGGACCCAGAATGGGCACCAACTTTCTCCTTTGGATTCTGGCTTTCCTAACAGAGTAACTTCAAGAGGTTTATGGGGGGCGACTTCGTGCCGGTCTACGTCGTGGTCGGGACGATAACGGTGTCGATGAGGCTAGGGCTCCATACCGCCAATACGAAGAAGGAACGGAGTAGCTCATCAGCGGCAAGGAAGACGCCGCCAATAACTTTGCCAAGGCCACTATACAATTGGGAAGGAGATTGTGGATCTCTGCCTTGATCGAATCCGAAAGCTTGCCGACAACTACTACTACCACTTCAATGATTCCCTACCGTAGATCTCCTCCCCAATTCACGGAGCTCCGTCCAAGTCACTGGTAGAGGAGATCTCACGGTCTTCCATTTGCAATATAAAATCTCCACCTGAGAAAGTAAAAGCCATCTATAATATAAAATCTCCACTGCTTTTGTCGGCAAAAGCAGAAAGGGAAAAGAGACACTCCACATGGCTTTCTCGTCTACCATTGCCAAAAGGAAAAAGAAAAAGAAAAAAAGGGCCTCGGGAGCACATGAGAATATTTCAGAAAATAAGAAAAAAGAGGGGTGATAGTGGATGGGCACGACCAGGCTGTCCAAGAAAAGCAAGTGGAGTTAGCCCTCCAGTTTCGCCAAGAGACAGAGATAGAGACGCAGAGGAAAGCAAAAAGGATGCACATGGAGACACTGCCAAAATAAGGAATAAATACCCCACCCGAATGATGTAATTTATTTTTATTATCTTTCGGAGACATCTGTATAAACCCCATCAGAGGGTAATATATATAAACCCCATCAGAGGGTCAAAAAAAAAAAAAAAAAAAAAAAAAAAAAAAAAAAGGAAAAGCCCAAAACAAATGGGCTGACATGTTGTGGAGGGCAAAGGCCCATAGGCCTGAAATAGCACCAACCAGGTCATCAAAAGTACGCCTAGTAGTCCAAATTATACATGAGCACTACTCATGTCATTCATACATAAACATTCATGAGCATCACTCATGACAATCATACATAAACATTCATGACCATCATTCATGTCAACATTCATGAGCATCACTCATGTTAACATTCATGAGCATCACTCATGACAACATCCATGAGCATCACTCATGTCAATCAACATAAACATTCATGAGCATCACTCATGTCAATCAGCTTCAAAAGCTTCATTTACAAGAGCTCTAGCTTCAAAGACTTCATTTACAGAGCTCTAGATTCAAAAGCTTCATTTACAGAGCTCTAGCTTCAAAAGCTTCATTTACAGAGCTCTAGCTTCAAAAGCTTCATTTACCAGAGCTCTAGATTCAAAAGCTTCATTTACAAAAGCTCCAGCTTCAAAAGCTTAATTTACAGAGCTCCAGCTTCAAAGACTTCATTTCCAGAGCTCTAGCTTCAAAAGCTTCATTTCCAGAGCTCTAGATTCAAAAGCTTCATTTACAAAAGCTCTAGCTTTAAAAGCTTCATTTACAGAGCTCTAGCTTCAAAGCTTCACTTGCAAAGCTTCACTTACAAAGCTTCAGTGCAGGGTATACAAATACCGCATTCGAACAACCGCCACTTCGGCCCATACATGGATTCAATTTGAAGTCTCCAGCCAACAGACTCTATTGACCGAAGACTTGAGGGACTACATTATGTACCATATATTGGGCCTCAACTGGGCCTCATGAAAAATACTTGGGGGACTCTAGCCCATTATTTATGTATTAAGGAGCGAACCCTTATTTTATAAAAGGGACTCCCTCACTTTCATTGAAGATCACCCATGATTTATGTATTGAGGAGAGAGCAAAAGAAAAAGGGACTCCCTCACCATCATTAGAGAGCAACGTCGCCAGCTGAGCAACCGTCTCGCCGCCAGCATCAACTCTAACCCATCACTTATGTATTGAGGAGAGAGCCCTTATTCTATAAAAGGGACTCCCTCACCTTCAAACACCACAAGCCGAGCCAACAAAGGCAACATAAGCTACAAGCAAAGCGGCCTCACAACATGTGCTACTTCTAGTTGAGCATCATTTCAGATTGGGCACCGCCTCATATCGAGCATCAGTTCTAGACGACATTTAGTTACTTCGGCCCACACATGGACTGAATTTCAAGTCTCCAGCCAAAAGACTCTCTTGACTGAAGACTTGGGGGACTACTGTTTATACCATATTTAGGGCCTCGTATACTTGGGACTTGGGCCTTGTATTTGGGCCTCACACTAAAGCCCATACTTTGTAAAAGAGGAGGAGCCCCTTATTCTATAAAAGGGGACTCCTCCCCTCATTCTAAAGGGGGAAGATAGCCAAGCCATCCTACAAGGCTCAAAACTCTCATACATTTAGAGAGAGAGTCCTCATACAATTCAAGAGGCTCTCCTTCCTTCTCCCCCACCCTCATTTCTCCGAGGGACTTCCCCAAACACTTGTATCCATACACATACAGAGAAACAATATCAACTACAGTGTGGACGTAGCCCATACATTGGGGTGAACCACGATAACTCTTGTGTCATTTACATTTCATGCAGATTCACGGTCGGATTTACGTTGTACCAAGACCATCCGGTTTTGTGCATCAACAATGGCAAAACTCAAATGGTGCCAAACACGTAAACGAAATCGTAACCGTAGTTAAATATAACTCTAATAAAGACAAATGTATGTTACAACCATTCTAAGTCTGCGGAATGAATAAAATGCAACATGTACACTAAGGTATGAGTAGTTCGTTAAGACTAACCGTTAGTCTAAAGATAAAGTGTAGTACCAGGTAACGACTTCATACTCATAGCCTTCAAGAATACTCATCAAGGCTTGGAAGTGAAACACGCATCGTGAGATACAAAATGACAAACGTACCGTGTAGTTGAACATTGTAGTCCACAACACCTAGCAAGCAGCTTCATATTGAATTCCTCTAGAATTTAGAGAAAAATTATGTCGAGAGGGCTAAAATAACACTCAAGAATTTGAGAGTCAAATAAGTCCAATAAATCTAGAATATAAGGTAACTAGGATTAGTGCATAAGTTGTCGCCACCTCGATGGCTTCTGGAACATTCAATCACCAACGGCTAAGATTCGTATAGTAAAGTATTTGTTGGGTGATTGGGGAATTATTGATCACAACTACATTTCAACATCTTAGCAATTCATTTAGACGGTTTCTCTTTTTGAAGAATAATACGAATTGTAGTATGATAGACACATACCCAAGGTTGACTAGAATGCCTTCCAATACAGAGGGGTAAATATGGGATCATAGTCAGAATAGACACTGATCTAAATGCCAGAAAAAATCTGATAATTTCAAGAATGAGGAATTTTACCAAGTGGTCTAAACATAGTCCCTCTGGACTAATGAAAAATAAGCTAACTTGTCATGTCGGTCAATGGTTACTGAAACATCATCATAACTCAACATGTACAAGATACCTCGTATCATGAGCTAAGGGTGAGATTTCCCATCTCCATTCGAATATAGAAAGTGATTATAACCATTTGAATGATTTCTTGATGATTTGAAGTAACATCAACCCAATGCCCGTGAATTCCAACTAGAATGGAATAGGACATGCCGAAAGTATTTCAAGGGTAAGTAATGTCTTTTTACACAACTGGGATGATACACGATAGTGCAATTATAGACTTTGATTTAGTTCTTCCACTGCCGCTGTCAGAAATTTAACCTATTTCAAATAAGAATGTATTTGAAAAGTCTAAGATTGATATAGGTCCTGAACACATTTCTCCATAGAGAGATGTCATCCGGTTTTCGAATGAAGAGAATAACTGTTAACTTTAGGTCATGTATATGATGGTTCATTTTGAACGGTTCTAACCGTTAGAGTATATGAACGATACTCCACCATACTAAGGCGTAAAATGTCATCATGGATTTCAAAATGATCAAAGTCATAGAAAGGCGTAAAACAGAGGTAAGATGAGACAATGGTTTGGTTGTCTGAAACTTTAATCATATCCAACATCCTCAAACCAAACTAATTTTCCTCGATCGATAAGTAAGGAAAACACCATAACTAAAAGATCACTAAAAAATTGTAGATAAAACCGAAAAGATCAAAGATATCTCGAATTTCACAACACTTTGTGAGAATTTCAACCTTCTTCCACTACAATCTTTTTGAAAAAAGGAAAAGAATATCGTCTGCGGAGATCACATTTCCCAGAGAAAAGTACCGATCTAAACAAAACTAATGTTTGAGAAATCAGTATAAAGCTGATTCTCGGGGGTTAGATAATTTAATCTTGTTGCTAGAATAGGTGAGAAAGTCATCTATAAGACTACTATGAAATTGTCAGGCTATGGAAGAAACTAAGGCTCTAGTTTACTGGAAATACCAACAATCCGAAGTATAGGTTGACGGTTTTAGTCATCACCCGATTATGTTGCTAAAATCTAGGTTTAAGATTCCAATGGTGTAAGAGTTGCTTAAAGAAACGCAAAGAAACTGGTGTAGTACGAGAAAGTGGATCAACAGTGTACTTCACTTCTCCATTTGGTGATATCCCAGGTAAAATTTGAGGATTGACACCAAAGGTATATGTCCTCAGAAAGTACAATATTACTCTTACAGCAAGAATCAACTCGTGTCCCAAATCTAGTGGTTGTCGGTGAATGTGACCACAAGAATGACTTGTCGAGAATGTTCGGGTTACCTAACAGGGTAATATGGTTAACACCACTAGGAATTTACTGTCTTAAGACAAGGCTTGCTCCTAAATTTCCATGATTTAGTTTCTTCGGTTTAAACTGTTAATCAATCCATCAGTCGCGTTGCTAATTAACGCATAAATGATACCTTTGATATTTTTGACATTGTTCGTTACCCTGAAACTGTAAACTAGCATTCTAGCATAAAGGTATCACTCCCAGACACTAGTACTTGTGTTCGGTATCAGAAATCATATCGGACATTATCGTCAATTAGTAATGCCACTGTAGGCTGATTACAGGTTAGAACCCGCTTGGGTAGATGGTCTCAGATGATTGATAAGGAACTAGTCTTGTGAAGTGGTTTCAGTAATTCTAGGGAAGATGCTTACTAGTTCGGAGATTTTCACTAACCGTAAGTATATAACTCGTCTTCTCGTGATTATACTCATCAAAATGATGAGTATAGCACCAAAGGAAGTTCTGGAAACGAGTGCTGGTTGAAATGTTCCAAGGTTAAGAATGGAATTTGCTAATAATCTACTTCAAATTAGGATTTAACGGAGTATAATTTTCATTCCGAAGATTCAGGATGATCCATAATGCGTTTGAAAAGATTGGTACTATCGAGGACCAAAAGTAGCTGTCCCTCAGATGTTCTCCCGTCAAGTGCTACCACTTTAGCACCAGGTAGTTGCTCAAGACATTTTTGGAATTTTGACAAAGTAAGCTTCGTAGGAATTCTAATAAATGGTATATTAATGGGTGCTACCAAGGAATCAAAACTATTATTGGTTTCTCAACTCAAAAGGGTTGGTAAAGATGAGTAAAGTCTTCGATGAGACATAATTTCCGACCCAATAGCCTTAATTCAAGGCCACAAACTTGTCTCCAAATCGGGTTTTTCCATGGCAGGGAACTTCTTTGTTTAAATCCAGAGGCAATCGCCAAAAAGTTCTTCTAGAATATAGATAAGTTGTCTAAGTAACCCAAACTTAAGAAAAACTAACACGTTTTTCGTATTCAACAAGGCGGCAAGATTTGACACTTAAGTTAAAAACCCAAGAATGCTTACATCACATGTGTGATGAACGTAATATTGCCTAAACTTATGCTCTAATACCAAATTGACACACCCTGACCTAGAATGTCCACTAGGACTCCGGATCGAGTTGTGATGGCCGACACCTAAAAGGTGACTAAGCCATAAAGTGTAGTGATGTGGAAAATGTGAACAAATTTAAACTTAAAGGTGCCTAAATACAAGAGTGCGTTGTGAGCAGGAATGAACCCATTTCACGCTAACAGAGCATAAGTACCGTATAGTAAAATAAGGTGAGAATTGTACCATTGATGGTAATCGTCTACACCAAGATTTGCCAATAATCCTCATCACGAAAGCTCTGCTGCTAGAACTTGAAGGGGCGAAAAACAAAGATCAGTTGACCTGAAAAAAAAAGTTTTAATAAAACCTTTTGAAAATGTTGTAACCCCTCACCATAAAACAAATATAGTTTCGAGAAAAATATACTACGTATAGTCGGAAAATACTTACCGTAGCCTGCAATATCTCAAGAATTCCTTACGGCACAATATCACGTAAATAAGGGCATGACATCCCAAATTCACAAAATCTCAATAGTAATATAAGTAAAATCAGGTGCTCAACAATCTAAACTAGCACACCAGTCGAAGTCACCTAATGCGACTTGTATGATTGAACTGATGCTGATCAATCTATCCTAGCACATGAGTCAGAGTTACCTATTGCAACCTGTATGACAAGATGTCGGAGTTGCCATTCGAAACCTATACGACAAGATGTCGGAGTTGCCTATTGCAACCTATATGACAATATGTCGGAGTTGCCTATTTGCAACTTGTACGACACTATGTCGGAGTTGCCTATTTGCAACCTGTATGACAAGATGTCTTGTCGGAGTTGCCTATTGCAACCTGTATGACAATATGCCAGAGTTGCCTATTTGCAACCTGTACGACAAGATGTCGGAGTTGCCAATTGCAACCTGTACGACAATATGTTGAAATTGCCTATTTGCAACTTGTACGACAAGATGCCAGAGTTGCCTATTGCAACATGTATGACAAGATGTTGGAGTTGCCATTTGTAATTCTAATCATCATAATAAACTTACCTAAACTTACTTGCACATCTTGTAGGATCATTTTGGCATTTCACAAATTCACAACAATGCAACATTTCTTAATCATGGCATGAAATGCATAAATCAATTCAAAAGCATTTGTGGAAACTATAAAGTTTTTATATTTACTATAAAAAGGAAAAGACCCACTCACCTGAGGTCTACGCCACAACTCCCTAGCATAAATATCGAGGTGTCACAAACGATCGGCACCTGTGGCCAAGTCTAATTTGGCCGGGAAAAGCCCCAATTTCACTCAAACCTACCAGAAACCCTAGAAAATGATGGGATTCAATTTATCACCTTCGGTGCTCCACCACCCCTACAATTGATTGGGCTTTGTTCCAGGCCTCAAGAAAAGGCTAGTGGTCGTGGTGGTCAAAGGAATAGCTTTTAGAAATGGCGGAATGCCGGCAATCTCCCCCACGGTGCCGCCGATCTATCCCCACGAAATTGAGTCCAAAAATGGTTGGGTTTGTGGTAGAACTTGAAGAAGGAAAGTCATGGAGTTGGTTTTAGGTAGTGGCGACGGTCATTTCACCTGAAAAATGCCGGAATTAGCATTGAGGTGTTTCGAATTGGGTTAGGTCGGTGGTATGGAACCGGGTCAGGGTGATCTGGTACTTCTTCTCTCCCTCATTTCCCCTCCTTTCTCTGTTTTTTTATTAGTTCACACACTCTTCTCTTCTCTTTTCCGATTGGGTCTCACTCTTCTCCATTCTCTCATTTGATTGGGCAGCAGCCCTATCCCATCTTATTTCTTCCCTTATTTCTTTATTTTTTTTAATTTTTTTCCTTCTTTCAATCTTAACCATCCAACTCTTTCCTTTCTCCACCATAGCCATCCACATGGCGCTTCCAAATCTTCTGAAGAATTCCAAGTTATGGTCAAATGACTATTTCGCCTATAATTTTGTTTGTTAATAACTTCTTCATTATAACTCTAAATCACATTTCGTTTGCGCCTACACGTTCATATTGTCATTGCATATGTGATATTTGGGCGAGTGGTGGTGAGATAAACGAGTTTCCTTACCAACCGCTGATAATAACTCACATCATGCATGGCTTCGCCCTCTATGTTGAGTCTCAGTTTACAATCCACCGGAGTGATGGCAGGTTTGCAGTCAAGCATGTTTGCTTCTTGAAGAAGATCCAGTACATATTTGTGTTGATGAAGAAACAGCCCATTTGAAGAAGTTGCCATTTCAATGCCCAAAAAATACTTAAGCCCCCCCCAAATCTTTGATGGCAAATGTTTGATGTAAAGAACGTTTCAAGGCCTCAATTTCAGCAACACTATCCCCTGTGATGATGAGATCATCCACGTAGATAAGAACCACCAACTTCCCACTGGTACCAGTTTTAACAAACAGTGAGGAATCAACATTACTTCGAACAAATCCAGCCTTCTCTAGTATTGAGCTGAGCTTGGCATACCAAGCTCTCGGGAATTGTTTCAATCCATATATTGCCTTGTGCAATTTACATACCACGTTGTCTTTAAGACCATTATAGTCTGGAAGAGGCTGCATATACACTTCTTCTTGTAACTCTCCATGAAGAAAGACATTTTTCACATCCATTTGATAGAGGGGCCATCCACAATTAATAGCCACTGAAAGTAAAATTGTCACTGAATTCACCTTGGCCACAGGAGTAACAAGTCTAGCCTTATGTCTCTTAATAGAACATCAGACTTAAATTTTATCTTGTAAATCCAACGACTTCTAACAACCTTTTTTTCCTGGTGGTAGTTGAACTAAACTCCATGTCTTGTTTTCTTCCAGTGCATGAAGCTCATCTATCATGGCGTGATTCCATTGTGGGAGAAGCGATGCTTCTTGGAAACTCGTAGGTTCATAATGTTTATTAATTTCACTGAGAAATGCAGCATGAGGTGCAGAAAAATCACGAAAACTGAGGCTTTTAGTGATAGGTAGCCGTAAGGCATAAGTAACATAATCATGTAACCTAGCTGGAGGTTTCCTGATTCGATGTGGGTTTCTTTTAATCACTTGAGACTCTGTAGAAGGTTGAGAGTGATCAGAATGGGAGTCATCGTCCCTTTCACTGGCAGTAATTGGAATTGAGTCAGTTTGCACTTCTTTTGCATTTGAACTTACAGAGATTGGGTTGTCTTCCAATACTGGATGATCAAAGTGCTGAGGGAGGGGAAATAATTCAAACAATTCCTCCTCTTGATTAGTAGTAGTGCCTTTGGAAGTGAAATAAGGATAGTCCTCTTCAAACTTCACATCTCTTGACACAATGTACTTCTTAGTGACTGGATTGAAGCACTTATATCCCTTTTGAGTGGAAGAGTACCCCATAAACACACACTTGGTAGCCCTGACATCTAATTTGTCACGATTCAAGGCTTGAATGTGAACAAAGCAAACATATCCAAATACCTTGAGGTGTGTCAAATCAATTTTTCTACCCTTGAGTGTTTCATAGGGAGATTTGTACTTTAGCACACGACTTGGGAGTCGGTTGATGAGATAAGCGGCAGTGAGAATAACAAATGACCAAAACTTCTTGGGAACATGCATGTGAAGCATAAGAGCACGAGTTTTCTCCAAGACGTCCCTATTCTTTCTCTCAGCTACTCCATTTTGTTGAGGAGTTCCTACATAGCTGATTTGATGTATGATGCCCTGAGAACTTATGTATTGAAGCATGTTGTTGGTTAGAAATTCAATGTCATTGTCTGATCTTAAAACTTTAATATTTGATTGGAATTGAGTTTTAACATGCATGTGAAAATCTTTGAAAATGTTTGGGACTTCACTCTTTGATTTCATAAGGTATAAAAAAACTCATTCGAGAGAAATCATCAACAAATAGAACAAAATACTTAAATCCTTCCATTGATTTAGTTGCTGGTCCCCATACATCAGTGTGTATCATTTCAAAATGTTTACTTGTCCTAAACATTGAATTTCCAAAAGGTAGTCTAGTAAACTTAGAAAATTGACAAGTATCACATGTAAGATGAGATTTACAAAAAAAAAACAAAAAACAAAAAACAAAAAAAGGAAACAATTTAGACAAAATGACGTCTAAGGGGTGAGCTAGTCTTTTATGCCAAAGTTGGTTTTCATCTATGGACTTCCCTTAAGCTTGAAACACCTGAGGAAAACATGCATCCTTGCACATGTAGTAAAGTGACGCAGCACGAAGCAATGAAAGGGTTACCAGCGTAATCCCTTGTAGAACAAAGTTTACTGGAGTCCACCAGTTGATAGAAATCCCAAAGGATAATTTGATTAATTGATTGAAAGATGTCTAAATGATTACAAAGCCATGGCTTAAATAAGCCTTTTACAACCTTTTGGGAAACTCAAAAGACGTAGGGAATTAAAATGAAAATAACTAACATATAATAAAGCCCTTGAAACCCCAAAAGACTCCATTTATTAGTAGGCTGCTGTCTTCATGACTTTCTGCAAAAGATGGCTCAAGCCACTTTTGTGGGAGAATTAAACACCTCTTCTACGACCGCACCAGAAATGAAAGTAGCGTTCATTCAACAAGAAATGTTCAAAACATCAATTTTCGAGATATGACCGTAGCAAATAATCTATTAACACGTGAATTACCAATTGTCCAATCACTTTTCTTTATTGCTCGCCGCTTCCTTCTTTTAGTTTTGTTGCACGTGAAATAATCGGATTTCTGTCCTGCATCATAAAGTCCATTTATGAAGACCCCTTCACCAATCATCTTCATGGTGAGAACATCCTGAAAAACGACTTTATATGGTGAGAAAATAGCACAGTAGTTTAGGGCATGGAAAGGAAAGGTTGATACATATAAGGCAGTGGAAGGTGTTTTGTGTGAGAGTAAGTTATTTCTCCTTTGCCCAAAACTAAGACATTTTTTTCCATTTGCAATTGAAACATGTGAAGGACTTGAAAAACGTTTAAAATAATGCAAGTTTGTGACTTTGTTTGTCATATGATCTGTGGTGCCTGAATCTATTATCCAACAATCATTTTCAGTACTAGTTAATAGAGCATCAGTGAAGGCTTTAAGTATACCTAATGCATCCTCATGTGGTACTTTCTTATTTCCAGCAAGAAAGCCAGCAAATTGTCCTAATATAGTTAGCTGTATGACTGCCTGCATCCTTGCTTTAAGCTTGTAAACCTCCTTCATGTCCCTTACTTTGAAGGTAGGCTGCAAATTCATTGATGAGTGACAATGGATTGGCAGTGAACTCTATGGATCATTGTGAGACATTAGGAGAGTGAGTATTAGCAAGTTGAGCCTTAGGGTAAGGGTGAAATTGCTGTAAGGACTTTGGTATTATCTTTCCATCTTTGCTAAATTTAGGCTTGAGTTCAGGATGAAGTTCTCAACATTTGTCTTCCACATGACCAACACCATTACAGTATTTGCATTTTAGGTGTGTATTTCTACCCTTGTACACTTTTTCTTCTGAGTTATTGTAATTTAAGGCATATGCATGAGTCTCAGTTAACCTCGAGATGTGGTCAGCATTCATCACTTTCTTCCTTGCTTCTTCTCGCTGAATAGTTGGACAAACATTGTTGAAGGTGGGTAGTTCTTGACTCATCAAGATGTGACTCCTTAGGTCCTCATATTTAAGTTCAAACTCCCTAACAACTGATAGATTCTATCTTCCTCAACTCGTTTTAGAAGAATGGTAGGGTCTATGGTATGAGGAAGATATACATCTAGCTTATTCCACATGGCCTTGAGGCTCCTAAGGTGTTGAACAAACGTTTTCCCGTCTTATTGGGCACTGGCAATGTCCTTCTTAAGTTGAAACACTCGTGCATGATTTCCATACATATTTTGCAAGGCTTTCCAAAGGTCAAGTGATGAATTGTAATAGCTGAAAATCTCAGCAACATGTTTCTCCATGGTGTTGAGGAGTAAGGACATGACAAGCTGATCCTTGCAAAGCCATGCACCATATATAGACAATGAGCTGTCTGGAGCTTCCACATTTCCATTGACAAACCCTAATTTCCCTTTGCCTCCGAGAGCAAGAGAACCAGCTTGGGACCAAGGAAGATAATTGAACTCGTTCAAGAGAACTGAACACAGACGTTGATTAGTGTTAACCTCAACGTTTGAGAAATTTGGGGAGAGGCTATGCTGAGTTTCCTAATCACGATTTACTGAGCTTTCTTCAGCCATGGCTCAAAGTTTGAAAGAGATAACGCGGCAGCTAGAATGGCAGAGACATGTTACAGAAAAACCCGCTCTGATACCACGTAGATTTTCTAGAATGGGCTTTTTCGACTGCTTTCCTTGCCTTTCAACCGCTTTACTTTCTGTGATCACCAACATGTGTACACACAGGATAGAAAAAAAGAAGCTATTGCAGAAAATGGCGAGAGAGATAAGCAAAACGAAAGGCATAGAATGAAACGGCAGAGAAATCAAATAGGAGAGGCCATCAATGAAGAACGCGTGGCCAGCGAGGGCAAAATTGCCATTTTGCTGTGAAATAGCAAAAAAACACACGGGGAAGACCAATTTGAGGGGCATTTTCGTCCGGGCACTGACCGTAGACAGTGCACCTGAGTTTGGGTTTTAGTATAGAAATAATATAAAAATTGTTTTTAAAGTTAATCCACATATCATTATATGATTGTATTTGTGAGACGCAAGTGGCGCCATATCATCACACACCAGTTTATCCTACCACCAGTTTATTTATTATTATTTTATATTTTTTTTGTGCCACAAATGCCATGCATTAGTTTAAAAAATTAAGAACAGACTAAAAGAAAGACTCAACAAATGAAGAACCGGTGAATATAAAGGGCAAATCTGGTATTTTACTGTACAAAAAGATAAAAAGTATTGGCTGAAGGCTAACTTGAGGAGCGTTTTACTCCGTTTACTGTTAATGAACAGTAACTTTGTGTTGGGTTTTAGTATCGGCATAATAAATAAATAAATGTGAAGATTTTGGTTTTGGGATTGCGAAGAGGAGGGGTTTATTGTTTTGAAATGGGAAGTAGTTGTTACAGTCTACATGGCGTGTCTTTTGGCCCCTATCGCCAACGGTGCTTTGAATATTAGCTTACCTTAATCTGTCATTTATTTGTATTTGTGTGGTTGGATGTGGAGGAATCACACATTTAATCACAATTTTGTTTTATTTTTAATTACATTGAATTTATGATTTCTAATCTCACACCACCCATCACACCCCACTTGAGCTAAACTCAAGGATGTAACAACTTGACTTTTGAGCTATAATACTTCATTCCAGTCTCGTTTAAATGTGCCGAACACATCACAATATGGATGATGGAGCATGCATCGGCTTTTCAACATTTGACTCTTTAAGACACTGTTGCAGTGGAAAAAAAATTTGAATGAATTTATTATTTTGAGCGGTATATATATATATATATATATATATATATATATATATATATATATATATATATATATATATATCTATATATTTTCAGTAGATTGATAGCATTAGTGGGTTAAATAGTGTTATTTGTTGGAACTATATCTATTTTTTAAATGTTTTAATTGTTATTGAAATGCTTGGCAATCTCACTGACATGGTTTCACTATATCAAAGTTTCGATTTTTCACGAACAACTCACGATTTAGAGTACACTAGCAAGTGTATTACTGCGGGGTTTGACACTTTGTTGAAGATGCACAAGGTCTTGAAAATATATGTGCCAAAGAGAAATATACATGATATTATATTCATGTTTTCGGATGTTCCTTAAAATCATGTGTAAGGAATAGAAGTTAGCAAAATTGGGAATGTTAGTATTATGCCTGGTAATTCCTGACACGACCCGATAATCCAACACAACACGACACAAAATTAACAGGTGTTCGAGTTGACACGATAACGAATCAGGTCATTATCAGGTAACCCGATAAGCACCTGTTAAGATAACAGGTTGGTTCGGGTATACACATGGTTAACACGATACACGATAAGAAAAAATATTAATTTTATAATTTTATAACCCTAAAAAAATACTATAATAATTATATATATATATATATATATATATATATATATATTAATTTAACAATTTTATACCCCTAAAAACTATAATAATTATACATATATATATATATATATTAAATTAAATATTAAAAATGGATGACCATTGGATCGGCTTAAATATACATACCATTCAATTTCTTAAGTGTTATATGTACAAAATAAATAAATTTAAATCTACTTAATAAATATATATATATATATATATATACCATTGAACTTGATGGGATACGAATTCTACAAAACTAATTTCAACGATCCAACCGTCAAATTTGTTTGTATATGCTTCGAGATCACATCAGCAAAAAATAAGCATTCAAAGATCAAGTAACAGGACAAAACTTTTCAACGGTTATCAACGAAAAATCACAATTTAACGGTTATTTTAACTCTGATTTTGATGATTTTTTACAGCTACACTACTTGATCCTATATGAATACAATGAATGAACTCGATCTTCAATTTAAAATATTCACACTAGTGGATACCACAAAATCTTATGTTATATTTAATGAACGTTTGAATAAATTCTTAAGTGTTAGTTAATTTATTGTTTTGATGGGATACGCATTTTACGAAACTAGTTTCAACGATCCAACTGTCAACCATGTTTGTATATACTTTGAGATCGCATACGCCAAAAATTGCAAAAAAAAAAACATTCAGAGATCAAGTAACAAGACAAAACTTTTCAACGATTATAAACGAAAAATCACAATATAACGGTTATTTTAACTCCGATTTTGATGATTTTTTACAGCTACACTCCTTGACCCTATATGAATACAATGAATGAATTCGATCTTCAATTTAAAATATTGACACTAGTGGATACCACAAAATCTTTGTTATATTTAATGAAAGTATAAATAAACTCTAAGTGTTAGTGAATCTATCGTTTTGATGGGATACGCATTTACGAAACTAATTTCAACAATCCAACCGTCAAACTTGTTTATGTATGCTTCAAGATCGCATACGCTAAAAATCGAAAAAAATAAACATTCAGAGATCAAGTAGCAGGACAAAACTTTTCGATGGTTATCAATGAAAAATCATGATTTAACGGTTATTTTAACTTCAATTTTGATGAGTTTTTATAGCTACACTCTTTGACCCTATACGAATACAATGAATGAACTCGATCTTCAATTTAAAATATTCACACTAGTGGATACCACAAAATCTTGTGTTATACGTAATGAAAGTATAAATAAACTCTTAAGTATTAGTGAATCTATTGTTTTGATGGGATACGCATTCTACGAAACTAGTTTCAACGATCCAACCGTCAAACATGTTTGTATATACTTCGAGATCGTATATGCCAAGAATTGCAAAAAACAAACATTCAGAGATCAAGTAATGGGACAAAACTTTTCGACGGTTATCAACGAAAAATCACGATTTAACAGTTATTTTAACTCCGATTTTGATAATTTTTTACAGCTACACTCATTGACGCTATATGAATACAATGAATGAACTCGATCTTCAATTTAAAATATTCGTACTAGTGGATACCACAAAATCTTATGTTATACTTAATGAAAGTATAAATAAACTCTAAGTGTTAGTGAATCTATCGTTTTGATGGGATACGCATTCTACGAAACTAATTTCAACGGCCCAACCATCAAACTTGTTTGTATATGTTTCAAGATCGCATACGCCAAAAATCGAAAAAAACAAACATTCAGATATCAAGTAATGGGACAAAACTTTTTTACGGTTATTAACTAAAAATCACGATTTAACGGTTATTTTAACTCCGATTTTGATTATTTTTCTACAGCTACACTCCTTGACCCTATATGAATACAATGAATGAATTCGATTTTTAATTTAAAATATTTACACTAGTGGATACCACAAAATCTTATGTCATCATGATCGATGAAAATGGAGGATTTTGTAAAAGGAATAACATGCAAGCTTTGAGTTCCATTGGCAAGGTTTAAACTTTTGAGAAGGGCTTCACAACCTTGAAAACAAAAACTCTTTCATTTTGCATATCCTTGCACATTTAATATTTTGTAATAGACTAGTAGTGTATGGATGTTTGTTTATTAGGCTTTTATTTTCGAGTGTAGATGTAGTACCTAAACGACAAATGTGTTTTAATGTTTTAAAGTAATATTTATGTGGCAATGTGTGGTATGTGCAAATTTAAGAAAAAAAAAATTATTTTTCTTAACGGATCAGGTCACTTTACCCACCTGTTAAGGACCCGTTAAGATAACGGGTGTGACACGATACGACCCGTTAAGATAACAGGTGTTACACGAAAACGACACAAACACGACAGACACGACCCGTTTGCCAGGCCTAGTTAGTATGCCTTTGCCAAAGGATAGTATTTATATTCACCTATTACATGACAAAAATTGGGGATGTTTGTACGTAATCCTCAAGGATTGTTTTTCAAAAGCTATGATCTTATCCTAGAGAGTGTTTTATGTTTACTTATGTACAAAGTTCAAAAAATAAAGTTTTGTTCCACTATAATACCCAAATGTGTAACTCCGTTAATGGCTTCTTCTTCGTTTTGTACGACAACATTGAACTGAAAATCAAAAGAAAGAAAAATAAAATCATGTGGAAAGATAAAAATAACCAAACTAACATCCAATTTAGTACATACATAAGAAAAACATAAGCAAGAAACCATATCCAATCCGCAATCATTCATTAAACACATAAAACAATCACACATATACCCTTAATCATTTATCAAAATTGAATTACTTTTAACCAACTTAGCATGTGGCTTAAATCCATATTATGCAATGTTTATAGGACATAGTTCGCAATTGGAGAGACATATTCCTTTGTTTAATCTCCAACCTTCTTTTAGGCATAAAAGCTAAGTAGCTCCTATTTAGGCAGTGTTAAATCCTAGCTCATGCATAATTGAACAATAAAAGCGATAGTATGAAGAAATTGAATTCCCCTAAATTTTGAACTCAAACAAACAATCTAAGGTTGTTCAATTGAAAATCAAATCAAAGTGCTTTTCATTACTTGATCTTTTTCCTTCTTTTTGATGCATAGAGCTCCTTAAGATAAAGAATGGCATATGTCTGAATAAAAATGGTTCATTATTTAGCTCCAAAGCTACACAAACATACTTCTATAACAAGTGCCACTGTTATTGACCAAAAAAAACCCAAGTGCCATGTTTTCAAGTTAAGCAGCACCCAATTACACTATGACCACGCTATAGTACATCCAAGAGCAATCCTAGTGTTGCCTACGGCAAGAACACGGTTCACTGTTCCGCATTGACTACGCTATGGACAGTTGTAACCACCAGTTCCCTAAACAACTCTTTCGGAATGTAACAACTCATAGTCCATATCTTCTTGTTTTCAACAACAATGCAACGAATTAAGTAAGCTTTCATATTAGAGCATTCAAACCCACTATCAATTAGATGAAAATGAAGTTGCCCCACTAGTGAAACCATTAGCCCTAAAAAGAAATCAAATACATTTAAATAGATCACAACTAATTACATGCACGGCCAGTAACATACCACCCCATCCAAAGCAACAAAAAAAAGGATACTATGCAACTAAAACTACCCCCCCCCTTCCCCTCCTCATTCTCTCTCTCTCTCTCTCTCTCAATTGCACTACGGCCAAGCTGCAGTACCACCCTCTCCAAGTTTAGAATAGAGTAATTATTTGGGATCTTGAAGTAAATTATCAACTTTTAAGTTCCTTATTAGTGTGGCATTGTAAGATGAAAAGCTTTGCCAGATGATTACTATACAAATATCAACTTTAGCAAATGTTATATTCTCAAACATACTGGAGAGATTCTCTCATATCACCATTTTAGTGTGTGTCAATCGTCTACTAAAAAGACGGGCATTTTTTTAACACAAGTATTTATTAGGCGGTAAAACCATCAAATTAGATAGGGGTGTGATATCCACACATCCCATTTTACTTTTCACACATCCTTTTAATTGTCGGTCATCGGATCGGATGAATTTAAAAAGATCAATGGATGGGGTGTGTGGATAGCACACCCCATTAGATATTGGTTGCACTGGAAAAATCTCAATGAGAGGGAGATATTGAAATAGTTAGGGAAGCCTTTTTAATTAGTTGGAATTTGTTTGTCATACTAAGTTTGAATAGTCGCGGTAATTAGATGTTTGCTTTGAATCATAAATGAAAGCACCAAAAGTGGGCAACTCAGAATCACATACAAATTGCATAGCTTTTATATGGAGAGTGAGTTGGGTGAATGCACCAGATCCTCTCACCTTGGTTGCCCCAATTAATTCAAACTTTCCATTTCTTAATACTTGAAAAGCTTGAAGCGTGCAGTGGAGAAAATAAACATAACTTTCAACATTCAAATGCTATGAACCAAGGAGAAAATCATTGTTTATAGCGGTATATCGTTTGATTCGGGTTACACTGAATTTTTTTTTTTAAACCACTTGAGTTTAGCAACAACTCTTTCAAAACTCCATCTCTTCAACCGCAAGAAATTTTCTTGAATTTTATTCAATTTAAACGATGGACACGGGAGTCGTTTCATAACTTAGATCCTCTTAATTATCAGTCAAGGAGGATTAAGATTAATAAACTCTGCGGATATAAATTGTTCAATAACGTAATTACTCAGAACAAATTTCTAAAGATAATTTTCTCTCCCGTGGTAGTAATGTGAAAAATGTGAGTAAATTTAAACCTAAAAATGCCTAAATGCAAGAGTGCACATGTGAGCGGGAATGAACCCATTTCACACATGATGTCATAGCATAAAAAGTACCATAAAAGTAGAGTGAGAATTATACCATCGAAGGTAATCTCCAATACCGAGATCTACCAAAAATCCTTGTCAACACAAAAGCTCTGCCACTAAAACCTGGAAGGGCGAAAAATAAGGGTGAGTGGGCCTAAAAATAAAGCTTTGTAAAACCTTTTTGAAAATATATAATAACCTCTCACTATAAAACAAGTATAGTTTCCAAATAAAACATACTACGTATAGTACGTATAGTATGTAAATACTTACCATAGCCAGCAATATCTTAAGAATGTAATACTTTACAATAATTTGTAAATAAACACATAACGTTCAGTAATCATAACATATCGCATATACAAACATATGATATCGAGTGCTCATCGACATATGTTGACACACGAGTTCATGCAGAGATATTCTGACACGAACATGACTAGATATAATAATGATTTACGCTCTCTTACTACAATCACGTGAAGACTAGCACTATGCGCATCACATACGAGTCCTAATTGCCTATGGCAATCTAAGACTGGATTGACACCTACAATGGATCCAAAGTCAACTTACAGTGCGATGTGAACATACACGTGAAGACTGGCCATGGCCCAGGCTAGTACTAACACTAGTGTAGCATACAATGAGCAGATAACGTAAATAGAATCATGCAGCGGTAAATCGATAGTTTACGTCGACATAAACTATTCATAACCATAATCCCATCAGATTTATAATGATCTCTCCTAATTCTCATCATTACGACATTTCTTATAAACGTTAAATTAATTATGGCATCACGTAGAAAATTCATTAACAATTATATATATGGAAACTAAACAAATATATATATACACACACACACACAATATACAAAAGAAAAGACCTATTCATAGATACTTGCGAGGTCACAATCGTTCGAGTTAGGAAAGCCAGAGTCTTCGATATTAATTGCACCTAAGCATAATATTGAGACCCATTTGTAAAACTCAACTAAAACAATTAAATTTGGGAAACTGGAGTGCTGATTTGGAATCAGGACATCGAAATACACTGAGAAGGGTCCCGAGCAATTTTCGTAAAAAGTCAATGAAAAGTCAACAATTAACCCCAAAAAGTCAACCAAGACGCCGAGCCGGTCAACTACGTTAAATCTTCGGAATTTCACTAAATGGATGTAAAAAAGGGACTCAGGACGTTTAAATTAGCCTATGAGGGTTTCCGAGAAAATTTCAAAAAGTCAACAATTAACTTTAATGAAATATTCCATTCCCAGATGGAATATTCCCTCCAATTCTTAAATGGATCCGGCTTGAATCCGAGTAGGGTTAACGGGTCATTTGTCTACTAAATGATATGGAATGTGATAATTGGATTATTGCTTAAGCATTAATAAACATGTTTATTCCTATTAGTAACACATCATTTAGTTTGCAAATTTTGTCTACAAATGTAGTATTCCTAACATTACCCATATATAATTGGAGTTCATTCTAACCCGGCCTATTACGGAGTAGAAAGGGTTCTCTAATCACAGCCATAAAATTTGGTATCCCATCGTAGTATGCAATCCATGTTTTAAATTAGTCCAACCGAGACCTTATTGTCCCTAAGAGCATCTCCAAATGAGATGTCAAAATTTCTACATGGATTGTTTTGACAAAAAATGTGGTTTCTTGGTTCCAAAAGAGGTGCAAAATCCTACATCAATAGCCATTCTCCATTTTGTTATCAAATTTGAAGGCAATGCCATTTTTTTTAAATTAAATGATGGGCCCACACACTTTTTTTTTTTCCACTTATTCACTTTTTTGTTATTTTATTTTGACTCACTTGTTTTTATAAATAACCAAAAAAACATTTTCATTTGATATCTCTCAGCTTGAATAGGAGATTTTACAAACTCTTTTTTTACCACATGAGTTATAAAAGTGAAATTTCTCCAAATGAGATGTCAAAATCCTAGGTGGAATGCCACTGTACATATTTGACATCAAAAGTCTCTCCAATCTAAATGTTATTTGCTGACTGGATTTGAAGCCTTAGTGATTTGATGTCAAATTTGACATCAATGTCAAATTTATTTTTAATTCATTTTAATAGTGGGTCCCTTATTCCACTAACATTTCAACTAATAAAAATTTTGTTTCAACATTTTTTAATAATTACAATCATTTAAAGCTCTATTTAAATAATAAAATAATATTTAACAATTCAGTTGGAGAAGTACAAAATTTAACATAAGACTTCAAATTGCCACATCAGACATCAATTGTAATTTGACTATTATAATTTGATATTTCCTTTAGAGATGGTCTAATACGTCAACCAATTTGGATGTCAATTTACTTACCTTGCTTGTAACGGTTTGATATCTATTGATACTCATAATGGATCTTACAACAAATGCCTAAGATTAAACATAAAATATTTAAATAGTAGTGGAAATCAAATGTATGAGGTAATAACATTAAATAATACAAACCATTTCCTAAACATGTTAGAGTTATGTTGTGGAAATCACAGAACTTGTAGGAAACCCAGAACAGAATTAGCCGATGTGGCTTTTGTTGAGCCTAAGTAATCCTCAAATATTATGGAGTCGATATGTGGATTTTTGCCCAAGAAAAATAAGATTGCCCTCATTAAATGGGCAGACTTCTCAAATACTTCCACACACAGCTCACATCCCTGAAAATCCCTACAACTGAATACAACTATCTACAGCTCATCTGCCCTTGGCTAGGGAAAGTCAAAGCATTAAAGATAAGGATTAATTACCCAAATCCTATCTTTAATACATTCCCAATAGAAGATTGACTTCATTCAAGTAAGTAATCCATATTTAAATCAATTAGGGATAATTATTCCATTATCTCAAGATATTATTTCCTATTTAATATCTTGAGAATATTTCTCCATAAAAACATTGGCCAATAGGATGCTGCCATGTGGAGGGTAAAACCCTAACACCATGGTTGGCCACTCCCCTATATATACACCATATTCTACCAAATTTCGGTAAGCTTTTGATACCCCTAAAAGCCCTAAACACTTTACTCTTCTCAGAAAAACTAACTTGGGCATCAGAGATCCATTAGCCTAACCCCTTACCTCGTGGGCGTGTGAGGCTTAAATCATTGATCAAATGTGTTGATTGTTTTGAATGTGCATTTTTGTCAAAATTAGAGACGGTAGAAATTTGCATCGACAACTTTAGCGCACTTAATATTACACAAGGTGACGCACTCTTCAATCGATTGGAAAATGCACATCTAACAACCTATTGATCGTTAGAGTGTACAACATCATTCATTATTAAGGGAGATTTTTCTATGTGCTGAGTTTTCAAGGGCTATTCCACATGTGATTTGAAAGTAGAGAGAGTAGATATATTTTTTTTCGTGTCTTTATACTTATTTTATAACAAGTATAGTACATAGTAGAATACCAGTTGCTTTGAAAAATTTCTTGGGATTTACAACACAATAGAAAATTTCAGTTTCAGCCTTTCAACAAGGACCTGGATTGTCTGCCCTTCTCATCTCATACCCTTCTCATCCCCTCTTATTTATGTGGTTACGGTTAAGCCACGTCAACATTTTATATTCTCATTGCTTTTTATCTTATTATTTCTATATAAAAAAAATCAATATAAATGTTAATGTGACTTAACCGTGGCCATAGAAATAGGAGGGGATGGGAAGGGAATGGAATGGGGGAAGACAGCCAATCCAGGTCCTTTCAACAATCCATCCATGTCAGAAGATTCTCTTTAGTACTCACTAATGGTCGTTCGCCCGAAACCCAGGGGCTAGGTAATTATGAGATGGGTCCCACTGCTCTAGCTATGGGTTTGCTGAGTTGGGCTCCAACCCAATCCCTCCAAATAAGAGATTTTTCATTGTGACCGTCACACGAGGTGGTACATCATGTGTTTCTATAGAAATGGTGAGTTATGTGTGTTAAAAGGTTAATAACTTAAAAAAATAAAAAATTTTACCACTTGCATAAAAATATATGGTATACCATCCGTGTTTCCATCATAACTAAAAATTTCTCCCTCCAAAGAGATTCTATGGTCACCTAGCTAAGCAACTTATATTATAAATATTAGGTTATTTGCTCCCACACATGTAAGTTGTTATATATCCCAATTTTTCATAATAATAATAAATAAATTAAAAAAAAAATCAGCTGGTGGTTTTGCTACGGCAGAGAAGATTCAAAGAAACGTATTCTCATGATCACTATCGTACGATTCATCAGAACCAAAAATTGAACCCAAGACGTAGTTATATAACTCCATTGGGACTTGGGAGATAAATAAAATATTGAAACATACTACCATGAAGTTCTTCAAGGAAGTTAGGAGGCGGGGAGGAGATGTTGGTGACAGAAGTTTCGCTAACATTAACGAAGGCCATGCTGAAGTGCCAGAGTGGTCGTCGTCGAGTGTCATGGGCGTTGTGAAGCGCCAGAGTCGTCGTCGAGGCCACGCTAACATTAACGAAGGCCAGCTGTTTTAACATTATAGCTATCGTACTGTACTTCAATTACGTTCTACTACTACTCCCTCTATCAGTTATCGTCTTTGTTACCGATTAGGTTGGATTGGTTCGAATTCTCTTCTTATTAACGTTGTTGCATTTCTTTTGGGCTCTCCCCTTATTAAGGGTAAAAATGTAATACAGTTAGTAATATAGTTAGGTAGTTAGTATTTGGTTAAAGTAGTTAGGATTTCTATATAAACAGTATGTGTAATCTTCATTTGATAAGCGAATACAAAACCTATTTCTCTCTCTAAACTCTCTCTCCCTCATATCTCTCTGTTCATCTTTATGTTCATCATTTCTCCTTGTTTTTCCCTTCAATCCACAATCATTGCAATGTAGTTAACATGGTATCAGAGCCATCAGGCTCTCGCCATAGATTCTGGTGGTTCCACTTCCCATTATTTTTCATATGTTTCTAGCTTAGTTCTTTCCAAATTTTCATTAGATGTTCGAATATATTTCTGAGTGCTTCTGCGATCGTTGTTTTACTTCTGGGTTGATTTTTCTAGATTGTGATCAGAGATTTCTCTACTGAACGTGATTGATTTTCACTGATCTTTACTTCTCATCGACTTTGGGGATTGAATTTCTTGTTCTGATGCAGAGTCGGTAAGTAAGTACCCTGAGTCATGTTCACAAGGTGTTCGAAGGAAAGCCTAAGAGAAGAAGTGTGGTACCCGAATCTGTTTCATAGGATTTCGATTCACGGTGTTCTTGGCATGTCCTCTGCTTTGGTTCCGAGCGACGTTAATCAGGGTTGGGATATTATCTTATCGCCGGCCTACGATTCCAATTCCCACATGGTTTCTAATGTTTCTGATGCCAAGAACATGGTCGATTGGTCTCGAATCATCCTATTGCTTGGCTCGAAAGGGTTCGTTTCTTTCGTTGTCGGGCTGAATCCTGTTCTTAATCATTGTTCAGGCATTTCTTGTGCTGCAATGGCTTCTTGGGCTTGCAGGAATTTCTCTTCCGCGGTGGTGATTCTTTCTGCTGTCAGGTCTTGATTGTTTGCCAAGATAATTTGAGTCGATGCATTGAATTTGAGTCGGCGAATCTGGTTTTGAGTCGATGCATCTGGGTTTTTCTCGACCTTGCTGGATTTCTTAGATTATATGTTTCAATTCACTGCAAAAGTGTATGATTCTTTGATTTTGTGAAGTAGTCAATTGATTTCTTTGAGGCACGAAGCCATTATTCTTTGTTTGCAATACGAAGTCGTTTCAAGTTTGTATCTTTGGGCACGAAGCCATTATTGTTTGTTTGCGGCACGAAGCCATTACCGTTTGTTTGCGGCACTAGGCCATTACCATTTTTCTGTATAGATTAGTTGATTGAAGTTTGTGGGCACGAAGCCATGTTTTCTGTAAGGATTAGTTGGTTAGAGTTGTAGCTGTTGAAAGGCTTGGTTTGCAGGGGTTTGTAAAATTCTCCATCTACTGCTGGCATTACCTGTTAGGCAAGTGACATCCTTTGGTGGAGAGGAGACTCCATTTTCCCATCTTTTGGTGAAAACAAGGAACTTAGAAGTCTTTGGAGCATCAGACTTGATAGAACCACCACAAAGAGATTGATTGTGCAATTGAGAGGGCTGCTGTTGTTCAACCTTGAACGGTTCAACTCAGTTTTTTGTTTTCTGGTTTTATAACAGTGATTGCAGTTGTTCTTCCAATCTCAAACTGGGTTACCCCAGTTGAGATTGAAGGGAGTATTAAGGGTAAAAATGTAATACAGTTATTAATATAGTTAGGTAGTTAGTATTTGGTTAAAGTAGTTAGGATTTCTATATAAACAGCATGTGTAATCTTCATTTGATAAGTGAATACAAAACCTATTTCTCTCTCTAAACTCTCTCTCCCTCATATCTCTCTGTTCATCTTTCTGTTCATCATTTCTCCTTGTTTTTCCCTTCAATCCACAACCATTGCAATGTAGTTAACACCCCTTTCTTCCTAGCAAAAAGTGCAAGCATAAACAAATTGGACTATCGAGGAGACAACTGTTAGTGCTAAAGATACAAAACGTTAAAAATTTTGACAAAGATTAGGGCATGTATCGTATTCAACTTGAATTTAATTTGTTTAATTCAAAAACAGTTTTTGAGTTTCGAGCTAAGAATCTTTGTTTGGTATACTGTTTTCAGAAATTGAACTTAAAACCAACTTGAAAAATGCCAAATCAGATAAATGGTTCATGTGGTCATAAGGATTCTTCCAATTTAATATGGATTCCCTATCTTAAAAGGTCTTTATCATGACTGGTATAAACAAACCATTCTAGTCTTCATCTATGGTAACGTAATTATCACTCACTTATCCTCTTGCTTGCTACTTAAGTCTCATAATAGTGCTTACTAACTTGACCGTCAGAGAGCCTTTGACCGGCCGAGCCCTCGAGTCTTTAGCTATTTACGATTGCTTGCTATTTTACACGTGAACGGACTCATGCATCCTCTACCACATGCGGCGCCGGTGATGCCCGGATTTAGTTCCAACAAGTATTGTAGTCTATTTGACTTCTCAAAATGCCATTAATCATGAAACTTAGCATTCTCAAAGTTTTGTTGTTCTAATTGGGTGAGAGGTCCTTGAACAACCGTTAGGCGGTTAGTTTATTTAGCCCCAACAAAGTCTCGACATGAAATAAACCTCCCGCCACAGAGAAGAAAAGATCTAAAGTCATTTTACAAATTACCCTCAAACCTTGTGGTGCAGCCACATCTCTCTCTTCCGTCTGCAATTTTTCATCTGCTCTTTCTTGCCTGAGTTGCCTTCACAAATTTTCATCTGCAAGTGCCTTCAAAAATTACCTACGACTCCTTAACAATATTCACGCGAATATTCCTTCATACCATTCATTACACGCTTACATAAAGGTAAACAAAGAATTCAAACGCGAAATTGCAATCAGATTACGAGATACTCCAATTTTTATTAAATGTGGAGAAATAAAAAAGTTGATAGACTCACCTCAATTTTGGAACCCAATACCAAATTTGGAGGAATTAAATTCTCTACGTTTAGGTGGAAATTGATTTCTGAATTCACATAATAAAATCGGTCTTTCAATTTCTATCTACATTCTATTGAATTTACATTAAAAATAGAGAAAATAATATTTAATAAATAACTGATTGCATTACATTATTGTTTGTCCATTGTGAGGTTAAGCACACCCACTCCCTTTTAGTGTAGAGAACATCGTTTGTTAAAAATAAAATTAAAAAAAGATCATTTGACAACAAATTGAATTATATTATTATGCGCGTGTGAAAGATCTTTTTTATAATTGGACTACATGCCTCTTAAGTGTTTAAAAATAGAGAAAACTGATTGAATCACATTATTATGCACATGTGAAAGGCTTTTTTTTATCACTGGCGGTACGCGGGTCTTAAGATGTTTTGAACGTGCTTAAAAATAGAGAAAATAATATTTAATAAACAACTTATTGAATCACATTATTGTGAACCCAATGTGAGGCTAAGCCCACTCCCTCCTCCTTAGTATAAATAATATTGTTTGTTCGAAAAAAAAAATCATTTGACAACTAATCGAATCACATTGTTATGCGCATGCGAAAGACTTTTTTTTATAACTAGCACTATGCGTCTCTTAAGATATTTTGAACGTGTTTAAAAATTAAAAATAATAATATTTAATAAACAACCAAATGCATTTTCTATAAAAACACTGAAGGCACTTCCGAGTAAAGAAAGAAGTCTCATAAGAAAGATGGTCATGGTTCCCTTTATTTGGTTAGGTACAAGAAAGACATAAATTAAGGGCTCTGATTCACAATTGATTGAATCACAATATTACTAGCTCATTGTGAGGTTAAGCTCACCCCCTCCTCCTTAGTATAGATAATATTGTTTGTTTGAAGAAAAAAAAATCATTTGACAACTAATTGAATCACATTATTATGCGCATGCGAAAAACTTTTTTTATAACAGGCACTACGCGCCTCTTAAGATGTTTTGAACATGTTTAAAAATAGAAAAACTAATATTTAATAAACAACTTATTGAATCACATTATTGCTAGCCTATTGTGAGGTACTAATTATAAAAATAAAAAATATTGTTTATATGATGAAAATACCCCCGCATTATTTAGTGCATTATTTTGGATTGCTTTTAAACTTTTGTTTGGGGGGAATTTCTGTCCACTTATTTTTTGTGAAGCTTGTGAACCCAAAAAACACTGTTCACATCAATTTTGGCTTTATATATAGAGATAAAAGTTAACCAAAATATTATTATACAAAACAATTTATTTCAACTAAAGGTATTTTAGTAATTATATTATTCATATGAAATTTTTACCAATTATATGAGGGGGGTTTTTTTGAGAAGAAAAAAAAAACCATTTTATTAAAGCAATTACATGAATTACAAAATCCTCTTCATTCCAACTCATCAACAATTCAATTCATCCCATTTTAATTACCCATTAGTAAAGATTTTTTAGTAGGTCGAGAACATGATCTGCTTCACTAACTGTAATTATACATGATCTGGTTCACCAATTTGATGACCTTAAGTGGGGACTGCCTACAAAATACTTGTACGTTTTTAATACAATCATCATCTTCTAATGGTCAAGTATAATCATGTAAATATATGTATTAATAAAATCATTATCATCGATGGTGATGTATTAATACATATAATTATTGTATCCAAATCCCTTTTGTGATGCTACTTAGTATTACGATCTAGTAATATTTCTCTTCACTTGTAAGTGAGAGGTCTTAAGTTTAATTCTCGCCAAAGACAAATTTGAACTACATTATTGCTAACCATTGTGAAGCCTAACCATCTCTTTTACCTCTTAGTGTAATGTCGTTACTTCATTAAAAATAAATAAATAAATAACCGTTTGTGATAAAAAAAAATAAAAAAAAATAAAAAAATAAAAGAGAAAAACCGGTGCCACTTTCATTGGTGTGTGTGACCAAAGAACTAATCAAAGTGAGGCAAAATTTATTCCCTCTGGTCGCTCCCTCTCTAATGAACCAGCTGACGCTTCTTTTGCTTTCTCAACCTGGCCATCCGTTCCTTTCTTTCTTCGGCTTCTATCAACCTAGCTTGCTCTTCATCCTCTCTTCTCGCAATTAGCGCGCTACAAGTTCAAAATAATATATAATCAGCCATACATATGTTTGAAATGCTAAAAAAAAAAACATGTTCGTATTTTGGATATCCGTATAACCATCGAAGCCCGTTGAAGTTACTATTTCCTGCAAATTAAAGGGCGTTACATCACGCTTCTTACCTTCTTCTCTCTTCCCTCTGAATATCTTCAAAATCTGCCTCCATATCACTATCGTCTTCAGCATCACCAGCAAATCTATCGGGATTATAACTGCAGAAATTTGGAATTGATCATCAGGAATATGTGAAAAATAACAACTCCCAAACCAACGTAAATATATTTAGAATGTTCACCACATTAACATAATGAAATTTGGACATAAAAGTTTTGTGGGAGTAAAGATTACCGAAACATTTTTCTTATCACATCACGAACATTCCCGGCCTCAGGGTCATAATAATCATCATCGGAACACCGTCTTTTTTTCTTGGGACGATTATCATACATAGTGCGGGGTGAGGTTTGCTTTTGCAATTGTTGCATACTCATCTGCTAAAATCCACAATAGGTAAAGGATATTACGCATTATCATAAAAGACGACTGGTCTTAAAAGAATGAACTATGCGAAGGAAAGCATAAATCTAGCAGATGGTGGGTGAGCTTTAAACCTGAGGTTTTGACAATCCTGTCGACTGTCTTGCTTTGGGCTTAGTATTCGGCATATGTACTTCCGCTTTTTGTGTCAGGTGCTGCCTTGAAACAGATGACTGCAACTTTGGAGGGAGTGGTTTGTGCAAACCAGACGTGGTGGAATTCTTCACACCAGGTGCAGAAGTCTTCCTCTCAGTAGTTGAAGCAGACATCTTCAAAGGAAGCCCTTTTGACCCTAAAGGCCGGCCCGACCCATTTTCATTGCTTTCAAGCTGCTTCCTAGTGCCCATTGATTTTGAATCAATTCTTCTACGTGCAGAAATTAACTTAGTGGACCCAACTTCAGAATGCATCTGTTCTTTCATAGTCGGCGGTTTCCTTCCATTACTTTCCAGTGGCTGTTTGATTTTCATCGCCATATGATTTGCCCTCACCCCTTCAACATCATAATAAAAAAAAACCTTTATAAGATCTTCAGTGAACAAAAGAAAGTTAGCGGCATAGAAAAATGCCCAACAGAAAGATCAGATGCAGAATATCAACACACCAGAGTTTGGAAGCGAGACATTTTGAGGGGGACAATCCTTGGCAGGAGCTGGACAGTCCGCATCCTTGGAGAAAAATTGTGAGTAATCTCTCATTTCCCTAATCATTTGAACTTTAGTTTTTTTCTGTACATACCAGAAATCCCATTAATAGATAATAAGACAAGTAGAATACAAATCCAGACTTTAAGGACAATTAATATACGATTTGCTCCAATACCTCATTCATGACTTTGGGTTTCTGGCCATATGATACAGATTTTGATCCAGAAGATGTCGATCCAGAGCTTTTCTTGTCCTATAGAGGAGAGTCGGACCAATCCAAATACATTAAAATCCAAATACCAATTAAAGCACAGGAATGCTTAATAACAGTGGAAGAGCGTACGTGAACGTTTAACTATTAAGTACATCAATGCAAGAGTTTGCATGAGAAGAAACGCCAAAAGGTGAGGATTCCTAGCAAATGCTTAGAAAGTAAGAGCGAGTTTTTACTTTAGGTTGACAACATCATTTACAAAAAGAAAACTCTACTAAAACCTAAATTGAATTATGGATATCATAAATAGTGAAAATATTGAACATAACAAGGGAGATCTATACCCTATAGTTTAGGAGCTTAGAGCTCATGAATTCATCTGCTATTAAAAAGGAGGACTGCAAAGTGATTTACAAATGTAAAAATAAAAAATAAAAAATAAAAAATCACTAAGCATCATATCAAATAAATAGAACTTAAATCAATTCCTCAGAGCAAAGTAAAGTTCTACAATTTCCTAATAGATAACATACCACTAAATATTAGAAGTTTCAGGACACCACAATGGAAAATCAAAACCATCAAGAAGAGCAGACATAACAGGTGGAGAAAAGGATAAGATATGAGAAAGTATTCCAGGACAAGCTGAAAGATTAACATAATACGTACAAGTTGAAGGGGATTAACCCTAGATGAGAGTTGCTGGGTCACTTGAATTACTCTCTGAGAGATAACTGGTTGATATGGGCCAAAAAAAGATCCGTAACTGCGGGATAAGTAGAAACAATTTAAAACACCTTTCAGAATTATACCTTGCAACCATGAAATTTCAACAGAGTGATACCCCTTTGAAAAAATTAACGTGTCAAAAAAAGGAAAAAAAAACCTGTACCCGATGCTGCTTCAAATAAAAATAAAATACCACGAAGAAAATCAATACATTAAGCAACTATTTGGTTGAATTCGTTGCTTTAATATAATTCAAATAACATGATCAAATATTGTCATCAGTATAGATTTATATATATATATATATATATGAGACTCAAAATGTCCTTGCAACGACCGCAATGGATTTAAAACAAAAATAAGTTCAAACCCTCTAAAAGAGGGATGAAATTAGTGGTAGGAAAGCCAAAGACCATCACCACCGTCCTTATAATGTAAAGAAATCTGAGTTTTTTATCACATGAAAAGAGGCAGGAACAGTAGTCACTCACTTATCATAGGGTAGCTTCTTCTTTCCATAGGACTTGGCTTGAGAAGAACCACCATCTATCTCCAACTTCTTTCTATGTTGTTCTTTCAAGCACTGTCTAAAATCAAGACGTGCCACAGTTACGTTGGTGCGATCAGTATCTTTTTTTCCATCCTCCGCTTCCACATATCCCTCGTCCTCATAATCATCATATTCTTTGACTGATTGATAGCATTCCTATACGAAAGCAACCACCAGATAAACAGAAATACTAATGTGATTCAATAACAAGGAAAGGAAAAAAACAGCTTAGGAATAACGATAATCAAAATGTCAACAGTAATCGCGTATAATTAAAGACAGTTTCAAAGTTTACTTACATCTCTACCATATCCCCGCATTTTCCAACTCGAATTAACAATTAACTACACTGGGTACATGGAAATCACAAAAAAGAACCCTAACTTCAATCTGCTGGGCAGAAAATACCTATGCAAAATCAGTAATATCGTCAATTCAAAGAATTACAAACGAGAGAACGCTGAAAGAACCCACAATTTGCTTCAATATCATGCTAAAAAGGAAATTCAGATACCACATATTTTCGGCTGGTAGCAAGAACCGATCAACTCACCAGAAAGTCGTTCCTTTCAAACTCAAAGATGATGCAAGGCCGAAGAATTCGAAATGTACAGAAATCAATCGTTGCTGAGCCCTAACCTAATCGCCGGATCCCTTCAAAACATCAAAACCGAATCAAAGCAGGTCAGAATTTTGTGTTCTAATTAAAACATCATAATCAACAGACTAATTGAAAGAGTTTTTTAATTTTACCAAAAAAAGAGTTTTTTAATAAAAATAAATAAAAATTCAAACCGCTTACATACCTTTCCAAGTAGATAAACCACAAATTTCAGAAAGAAGAAGGAAAAAACGCGAGATGAAACCTAACGCTAACTGATAGATTTTCACTAATCTGGATTAATTGGTGTGAGATAGGGAGAGGCGATGGATTGCGCGTTTCTGCGATTGAGTTTTGAGGTTAGAATTTCCACTCCCCAATTAAATTATTTAAATCTTTATGTTTGATCTCAGCTATTTATTATATTTGAAGACTATGAACATTTTAATCATAAATTTAATCTCCATAATTATTAAATCTTTATGCTTGACCTCAGCTATTTATTATAAGATTTAATGGATATTAATCCGTTACTAACGCGGTGAATAATTTGATATTCAAAATACTTAGACGTATTGGTTTGAGTAATTATGGAGTCCTAATTTCGTAAGGAGCAAGCATCATAACGGCCACATTAATTAATTTAAATCAATTAAATTAATGGAGATAAGAGTTCTCCCCGAGTGTGAGAGTTTTTCTCTCTTCTTGAGAGTCTTTCCCACCTTTAGTGTGAGTAGCTTTCATCCCGACGATTTCGTTGTCGTTGGCCTTTGTTGTGGCGAGGGTCAGTGGATGCTCTGGCCACTTTCTTTCTTCTTCCTCCTTTCATTCCTTTTGCTTCCTCTCTCCCCATTATTTCCCGTTTTATCCAGTTCGGTACTCCTTATGGGCATCCATCTTCTTCGACCTTTTCTGATATGGTCTACTGTCAGATTTCATGGTGTTTTAAGGCGCTCTTTTGAAAAGGTGTGTAGAGTTCCAGTTACATCGGCTCGGGTGTTTCCAACACCACCTCCTTCTCTCTTTCTGCCTTTATTGGCAGTGTTGTCCATGGTATTTCTATGGGCTCTTTCATTTTCTAGCTGAGACCGGTGTGACAATCGTGGCTGGGAGACAGGGTTGCACTTCGTTTGTTCTCTACGGTGCTGATTGGTGGGAGTTGTGGCGTTGATTTGGGTATTTAGTTTTGGATGATCGGAAATCACTGTTGCGGTAGTGGAAGCACACTGGAATGTTCCAGGGCTCTGTATCAGTTTTTGGGCTTTGGATTGGGCTTTTGTAAGATAGTTCAGGTGGCCCCTTTTTGTATTGTCAATATTTGTTTGTGGGCCTTTGGCTTGTAATTATCTTTTTTTAATAAAACTTCTTCCTTTCTTCAAAAAGGATTTGACCAAAAAAAAAAAATTAAATTAATGGAGATGATATTGGTTTCTTGCCATGAGAAATACTTGAGGTTGCCAACATATTCGACGAGTAGGGGTTTTGGAGTTGGATTTAAATGATCCACTTGATCTTTCTTTGAGAGATTTTGAAACCTAAATTTTTAGTCCAGAAAATTTAAGTTTTAATTCAAAAATTAGTTTTCCTTCCAAAAGTTTTAGCTTAAAATTTTAGTCTGAGATTATTAAAGAATTAACTAACATTATGTTTGAATAAGGGAAATAAACTTAGAATTTGGATAAAAGTTAGCATTTATAAATTGACATGCTCAAATTCCCTTGTTTGGATTCATAAACATAGAAATTTAGAATTTCTGTGTGGAAAAAATCTTGGAATTTGGGACCTCCAATTCTCACGTGTGAAGCCAAACTGCCACGCGATCTTTACGCCACCCCCATTGTGTTGTCCACGTGTTAGGCTTGAAAATTCACCACATAAAGGTCGTGTTGAGAATGAATCCCATGTTGATGGGAATATGGACCTTACATGGGCTTACAAGTAAGTTAGGCTACTCCCCATATTGCCAATTGATTTTATGATGAAACCTCAACTTTCTTCATGATATCAGAGTAGGTTGTTCCACTTATGAAGCCAAACGACCACACTCGCTCTACGTCACCCCATTGTATTGTTTACGTGTTAGGCTTGAAAAGTCACCACATGTGAGGGGCTGTGTTGAGAATGAATCCCACATTGATGGGAGGATGGGCTTTGCATGGGCTTACAATTAAGTTGGGGTACTCCCTATATTGCCAAGTTTTATGATGGAACCTCAACTTTCTTCAGCGGGCACCACAAGTAATCACACTCTTAAGAGGATGCAATATCTACTTCCTAGATATCCTCTATATTCTCTTGGTTTAATAAGGATTCTACTATCCTAAAAGGTCATCTCCTTGACTAGTACAAACACACCCTTCTAGGGTTCATCTTTGGTAACACAATCTATGTATACTTAGGCCTCATCTGGCACACCGTATAGTGCATCGGATATGTTTATTACTATAGAAGCAGTTGTTTGGTACACTCTCGTACTAAATAAATACTTGCTTAGTTAACCGATCCATCAAATTTTATACGGTTGATACCGGACTATTAAAACACCCTAAACGCTTAGGATAATTAGTTGGGTCCTTTCCATCTTCAAGAAGTCATCCTTAACGACTTCTCAAAGTGGGCTTTCGAACTCCGGCTTCCTTTTCATGTCCCTTACCCTCCAACTCGTGTCTAACTCCATTGAATTCAAATCCTCCACTGCCACCATCTTTGAGAAGAATCTTCGTCAACAACCTTGAAGTACCTCCACCCTAATACAAAGATCCCGACTTTGCTCCCTAATTACTCCATCATCGTCACCGCCTCCCCAAATTTCCAAGGCTATTTGTCGATCAACGATCTGGGTATTAATCCTAACGACGTTCTATGATGGGTTGGTGATCGTTTACGCAATCGACAAGCTTTTTAATTTGTCCTTCTTGGCCTCCGACGCCCCTCAAGAACCGGTGCCAGATCAGCCATCGATGAGCTCTGTTTCGGGTGTTCAATCGCCGAGCTGTGCTTCGAGTGCGCTTGTAAATTACAACATGGAGGCTAAACCGTATCGGCCCGATCCAAAATCTTTGGGTTTCATTGCCGATTTGCTGAGATCCAAAAGGTACGCAATCTTTGCCACATTCTTGATGTGCAGCTGATGGGGAAGATGAAGAAAGAAAGCCACGCTGGGTTTCCTTTTATCTTTTTTTTTTCTTTCTAATTTTTTATGATGATAAATTCCTCTTTTTCTGCTTTTCTTTGGTTAATTTTCTCTTTTTTATTCATTCTAACAACAATTATTTGGTGATTTGTTTTAGAAAATTATAATAGTCCGACATATTATCTGATGCACAGATTAATCCGACACAGCACCAAACACCAAATTAATTTAGTCAGTACAATCCGATGTTTATTTATCCTATTCGACTGAAATAGTAAGTACAGTTCCAGCTGTCAAACGAGGCCTTAGACTCTTGCCCACTGCTTGAATGTTAACATTGCTCACTAACTTAACCGTTGGAGAACCTTTTGGCCTTTGACCAGCAAAGTTTCAGTTTTTGTGCACACGGAACTAAGACAATCGTCATCATTTCAGTATTGAAGGCACAAGTAACAAAGTAGTGTGTGCGGAAATGGGGTGCCTCCATGTCCAAAGATTCGCGAAGAATGAAGTTAAGATACCACACACCTAAAAGAAAAAAAAAGGTACGTATTCCGACTTACTCCAGAAGGCATGGTCTCTTAATATCAAAAATTGACAAAAATTGAGAATCCACAGATTAAGGTCTGGATCCAGTTATTTATAGGGATCCTTCATGTCATGATCTTTTATATGATATTTATTCTTTATCATATAATATTGTGTAATCACATACGTTTAACATACATAAATGTCACTTAATACTACGGTCTAATGGTATTTCTCTTCACTTGTAAGTGAGAGGTCTTAGGTTCGATTCTCGCCAAAGGCGAATTTGAACCACATTATTGCTAGCCTATTGTGAGGCTAAGCCTACCCCCTCTTCGTTAGTGTAGATAATATCGTTTGTTAAAAAAAACATATATAAATAAATCTAAGATTAACAGCGGAGAAACAATAATAATTTGGGTACAGCATCAGGCGGGACTAATTAAATTGATCACTTAAACACAATTGTATAAATCCGGTCATGTACACAACTTGAATGTGAAAGCGTGTACAATTAATGGTCAATCCCACATGTATTCTTGATCAGTTTACAAAAAAATTTAATGATACAATAAGGCATACCGAAAATTGGTTGTGCTAGATATGAGATTGCTTGTGATAATGTAAATGCAAACTCAATTGTATTTGGCGACTCATGATACGATCTCATTCATATAGTATAGAGCACTGTTATTTTCTTTAATATTGAATCTGCAAATAAAGCCATATATAATTAGAATAAAGAGACAACGGCTGCGGAAAACCCTTTTTGAGAGATCATTGTCTCTTTGTTCTCTTCAGTTGACATCAAGAGCATCATAAGGTATTGGAAATAAAGTATAAGAAATACAGAGAACAAGAGAAACAAGATAAATTGGGAGGAGAAAATTGGTGTGTTTATTCCTTCTTATTAGAGTACCTATTTATAGGTTTAGGATTTAAATAAAAAATGTCTCAACTATTTACATATTACATATTGACTCAGAATGCGAACAGCCATATAATAAATATAATTTATAACATGAATTTCTTTTATTTCTTTGTCTTTTCAAAAATCCAAGTTTTCAAATTCCCTTGTTTTTTTAATTCTTGTGTTGCATGGAAAACTTTGGTAAAGCATGATATTTAATGATAACCATTGTGTGAATGCAATTATGCAGGTTGATATCATGACATGCAAGGCGGCCCTAATTCATCCATGATGTGCAAGACAAATATAAACGGTCTGGATCCTGCCTCCAGTGAGCAAATCATTCATCACAGCAACCATAGCAGTTCTACTAATTGTGAATTTTGAAGCATTCGTGTGCTTTAATTGATTAAATAGGTTTTAATGTATTTTTTTTGGTCCGGCTCACCTCTGCAGGACAAGAAAAGCTCTAGATCGACCTCTTCGGGATCAAAATATGTATCAGATGGTCAGAAACCTAAGGCCATCTCCAACTAAATGATGGTCAGATAGCTCATTTTAGCCCTCTGGTCCTCCAAGAAATTAATATTTTAATGAACAGTACAGGGCCATATTTGCCTTCATCTCCAACCGAGGGTCATAGGGCTCATTTTAGCCATGTCACAAAAAACTGTCTCCAACCAAGGGCTAAAAGGCCATAAGGCCAAACATAATTTATTATTTAAAAACTACAACTTAAATTCAAATCCAACGGCTCAGTGACGTCAGCTAGCCATTGGATTTGAATTTTTTTTGCTATAAATAGGGTGGATATTGGGTTATAATTCACACAACTTTGAATTCAATCTCTTTCAATTCAAGTTTGCAATGAATTCCAACTTTGGTTCCTCTTTGGATTCCAACTAAGGGTCCGCATCTAATTCCAAATTGGAAGAAAAATGGGCGCAGATGAGACAAGAAGGCGAGGAGTCTGATGAAGAAGTTCGAGTAAGGCACAACAAACAAAACAGAGATGCAGCTATGGTTGTGGCCATGGTGTGTCAGCCAACTGAGGAACAACCTCAATGAGGTGGCTCTGTTGCTGGTCGTTCTTACAAACCACAAAACAGAGTAATGACGCATGCCAATCTGATGAACAACTACTTCAACCCCAACTCAGTGTACACAGAAGAGGATTTCAGACGCCGTTTCCGAATGAGGCGTCATGTCTTCGCTTGTTTACTTCGTGATGTCCAGCAGGTCAATCCATACCTTCGACATAAGCGGGACAGAGCAGGTCACCCTGGTTTTTCACCTCATCAGAAGGTTACTGTTACACTCCGAATGATGGCCTATGGCTCCCCAGCTGATTTGATGGATGAAACTCATAGTATGTTTGAGTCTACATGCCTTGATACTCTTGAATAATTCTGTGACACAATTGTTCAAGTTTACAAAGACGAGTACCTCCGCGAGCCAAATAAAAAAGATCCGAATCGACTCCTTCACAAAGCTAAAGATTGTGGGTTTCCGGGCATGATAAGGTCATCAAACTGCATGCATTGGGATTGGAAAAATTGTCCCACCAGATGGCAAAGAGGTTTATGCGGAAGGTCGAGAAAGCCAACTGTTATGCTAGAGGAGGTTGCCTCATATGACATACGGATATGGCATGCTTTCTTTAGAGTCTCTGGATCCCAAAATGACATTACAATTCTTAGGCGTTCACCCCTCTTCAATCGCCTGATGGAAGGTAAAACACATCAACTTGACTACTACATCAACGGCCGTCAATACAATATGGGGTATTACTTGGCAAATGGCATCTACTCAAAGTGGGCAACACTTATCCAAGCAATTTCAAACCCTAAGAATGACGCGGAAAAGTTGTTTACCTTACACTAAGAGGCATACCAGAAAGATGTTGAGAGAGCTTTCGGTATTCTACAAGCACGGTGGAAGATCATCAGCGAACCGGCAAGAGGGTGGAGTCAAGAAAATTTGGACTCCATCATGATGTCTTGCATCATATTACACAATATGGTAATGGAGGATGAGTGAGATGGGTATATTGATGGAGAGTCCGATGATGACCAAGAAGATCCAAATAGGTCAAGAAGGGCTCGTGCAAAAATATATGATGGGCCTAATTTGCCTTTCAATCCAAGAACTAGTAGTATCTTTATAAATGAGTATATGAAGCGCTATAGAATGATACGTTCCCGTGCCACAAACAAGTACCTACAACAGGATCTTGTTCCACATCTTTGGGCCCAAAGAAGCATGAAGTAAGCATTTAAGTTTTATGTTGTTAAATGTTTTTAAAAATATTGTTTAAATTTCATGTTGTTAAATGTTTTTTTTAATGTTGTATAATTTCTATGTTGGTTAATGTTATTTAATGTTGTTTCATATTGTTTAATGTTATTTCATGTTACTTAATTTAATTTAATGTTGTATAATGTCTTAGGAAGTTATAGGAAAAATAAAATTTAAAAAACAAATATGAAATAAATTTTGTAAAATAGAAGTTATAGGAAAAAAATTGAATTAAAAAAATATATGAAACAAATTTTGTAAAATAGAAGTTATACGAAAAAAAAAAGGGAACTTTAACGAAAAGCATCCGGTACTGTTCACTTTAACGAAAAACCACATTTTTACACTGAAAAGTCAATCCTGGTACTATTCACTTTACCCTTTATTTTGTCCTTATCATTAAAACTCAAAGTTTTCAAGCCCTTTTCATTAGTTTTCCTAAAAAAAAATAGAATTTAAAAAAAAATATGAAACAAATTTTGTAAAATAGAAGTTATAAAAAAAATGGAATTTAAAAGAAAATATGAAACAAATTTTGTAAAATAGAAGTTATAGGAAAAAAAATTGGAATTTAAAAAAAAAAAATTGAAACCAATTTTGTAAAATAGAATTTATTGGGAAAAAAAATAGAATTTAAAAAAAAATATGAAACAAATTTTATAAAATAGAAGTTATAGGGAAAAATTGGAATTTAAAAAATATTTTTGAAACAAATTTTGTAAAATAGAAGTTATAGGAAGTTATAGAAAAAAATAGAATTTAAAGGAAAAAGATTTTGTAAAAAAATAAAAAATAAAATTATAAAAAAATAAAAATAAAAAATAACAGCTAACTGACGTAAGCTAGTCGTTGCATTTGAAAATTTGGCCTAGCATTCATGTCGGTTATATTCGACAGAAATGCTCAATTTTCTGGCCCAGCTCGGGGCTGGCTGGATTAGGCCAGCCGGTTGGTCTTTTGTCCCTTTCATATTTCTTGGGGCCCACGAGTCCTCTAACCTAGCCCTCGGTTGGAGACATTTTTCGGCTAGAGATGGCCTAAGGTAATTAATGAATGACGTATGGAGCAAATCGTATTTGATTGAACTTTAAAGTGGGGTGGGTTCGAAAAACTGAAAACCGAAAAAAACCGACAATCGAACCGAACAGAGGCCGAAAAAATCGAACCGAATCGAACCAAATTTGGTTGGTTCGGTTTTGGTTTTTGAGGTATGAAAACCGGACCGGATCGAACAAAACCAAAATATGAAAATAAAATATAAATATTCAAAACCTACTGGAGTGAAGATTCAAACCCCTTCCGTCCAGGTTGAGGATAGCTCAATCAAACCAACTTGACTGTAGGCTTTGTATTGCTATAACTGTACCAGTATATTATTTATAGGTATTCTAATCTTAATGTTTTATAAAATTTATAAAGTTTACAAACCCTAGCCGTCACTCCTTTTCATTCACACACACACACACACACACACACACTCTCTCTCTCTCTCTCTCTCTCTCTCTCTCTCTCTCTCTCATCCGCTGCTCTTCCTCTCTGCTTCCTCAGCCTTTCTCTTCCTCCTTCTTCTCTACCTCCCTTCAACTCTTCTTCCTCTCTTCCTCTCTCCAACCTGCCAAGTCCATGGTTGTAACATGGATCTTACTATTTTAAAGGATTACCACAAGAGGCGTAGGATTTTTTATGAATTTATTTGACAATCCCCATTTTTTCCCTCTCTAAATCTTACGCCTCTTGTCTCTCTGCTCCTCGTTTGATACTCTCTCTGTGGACTCTCACCTACAACAACAACAACTTCTTCACTCCTTTCTAATATTCCTTTCTTTCTCCATAAACTTTCAATCTCTGCTTTTCAAATACAAGCCAAATAGTTTTTTACTCTGGGATTCATATGGAGGTCGCACCAGACATCCATCTTTGTTCCTCCGGATTTCTTTAACAGTAAGTATTCAATTTCTTCTTCTTTTTTTCTTTTTCTTGTTTAATTCTTTGAGTGCTAAAAATGGTAGTTTTTTTTATGTATTGATTAATAGTTTTTATTTCTTTGGTTTGTTGACTATGCTATGTGAATTTATTTGTTGACTATGCTTTGTGAATTTTTGAAGAAAAAATGGCTGATGTTGTTCTTGGATTTGTCTTTGTGGAGCCCTATGTGGTAAAGATCTTTGATTTTTGGATATTTATTTTTATTAAACCCTTGGATCTTGTCTGTTTGGCTGTGTTTTGACAGGTGCTTGTGGCTGGATGTTACAATCGCTGAGGCGTCGGTTGGTTGGTGGCGAGGGTTTGTGCTAGTAGGATGCTCGGCGGTGGGTGCTGCAGTAGAAGCCTAGGTTTTCTTTTGTTGTATTTTATGGCTTGGGCCTTTACTGTTTGTTGGATCTATTGGGCTACTTTGGCAAGTCCTCTTTTGGGCTAGTTTATTAATATCCAGATCTAAATAATAATAATAATAATAATGAAAAAAATCGAATCAAACCGAACCGAAATTTCAGTTCAATTTCGATTTTGACAAAAAATCGAACCGTTTCGAACCGAACTCAGCCTTACTTTAAAGTCTGAAATTATCTTCTAGTTTTCTTATTTTCCATTAATGGAATTTCTGGTACGTACAGCAAAAAACTGAAGTCCAAGGATTAGGGATATGAGAGATTACTCACAAATTTTCTCTAACGATGCGAAGTGTCCAGCTCCTGCCAAGGATTGTCCCCCAAAAAATGTCTCTCTTCCAAATTCTGGTGGGTTGAAATATTGCATCTGATCTGGCTGTTGAGTAACTTTCTTTTGTTCATTGAAGATCTTATAAAGGTTTTTTTTTATGATGTTGAAGGGGTGAGATCAAATCATATTTCGATGAAAAGCAAACACCCATTGGAAAGTAATGGTAGGAAAGCCCCAACCAGCGGAAAAATTGATTCAAAATCAATGGGCACTAGGAAACAGCTTGATGGAAATGAAAGTGGGTCGGGCCGGCCTTTAGGGTCAAATGGGCTTCCATTGAAGATGTCTGCTTCAACTACTGAGAGGAAGACTTCCGCATCTGGTGCGAAGACTTCCGATGATGAGCATGACCCTGAGGCCGGGAATGTTCGTGATGTGATAAGAAAAATGTTTCGGTAAGCTCTATTCCCACCAAACTTATGCTATGTGGTGAACATTTAAATATATTTGCGTTGGTTAGGGAGTTGTTATTTTCACATATTCCTGATGATCATTTTCAAATTTCTGCAATTATAATCTCGATAGATTTGCTGCTGATGCTGAAGACCATAGTGACATGGAGTAAGAAGCGCGTTGTAACACCCTTTAATTTGCAGGAATTAGTTACTTCAACAATCTTCGATGGTTATACATGGTATCCAAATCACGATCCAGTTTTTTTTTTTTTTTTTTTCACATATGTATGACACTATGACTAATAATATTATTTTGACCTTGTAGCGCACTAATTGCGAGAAGAGAGGATGAAGAGCAAGCTAGGTTGATGGAAGCAGAAGAAGGGAACGGACGGCCAGGTTGAAAAAGCAAAAGAAGCGTCAGCTGGTTCATTAGAGAGGGAGTGACCAGAATCTATTGTGGTGTCGAACAATTTAACTTAGGTTTTGTTTTGTTTTATTACAGAATAGGATTTAGCTACAATATTTACATGTATTTGATATAATCACTTAGTGATTGTATTAAATACATATGTTTAATTGTATGAATTATATTTGACTTTCAAATGATGATTGTAATAAAAAAAAAATACAAGTATTGTAGTCAATCCCCACAAAAGGTCCCTCAAATTGTCGATTAGTTTTACGGTTTAGGGATATTCATCTTCACATGAAAACGAGAGATCCTAGATTTGAATCCAATAAATGGCAAGTTCACAACTATTTATTCCTCACCCACTTAGTGTAAATATCGTTGTAAAAAAATAAAAATAAATAAATAAATAAAAAATCCTTGGAATTGTTCCCTCCGCATTTTAGTGCTCAATTTCGATATCAATCATCATTGTCTTTGAACTTTACTACTGCAAATCATTGTCGTTCTTCCATTTGATTTCTCAATATAACTGTATATGGCACGGGGATCACAAGTTTAGTTAAATGGTGCCACATAGATAAATGATTTCGAGTGGTGATTTAAAATCAATAAAAAAAACAGGTTTATAGATCCGCTCCAAAACAATGTTTGAAATTTCTTCAATACGGTCGATATTTCTAAAAAATAGAGAAAGATCTGGAAACTCTTAAATCAGAAAAAAATATTTTCAAGATAGACTTCACCTCATATTGGAAAAACTCTTAAATTTCGACTAAAATCGACAAATTTTGTCGATATTACCGACATGTTCCTTAAATATCAACAAACAACCATATGACATTTCCTACAGTTTCATTTTTAAATTTTCATGTTTTTGAGTTCTATCATTTTTATCGAAGACAACTAATAACAATATCAAATGTCAAATCAATATTTCTACAAATTTACATATTTATATTACAACCGATACCTTTAGTTTAAGCATTGGATATAAGAAGTATCAGACTAGGTCCCTTGGGCCCCTTTGTCATTCCCACCCAGTTGCACCTTGCATACCCAAGTCGAGAAAACTAGGGGTAGTCATGCTGCCCCATTACGTGTGAAGAGGAAGGAGGAAGAAGGAAAGAATTTTATACCTAAGATTTCTCTGTGAATTCTCTATAGGGAAGCCTGAATTTTAAGTAAGAAATTTGCGAGAATCCAAGCAAAAGTTGTCTCCTATTTATACTAAATCGTTGTGGGGAAATAAAAGGAAACTTTTTTCTTTCATGGCTTGAAGACCTACCTCAGTCCTATTCAATTATGAAATACTTACAAGTGAAGACAAATACCATTAAACCGTAGTACTAAATGACTATTTTGTTTCCTACTTAAACACAAACAAATGTGGCAGCATTTGTGGAGATACAAATTAACCACATCCAATGGGAGAATGACACATGGACAATATGCTGAATATGATGGTTTTACTCTTCATATCGTGAGTAGACCACAATTTATTTAAAAGGGATAAGACGTAGTCTATCCTAAGGTAATGGGCCACCAATAGACCGTGAGCTCTCTAGGCCGCCCATGATACGAGTCATGGGCTCTCCGGGTCACCCATGATATATATTAGGTGTAAAGAGGGCCGCCCATAATAGGTCTTGTTGTTGGGCCATACCTAGTCCAATGGCGGCAAGACACCGACTCTCCAGAGTATCCCCTTGAGTGTCCTGCTCAACTACACTCTTACCAACATGGACCTTCAAGACTACTAGCTAGTTGCGAAAATTGGCTTGCATCATCAAGGATTACCTAGTATACTCTACAACCTCCCCTTCCAACTACCTACTAGGGTTTAGTCTCTATAAATAGCCAGATGAAACAATAATCATCACTTACTACTCAAAACTCTCTCAAGTTCTCTTTTTACTCTATTATTTTTTTGACTTAGACATTGTAGGCCCTTTTGGCAGACACGGTCCCTTTTTTCAGGTGTTTGTCAATTAGGTAATAGAGAATTCAGCACCAAAATATGAATAAAGCTTCTCTAATCCGATGCATAGGAGATTTTGTGTGTGTGTGTGTGTGTGTGTGTGTCTGGGGTTGTGTTGTTGGGATATTCTCGAAGAGATATGCTCTAATTTTGAAGATAGCTTCTATCCTATAGTGATATACACATACACATACATTACATACTACTAAAAACACGGTAGGGATTGTGTGGAAAGCCAAATTCATGTATACGCAATAGATCAAATTACTCATTTCAATGAATAAATGGGTTTGTCATCTTAGCCTAGAAACCTTGTACAAGGAGAGAAACGGATGAGAAAGGCCTGCATTTCTGACAAATATGGCATCATTTGCTTGCAAGTTGGCTTTTGGGATAGAGACAATCACAATCCACTTTTAGAAAGAAGAAAAAATGAGACGTGTGGGATTAAATTAATTCATCACGAGAAGAAGCTTGCTATAGCTAGTACCCATCATACCATGCCATACCAATTTTTTTTTATAGAAAGGATGCAACATGCTGCCTCTTATGCTTGGCCATGTGAAATCGTTCATTCCAACTCAAACTTTCTCTGCCTTCAATTATATGGAATTGAGAATTTCTCCGGATTTATGTGTTTGGAGCCTTCAGATTATATGTTCAGAGTCTCTGGATCTCTAGGTCCAGAGTTTTTGGATCTATGTGTTTGGAGCTCACAAACCAAGAGATGTGAACTACTCAATTTCAATCCTACGACTTCCATTAGCCCATCTCTCTGACCCACCTCACACAAACAAAGGGTTCAGATCTATCTCTCTTTATCTTCAACTACTTGGATCTTTGAGTCATTTGGCTCTGGATACAGAGATCCATAGAGGATCTCAATTAACTTATATGATCCTGGTCGATGTCTTTTTTTCTTCTAGAACATGATACGATATAATTTTCATAATGCACACACAATGTCACAACAATAGTGGAGCGGTCACCAAGGTGCTAACTGTTAGAGAACAGAGTCCCATATTAGAAATATAAATAAAAACACATTATACAACTTGTATATGAAATATTCTAGCCTTATTATCACCGATTATTTTTGTGATAAAACTTCACACTTAACGATAGGTAGTCAAGAAAAGACAATATCAATGATATCAGTGGAGGATCATGATGAGCCTGAGGTCTGAAAGTTTATCAGAACAAGTTCATATTAGGTATTTAACTCATAATAAAATTATTTTCATCAATAATGTAAATCGAATTTGAGATATCTCTCCCTAAGTGTAAACAAATATCATGATACCAAAACTAGTTGATATCATCTATTTTATTGAGTAATCAAAACAGTTGGAAAAATCCAAGGATGGCAATTGTCTATGCATGCTGCGTTATGTTTCTTTCTTTTTCTTTGGCTTTTTGGTTCTACGCACGTATTGCTGACACAAATGGATGAAATTAGTGCTCGGAAAATTTCAAAATCAATTATACGTTATCCAGCTCACTGATTGGTCAATAGATGAATCGGTCAAAAATTGACTCACGTCCATTGGTAATAAGACGCGCCAATCAAAAGTTGAATTGGTCGAAGAAGGTATTAACCCAGTTTTTGCGTCATATTTTTATAGGGTAACTTATTTTTATTTCTCACACATTTCTTTTAATTTTTGGTCACCTAGATTGAATGAATTAAAGAAAATTAATAACAAAAAATTAATAGTCATTTTCCCTTTACCACAATGATGGAAATGTGTTGTGCCCTTGCATGACGGCGTGGGTTCGAACCCTGTTAGTGGCTAATCTAACATTTAACTTACTAACGCTATCGTTTCACTCAAAAAAAAATTAATAAAAGTGTGTAAAAGGTAAAAATAAAGCTTACGACTGTGTTGAATGGGCCATTTTTTAATGCTATGATGCATAAATTGGGTTTTGATGATATTTTCTATCATTAGGTAATGGAGTGTGTGCAGATAATCTCATACAGTGTGATTATCAATGAGGAGGCCACGTGTCACATTGAACCATGTCGGGGACTTCGGCAAGGAGACCCTTATCGCCGTTTCTATTTCTAATTTGTGCTGAAGGGTTATCTGCCTTAATACAAAACGAGGAGAGGGTTAGGCACATCCGGGGGATGACTATCACCCATAGTGTCAAGCCTCTCTCCCATGTTTTCTTTGCAGATGATTTGGTTTTTTTTTTTATTATTGTCAAGCTACGGAAACAGAGGCCACACATGTTGTTGGTATACTTCAAAAATATGTTAAGGGGTCTGGACAATGTGTTAATTTGGAGAAGAGCTCGGGATTCTTTAGCTCAAGTTGTTCGCATGCATTGAGGGTCCGGCTATCGGCGATGTTGGGTATTAACTATCAGGAGAACCTTGGGAAGTACTTGGGTGTTCAAGCAGATTTTAGGGGTTCAAAGAAGAAAGTGTTTGAAGACATACGGAATAAGCTGGAGGAAAGAATTAATGGTTGGGCGGAACAGTTCTTATCGGTGGCTGGGAAAGAGGTTCTTCTGAAAAGTGTAGCTACTGCTTTGCCTAACTACACAATGTCTTGTTTCCAGCTTCCCATTCAATTGGCTAAGGAGATTGAGCAAGTGATTGCTAGGTTTTGGTGGAGGGATTAGAAAACACAGAAGGGGGTTCATTGGTTGGCTTGGAATAAAATGTCGAAAGGGAAGGCATTTGGAGGTCTTGGGTTTAAGGAAATTATTTCGTTCAATTTAGCTATGCTAGCGAAGGTTGGGTGGTGAATTATTTGTAATCTGGATTCTCTTCTAGCTAAAATTCTTCGAGCGAAATACTATCCTACCTCGTTTATTTTGAGGCTCCAATGGGAAGAGGCACTTCGTGGGGGTGGAAAGGTATCCTACATGGGCAAAAAATCTTGAAAGGCGGACTCCGATGGAGGGTTAGGGATTGGCAAAGTATTTGGATTGTGAAAGATCCATGGTTACCTACACCGCGCACTTTCCTCCCCATCTCACAGTCTGGGGACATGTCGTTGATGGTGGGAGATTTGGTGGGTGTTGGTGGGCTATGGAACAAGAACATTATTGAATGCTCGTATCATTTTGAGTATGCCAATTAGTAAGTTTGGGTGTCCCAATCAGATTATTTGGCATTATACATGGAATAGGATGTATTCCATTAAATCTGGCTATATGGTTGCTCAAGAGATGAATCGAAATGGAGAGCTTGGGAGGAAGGGTGTGGGACAGTCAAGTGGGGATCATGTTAAGGATCCTATTTGGGGGGCTATATGGCAGTTTAAGGTTCCTCCTAAGCTTCGTCATTTTATTTGGGAGTAAACTGTCGATTTGCCCCCTGAACTATCACCCAACTTTCGATTTGCCCCCTGAACTTTTTAATTGGAAAATTAAGGACTTAAACTAATTTTTTTGGCCAATTTCCCCCCTACCATTAGTTTTTCATAAATTTCATCCAAATTAACGTTAACTCTTATCATGTGCAAACCACGTAACTCTCATTTGTGGACAAAAACGTCATTTCACTAGACCTTTAGACAGAAAAGCTATAGAATCACACATATTTGCATAGGTTTATATTTTAGAAATCTAAGGTTTTCAATTATTTTAAAGAATGAAGTGACCGAACTACTCACACATGTTGTGCATATGCTTCCATTTAACAGAAATTTGGATGGAATGAATGAAAAATTAACAGCAGGGGGCAAATCGGCCAAAAAAATTAGTTTAAATCCTTAATTTTCCAATTAAAAAGTTCAGGGGGCAAATCGAAAGTTGGGTGATAGTTCAGGGGGCAAATCGACAGTTTACTCTTTTATTTGGAAGGGCTGTAAAAACTTTCTCGTTGTAAGAACTAATTTACAATGAGGGGGCATCCATTTGGAGACTTGTTGTCCACATTGTGGGGAAGACATGGAGACACAGGTGCATTTATTTTTAAATGTCATTTTGCTCGTGTGTTTTGGTTTGGGTCTCTTTTGCAACTAGATGTGGTGTCGGTGGAGGGGGGAGATTTTTTTGGCATGTTGAAAATGGTTGTTGAAAAAATATGGTGATGCGGAGGAGAGGGATAGGCTTATGAGGTGGATGGTATGTGGATTATGGAGGATTTGGAAGTGTCAGAATATCATGGTTTTTTAGAAGACTATGGTGGAGCCTAGAGTAGCTTTGGAGCTACTGCAAAGCCAATGGGGAGAGCTAGAACGATGTGAACGGGTCCAGGTGCTGCCTACATGCAGCAGACGATAAGGGGGAAAGGAATTTCATGAGAGATGGGTGAACCCTCATTTTTAAATAATTAAGATTAATTGTGATGGAGCTTGGCATAAGCAAACGAGAAGGGGTGGATTCGGTTGGGTGGCTAGAGATTTTGCAGGGATCTTCAAAGGAGCTGGAGGAGTGGGGAATGTTTGCTGTGAATCGAGTTTGATGGCAGAAGTGAAAGCGGTGCGAGCAGCTTTGGTGGCGTGTGTGGAGAGAGGCTTTGGGCCTATTCAGCTTGAAATCGATTCTAAGTTTTTGGTGAACATGCTCACAGGTGTTCTTCAATCGAAGGCTGCTATGGAAGGTGTTTTATGGGACATTCATTATCTTAAGCAACAATTAAGTTCAGTTAAGTTTCTTTTCACCCCTCGCTCTTGTAATGGTGCTACGCATTTGGTGGTAACTCACATCACACGTGTGAGGGGATGTCATAGGTGGGATTGTTTTGAACTGGAGTGGTTGTTTAATACTCTGGCACATGATGTAAACATTTCAATTCATGTCTAATATTATTCTACTCTTTGGAAAAAAATAAAAAATAAAAAAGTGTGTGAATAGCACTATCCTTTAAAAGATAGGATGGAAGGAAACCATAAAAAGGGATCATTTTGGGGAGCTTCATAGAAGATGTGTCAATGAAAACTAGCCTTCAATATTGGTCTATGTTACAGCTTAACGTTAGTGTTGTTATCACTTAACGGTAGTAATGTTATTATATAAATTTGGTGGCCTAAAAAATATTTATTATGCAAACATTAAGTTGCTATTCAAAATGTTTTCAAAGCTTTGGACTAATTTAAAATCACTGTTAAAGATTTGGTGCTTATTAGTACTTAACCCTAATAACTAATACAAACTTCAAAGAGTATACTACGGATAAAATTCGGGAGGTCCTCAAATTAAAGGGACTTCATAGACACGCCCAGCTTGGCCAAACTTGTGGCCACAATAATGGTGGATTTGTGGGCATGAAAAGACTTGCAAAGCCGAAGAAACTTTATTGTTGATAACTAGAAATTCATTCGCTTCACGAACTAGCAATTAAGAGATTCTATGCAAGACCAGGATGTGGTAGTAAAATTTTCTTGTCTTCGGATTTGACGAAATTGTACGTACAAAATAAATTAACACATTTGGTTACAACCAAAGCCACACGCCCAATAAAACAAATTAAACACTTTTGTTTACAGCCAAAGCCAAGGGCCTAATGAGAGGGGGTTTGGCTAACGAACCTCTGATCCTAGTTTAGTTTCTCTGAGAAGAGAGGGAGATTTAGGTTGGATTGCAAAGAATAAACTTACTTGAGAAGTATGTAGAATGAAGTATTTATAGAGTATAGGGCATGTCAAATGTGTATGGTTTCTCTCCTATTAATTGTTGTACTGCACAAATCACATTAATTTGTTGACCAACAACATCTCGGCCCCTAACTACCAGAGCGTTGTAAATATTAGGCATCTTGTCTGATGGAAAATCTACCATGCCATGTGTCAGTGTCCGATTGGCCAAAGGGTGTTATTCATTAGTTGTAGTAGAAAAGTATCTTTAAGATGTTGAAATAAACTTTGAAGTGTCTTTGAGATATTATCAAATAAATAATAATATCTAAGGATTATCTTTAGAGAATCCTTAACACTATGTTTGGATGAAGAAATTTAAGATTACTAAGGAATTTTAAAATGACGGAAATTGAAATGAAGGAATTTTATTTTCTAGAATTTGTGAATTTTGTTGTTTGGTTAACTTAAAAGAACAATGAAATTGAAAACGGAATTTGTTAATTTTAAACTCCCAATCATAGAAATTGGGAAATGACATCTATTTACATGGAATTTAAACTTAGAAATTGGAGGCCCCAAATTCCAAGTTTTTTTTTTCCACGCGGAAATTCTAAATTTCTATGTTATAAATCCAAACAAGGGAATTTGTGCATGTCAATTTATAAATTCTGACTTTTATCCAAATTCCAAGTTTATTTCCCTCATCCAAACAAAGTGTAATTGAAATTTGATTGTGTATTCTTGAATAAAGGAATATGTGTTCATTTAGGAAAGCTTAAAGGTAGGAATTAGTTATTGATTCTACCTTTAATTCCCTTACCTTATTTCCTTGACATGGCAAGTGGAGCTTAGAGAAATTATAGTCAGCAACTCAAGGTTCTTGGTGGTTGAACTGCGCGTTGAACAGATATGGGCCTTGCCAATTTAATGAGGTCATTCTCGTCAATAGCTAATAAAAATCCACATGTCATTTCTAGAACTTTATGTATTGTTTTTGGGTCCACACCAGCAACATAGCTAATAGAAGAATGCACTCTTTGGATACAACCAATCCCGACTTCACAAATCAACTATGAAATAAATAACTAAGGTCTATAACAACAGAGATTCAACGCTCAACCCTATCAAATAACTACTATAAATAACGGATCAGACATAGGATGAACCAATAACACACATACATAAAATTAAAACACTCACTTGGAGTAACTTATACGAACCTCACTAAGGAAGCACTTATTGACAGAAATACCAAACTGAAATACAAACCCAACAACACAAGAACAAAATACTAAAAGAAACAAACTACAACGCATATAAATACTCTGTAAGATCCATCCAACGATGCCTTTCACATCAACTCGAATCGAATCAGCCTAGATCGGGATCAACATATAAATCAGGACCATCCTTAGTTTTATTATTGTGCATAGGTTGAGCCAAGGTGTACAACATCCCAACACAATATGCGACTTGGATACCAATTACTCAAGACAAGAGATCTTCGTTTGGTTGCTAAACCCGAAGTATAAGAAACGTCGATCGACCGAAAAAAACACCGGGACGATGTAGATCTCGTAGAGATGAAAGAGATAGTTGAGATCCGGTCCTGAAAGAAAAGAGGTGGAAGGAAAGGTTGAGTGGCTAGGAAGAAGGGGAGAAGGGTGCCACTGAATCCACAAATAGCAATGAGTGTTAAATGTTTTTTCTACATTGTTTAAACCTTGGATTTTTTTCAATTTAGTTTTATATATTGCCCCCTCCAAATAAAATTTTAGCTCAACCACTATTAGTCATGATAAGAAGATATATCTTCGAGGATCTACTTTGTGGAGCAAAAAATAATCCTAAAAATTTAGAAGGTGACACGTGGACTTTAGCTCAAGAAAAACAAGACTTGTCTCATTAAATGGAATGGCACATTTATATTCTCACGCACAACTTAGCATTCCTGGAAGTGCATGCATTGGACTACGACTGCTCAATGCTCTGCTCGTGGCGTGGAAAAGTTAAAGATATTAAATATAGGATTAATTACTAAATTATATTTTTAGTACATGCTCAATTGAAGACTAACTCTATCAAGTAAGGAATCCCTATCGCAATCAATTAGGGATTCTCACCATTATTCAAAGATGTTATCTCTTAATTAATATCTTGAAAATCTTTTTTCATTGCGCATCTTACCGATGACATAACTTGGTTAATAAGAGGCCGTCGTGTGTTAGTCAAAACCCTACACCATGGTCGGCCACTACCTCCTATAAATACCCTCATCACCTCCAAATTTTGGTAAGCAGCTACATAGACAAGCCCTAAACACTCACTCCTTTTGGAGAAACTAACTTGAGCATCGTGAAGCTTTGATTTTTGATCAAATGTGTTGATTATTTTGTAAGTACAAATTCGTCAAGACTGAAGACGGCATATTTTTACTATCACACATTTGTTTTTATATGGGCTAATGTGTAAGCCACATGTATACCATATTGACAAAGACAACTCATCAATTTAATAGAGGCTTAAATATTCAAAGACATGAAAGATGTAAAATAGTACAATTCCAAAACTTCAGGGTGCAAGGAGGAAAAATTAAAACATCATTACCTGTGTTTGAAAATCACTCCAAACATAAAAGGAATGTAGTTAACTTTCTTAATACTATTAAGATAGAGAGATACTTAGTATTATGATCTAATAGTATTTCTCTTTATAAGTGAGATGTCTTATGCTCAATTCTCGTCAAAGGTAAATTTGAACAACATTATTGCTAGCTCATTGTATGTAAGGCTTAACCCAATCTCACATGGCATTAATGTAGATAATATCGTTTGTTAAAAAAATAAAAATAAAGAAAGATTGAGATTTGAGAACACACTTACTTTCTTTTGGTTTGTACACTTATCTTGAAATTAAAAAAAAAGAAAAAGATATTCACTTTTTTAACATACTCTTTTTCCTGCTAAACAATTTTAAAAATACCAACGAAAAAATAGAATAATAGTGGAATATTAACGTTCCATTTTTCATTGCAGACGTTGGCGTACGCACGTTGATAGTGAACGTTAGATATGTTTTTACTAACTCTCAAGCATGAGCATGGCACACCATCTAATGCACTATATTGATTCATAAAATTGGGTTGATCTTGGATTAACTAAATCCAACCGTAAATCATATATACGCACTATAGCACAACGATATGTCGTTGTTCGCCTCAAGTTGAGGCTACGTTCACATTGGAGTAAACCACGATATATTGTTATGTTTTTATGCTTATGGGTGATTTACGGTTGGATTTAGTTGGTACAAAAGCGACCCGATTTTATGCATCAACAAACTCCAATTTCCAAAGTTGAATTTTTCATCTAGCCAGATTTGTAAAATTAAATAAAAGAAAAACATGACTATAATAAATTTGTAAAACTAAATAAAGCATGGTTGAAATACATCCACATAAGGAAAGTATCTAGCCAAATTCAAAAAAGAAAAAGCAATTGTTCTTATATGGCACCCGTGGTTGGCATGCCCGATAGCTACATATCCACAAATATAAATTTCCGTGTGCCTTTTCCCAATTGGTGCAATCCTATAAAATATAATTTCTTTTTTATAAATTAGTCACACAAATAATTTGGAGAAATGATAACCACACATTTTTATTTTCTCTATACATATATTTGTTTAATCTTATATGTTTTTCCGTTTGATTTATTTAATTAAAGGGCTAAAATTAATAGAGTTGCATGAGAGAAGAAATTTTTTGTGTATTTATCGTCCATTAGCGAGGTTATTGGTTATTATTTGATGTGATTACCATGGTGGAAAATAAAAGCTAGGCCCATGCAATTCATTTTTTCTTCACGCACCCTCACAACTTGAACTTAACCTCAAGTGCTTTGCTTTACATTACCTCATGATAACTTTGAAATACTTGGTTTAAAAAATATTAGAATGAAAAAACTCATTATTATTATTATTATTATTTTGTAATTTAACAACAGGAAGAGCTATATCTACATATTTTAGGCAAACGATGAGATAATTTACACTAAATTCATATAAACTACGGAGAGGTCACTACAACAAAACTATGTTTTTCAAGCTTTTAAATTTGATTTACATTATCCTCATGATAACTTTGAAATACTTAAGTAGTTTAAAAAATATTTGAAAAAACCCATAATTACTTTCTTTCTTTTTTTTTTTTTTTTTTTTGTAATTTAGAGCTACATCTACATTTTTTGGGCAAAACAATAAGATAATTTACACTAAATTTATCTGAACTACGGGGATGGGGAATTGAACATGAGAACTCGGATGAAAGAGCAATTACTCTTAACCAACAAAATTACAAGTCACTTGTGTTATATCTATAGTTTGAGATTATAAACCATAACTATATATATATATATATATATATATATATATATATATATATATATTTATAGGCTTCATGATGTTTTCATATAAAGAGAATATCAAGAAATGTTCCATGATCAATAAACTCATTACCAATTTACACTGAGGATCACACTAGGAAGTGTAAGACTATGCTTTGAGTCATTCAAACAATGTGAGTCAAACTCGAATTCCATTTGGGAAGAAATAAAAAACAAAAATAACACAAGTGAAATAAATTAATCAAGATAAATGATAACTACATATAATTTTTCTCCTTCCACACACTGCTCTTTAATTCATGTCATCAAATTGCATAAATCAAACACAAACAACAGAAATAATTAAACAAAAAGATATAAATTAGAAAGAAAAAAAAGGTTTGATTATCATTTTCATTAATCAAAGCCGAACCAAAAATAGAAAATATTATTCAATTGCTAAAAAAAAGTACAATGTTTAGCTAGTCAAGGATGACTGGATGAGTAGGAACTCCTACTCAAAACTCTTCATGTTCGAATCATAGAGTTTTGTGTTTATGATTATAACCTGTTCATATTATAAATCACTATGTAAATATCATCTTTACAAAAGATGAATTAAAACTATCGTTTAGTCAGTCTATTGTAGCAAATATATCTCATAATGCTTTAATCAATTTCGTTCATCTGTTTTTATACAGTTCAACGACTAAACAACCTTAGTTTTAGTTGATTTTTTGTAGAAGCGATACTTATAACAGTTCTGATCATATGCATAAAGTTTTGTGAATCGGCAACGTATAATTTTGAGTAGGAACTCCTACTCAATTTTCAGCAGAGTGAAATTCCTCATAGCCTCCCCATCTCGGAAGGATGGATAACTGTGATTTGTCACCAGTTGTCTCTCTTTTTTTGAAAAAGAAAAGAAGTTTTATTTAAAAAAAAAAACCCTAGATATTGTTATTATATATTTAAACTAAAATAAAATAAAAATTTGAGGAAGAAAAATGGAAAAAGAAAAGGAAAGGAAAAGGGGAGAAGAGAGAGTTTAGAGAGAGGAGAGAGAGAGAGAGAGAGAGGTGTCAGGGACTTGGGAGTCTACAGTCACCTCCTTTATCTCAGCCTAACATCGCTCTGCACTTGCCATTTCGCTTCTCAAATCCCCATTTTCTTCTAATTCCCAATTTCGCATTACTGCCCTTTTCATTTCTCTCTCTCTTCATCCCTTTTTTCCCATTTATTCAAAATTCTCATCTCTCTCTCCTCTCTCTCTTCTGTGTATTGGGGAACTCTGTGGGTGTGGGTGTGTTGGTGTGTATATATCTGTGTTCGGATCTCCGTCTCAGTCCGCAGATGTGTTGCTCTGTCTACGCTCGAATCGTCTCTCTCCTATTTCAAAAACTGCGGTTAGATTCCTATTCGCCTCAATCTCTGCTTTCGTTTTCTTCAGCTAGGGTTTACATTTTTCCGGATCTGTAAGTTTGCAAACCCACAATTCGACTCGATGCAATTCGCATTTGGGTACACGCCGGAGCTCTCAGAATTGCTATTCGAGAACGAATTATGCTTTCATTTCTTCAATTTCTCACTTTTCCGAGCTGATTTCGTCTGAATTCTGACCTTTTTCGTCGATTCCAGGTTTTCCTTTGTCACGATTTTCTCAGCTCTTAGTTCATTCCGTCCCTACGTTTGAGCTTCCGATTTCGGTTTCGTTTTCAATTTTTCGTTTCCGGTTCGGCGGATTTTCAATTGCGCGCAAAAGGACGTGTCTTTGGCTTTGGGTGGATTCCGCAGCTTCAATTGTTGAATAAATTTGCATCTGGCTTCATCTTCCCTCTGATTCAGGTATGTAAATTTACGAGTTTTTGATGTGATTGGGTTTGTGTATAAATTTCAATTAATTCAGCTGAGGGTTTCAATATTTATCATCCATATTGTAATTAATGTGGTTGCCATATATAGACTTGGTTCTAATCAACAAAGTCAATTGTCTTTTGTTTTGTTAAGTGTGTTTAATCCCGATTTAATTATGATTTGGATATGGGTTTGTCTCTGTATTGTTTATTATACTATCCCACTTTCCTTGTGTTTTTTTTGTTGGCTTCTGAATGGGGTTAAAAGGATTTAATTCGACCTTTGAATATAACTCACTGCTTATCCTTTTGTGGGTTTTAAAGTTCTGCATTTTAGAACATATCATTAATTTGCATCTTAGTGTTGTTAATTACTCATCATTAGTGCTGAATAATAACTGCATGGATAAGTTATGATGCCATATTTACCCCCATATTGCCTCTCAGGACCTGCTTTTATGATTTTCCTTACTGTTTTCTTTCTGTTTACGGGTTCCGTTATTTTTTATTTTTTAATATTTGTGTCCTTTGGAGTATCGGGTGTCGTTTGTATTTATGACATGAGCAAATTTCTGTTTAAACCACTGGCTATTTGTTTTTTTTTTTTTTTTTTGGTTCTGATCCATAATTAAATGTTTGTGCCCGGAGCTGGAGTGAATGTAAAACAAGTGGGTCGCGATTGGCGCTACGGTTGTGTTTATTGTCATTTTCTTTTCTCTTTTTATTCCAGGTTGTCAGCCTGCTCTTTGCATGATCTTGGTTCTTGGTAGGAGTTTTGATCACAAATCAAGAGATGAGTCGGACAACAAATGAGAGTGAAGATGGAGTGCTGTCCAAGGATCAGATTGATTCTCCGTTGATGGATGAGAGTAATGGAGGAAGTGGAAATGGTGGAATGGTTCTAAAGAAAGGGCCTTGGACCTCGGCTGAAGATGCAATTTTGGTGGAGTATGTTAAGAAGCATGGGGAGGGAAACTGGAATGCCGTTCAGAAGCACTCAGGCCTGTTCCGTTGTGGCAAAAGCTGTCGGTTGCGATGGGCAAATCACCTAAGGCCGAACCTGAAGAAAGGGGCATTTACTTCTGGAGAAGAACGTCTCATTGTTGAACTCCATGCCAAGATGGGGAACAAATGGGCACGCATGGCTGCACACGTAAGTACATAGTTTATTTTTGTCTTTCTGTATATGGTTCGTACAAACCTATATTTCCTTGTATTGCCTCAAACTTAGTTTTATATGGTTCATTCTTTTGGGATTTTTTTTTTCAAAGCTTTACTGCAACTTTTGATTTGGTGTTAGTGGCATGCATCTTTTGCATTAAGCATTGATATATTCTCCAATTATTCCCTTATTTTCCTCCAAACTTCCTAATTACATTTCAATGTTGTCATTATATTTGTTCAGCTTCTAGAACACAATAAGAAACAAAATTAAAAGCCAGTAAAATCATAAAAAAAAAAAAATAACAGTAACAGTTCCCTAGTTTGATAGGATTCTAAGTGACATTGATCTCAGCTCTCCACAACTTCTCAGATGGAAGTAACTTGGCTATGGAATCTATCAATTTTTTTGTAGTCTATGTGGTATTCATATGTATGTATTTTACTACAGTTTGTTCTTGTTTTTTATGTTTAATATGTTTTGGGAATTTTAAGGAAACTATAAAATCTTGGTAGAATGCAGTAACAGAAATGTATAATCTGACATTATACTTTGCATCCCTAAAAGGGTAAAGTATATTTTCTTACCATAGGGTAAGAGAATGAAAATTAATATATGGCATTATTTTTAAGCTAAAAATTGGAGATCATGAAAGTGTGTATGTTAGGAAACTAATGTAACAAAATAAAAGCTCATTGTTGCACACAATGCATGTTGTAGCAGATGCACCATATTAACATATCTCACCTAAATGTTCTTCACAGACTGGTACTACTTTTTACTATTTCTATTTTTTGGGTTCCTTGAATGGTTTTTTCTCACACTAGTTTCCAATTGAAGATGAAATAAATTATCAATTATTGTCAGCTTGATTAGAATCTTAATTTTCATAGTATTCTTCTCAATGTATTTTCCTTTGTTTATTGGAAATGATTAAGAGTCTTTTTTCCACTCCTTAGTTGCCTGGACGTACGGATAATGAGATAAAGAACTACTGGAATACTAGAATTAAGCGGCGCCAGAGGGCTGGCTTACCACTTTATCCACCTGAGGTGTGTTTGCAAGCATTTCAGGAGAGTCAACAAGGCCAGTCAAGCGGTGGAATTAATGGTGCGGACAGAGTGCAGCATGATTCTATGCAAGCTAACAGTTTTGAGATACCTGATGTTGTATTTGACAGTTTAAAAGGAAACGGTTGTGTCTTACCTTATGTTCCTGACCTCCCTGATATCTCTCCTGGTGGCATGCTGATGAAAGGCCTTGGTTCTGCTCCATATTGTGGTTTTATGCCACCAACAATGCATCGCCAAAAGCGTCTTCGAGAATCAACAGCTTTATTCTCTACTTCTGGTGGTAGTTTCAAAAACGGTTTCCCCCAGTTTGATCAATTTCAAAATGATACTTGTGATAAAGTTGCTCGAACGTTTGGGTTGCCTTTTCCTCATGATCCTGATCCTACCACCAGGAGTCCGCTGTCTTTTGGTGTAATTCAGGGTAGCCATTCCCTTTCAAATGGCAATTCTTCTGCTTCTAAGCCCACATCCGGGGCCGTGAAGCTGGAGCTCCCTTCACTCCAATATCCAGAAACTGATTTAGGTAGCTGGAGCACTTCTCCTCCGCCGCCCTTACTCGAATCAATTGATGCTTTTATCCAATCACCCCCACAGGTTGGTACGTTTGAGCCAGATTGCACTTCACCACGTAACAGTGGCCTGCTAGATGCTTTACTCCACGAGGCAAAAGCTCTTAGTAGTGCAAAGAATCATTCATCTGAGAAGAGTTCAAATTCATCTAGTGTTACTCCTGGCGATGTGGCTAAAGGTTCCAATTTGAACATTTGTGAGACAGAATGGGAAGAAAATCGAGATCCGATTTCTCCACTGGGTCATTCTGCTACTTCGCTGTTCAGTGAGTGTACACCTATTAGTGCCAGTGGAAGTTCATTAGATGAACCGCCACCTGCTGAGACCTTTACTGGTGAGTATCTTAATCTATGAGACCTGGAGACGAATGAGGTTGACAATAACATTGTAAATTGATTCTTAATTCATTCTTGATAGTCCTGTAGCAACATTTTTTGTATTAGCAGTTTGATAAGTTCTGTATCTACGTGCAGGATAAGTCCTGTCCTGCCTCTTGTTATGACTTATGTTGTTTGACTGTTCTGCCAGGGTGCAATGTGAAATCAGAACCGGTAGACCAAGCTTGGGCACCAGATAAAGAAAAAGAAATTGCACCTCTGATGGATTATACTCGTCCTGATGCTATACTTGCTTCAGAATGGTTTGGTAACGGCATGCATGAAAGTATTGCATCTCTGCTGGGTGATGATTTGGCAGCGGAATGCAAGCACCTGGCTTCTGGTAGCCCTACATCAAATCAAGGATTGGGTTTTAGTTCATGTCCATGGAACACCATGCCTCCCGTCTGTCAAATGTCTGCTCAGCATCCTTAAGAAACCTCTCCGTCAATTGTATGAACCTGAAACTTTTGTCACCTAATTCATGCTGATGATTTGTTAATGTGGGGGGAAGTGAGTCCTGGTCTGAGAAAAGGTCACTTGCGATCGAGACTTGTGGGGTCTCTTGTTATGCACGCGTCACGGTTGTGTTTTCGTTTGTGGTTTTCATTCGGTTTCTTTCAAACAATGCAATGCATGTATGCCTAAACAGAACCATATGTGGTGTACCATTTGCTAGCAGGGTTTTGCTATGATTGTAGAATAACTATGCATTTTCGAACATTGGAACCGTTCTCATACTCTGGAACCTGCTTAGTTGGTTTCAATTTGTTTACCATTAAAACTGGTCTACATTGTCTATGCCCTTGTTCCTTCTCTCTGTCTTTTCCTTTTTTCCCTCTGATTAATAATGTGGGAAACACATGATCATATGTATTCATGTGGCAGAGGTACATCGTCACCGCAGCCGGTGCAGTGTCACACCAAATGTATTCATATGGCAGAGGTACACCGTCATTTTTGAGTAATTAAGTATTGTTCCTCAGAAATGTGCTTTCATAATAAAAGAAAGTCTGTCGTTTCAAGCGTGCTTTTGGTTAAATTCGAGTCGTTCTGTCAATTGATATCCATGGCGTCATTGGGCCACGTGTTGTGTTGGGGTGTTGGATTTGGATACACACAATAAGCATTTTCTGAGAGCATTTCAACACATCCTCCATTGACAAGGCTAGATCCAAATCCAACCCAGAAAACCCTTCCACCCATTTTTGGGCGCCAAGGCTGAGCCGTCATGGCTCCAGCCATGTCAATTATGAGTCCAAGCCCATATTCATAACGCGGATGTCGGGTTAATGTCAGTGGGTGGGTTAGTTTTTTTTTTTAACGTTAGGCGCAGACACCACGCGTGCCAGTGAGGCAGGGTAGCGCACCACAACCTTACGCTTGTGGCCCGCACACAATGGTCAGTTGAATCCAACGATAATATTTGATCCACGTGGTCACATCTCAGACGTCCATTTTAAATTCTCACTATGATCAAACGGTTCTTATTATTTTTTGAAATAAAAACATTTAAAGAAAAAAAAATTATCCAAAAAATCAGAAAATTAATAACCAGGTAAAAAGAATTAAAAAAATTCCAACAAATAACCAAGCATTTTTATTAAACATAATTCAACCAAGCATTAAAAAAGACACAAGTCAAGAAAGCATGAACCAAAGGACAATTCAATCTCCCTGATTTTCTTTCAACCTCCAATTGTGTTCGATCAAGTCAAGTTGACGTTCGTCATTAATATAAGAACATTGCATTTCAGTATAACGTTCCATCATTCTGCTGAACAAATGACCATCTCTTAATAATGGGTGTGTTGCACAGGTTGTCCACCAAGGCACACCCTAGGTGAATCATAAAGTCTTGTCGTTGTTGTGTTCATCGGGTCCGGTTCGAACACTTTTAGTACATCATAATCATACTTATCTTCCACATGTTACTAAGTATAATGCACATCATCATCGTACTTCGAAGCCCCTCTTGATTGAACAAACGATCAGTGCCCGTTAAAATTGCTCAACAAACTTGAAGGATACCAAAACACCTCTCCACATCTTTACTATACGCCTTTTGCTTTTAGGCAAAGTATTGTTGCTTCTCGAATTGGGGCTGTGAAATTGTCTTGACAAACATTGTCCACGTGGATAGATTCCATCTGCAAGGTAATCCCTCCTGATCGAGTATGTGAGGGAATTGATTTCATATGTTATTTGAGGAGAATCCCCACTGAAGATGTTTTTGAACACTGGGAATTAACCGAGCACGTTGAGGTCATTTTGAGAGCATGCAACAGCAAAGAAAGCATGCCAAATCCAGGTGTCGTTATGCAACAGCATTTAGAATGATACTTATATGCGCCTTCCTATTCCCAAAATCTCCTTACCAGGAACTTGGACACTTCTTCCACTGCTAATGCATACAGTTGATGGTTCCAATCATGTCTGGAAAACCTCGTGCCTCAGCTTTTTGTAGTAGCGTACGTGTGGAGTTCCGCAAGTGTTGGACTACAGAGATACTCAGTGGTGTGTATAGCTTCGATTCCCTGCAGAATCTGTTCAAGCACTCCAAGACCGTTGATGTGCCCAACCTTGCAATCTCATCTATCGAGTCCGCGAATGCACCCCAATCAAGCATTCTAAAGGCGGCTATAAGTTTTTCTCTCAAAGAAGCCCCATCTTATTCGTACCATCTAGTTTCTGCATGAAGTATGAGCCGTAATTGCTGTAAGAACTTTTGTGTGAGAAATGGTCCAAACCATTTAATAAAGGAAATATGGTTATAGTATACAATATATACATTAAGTACACATTTAATATAAAGTGAGAAAACCATTTAACTTGTACAAATTATGAATGGAAGATAGTTACAAAACTTGAAGAAACTGACAGCAACTGCTACCATAATAGGTGGAGCAGTTGCATCCTATAAGTCAGGTTTTGATCCCCCTTTCTTAGGTAAGTTACAATGTGAATGCTCGCCCTATCGAGAGCAAGAGTTCCATTCCGTTTCCAAGAGAAAGGAAGGTCCAAATCTCATCTCAATCATCTCGTCTATGACAGCCAGCAAATGCATCCCTAGTTTATGCAAAATGATGATTTAAGGAATATTAGGACTAGTATAAATGCATGCGTGTATATCAGTTTGTAGTTCATCATGCAGGGTTGATCTCGATCTCTGAATGAAGTATATAATTAAGTCCATCAATTGCACACATCATGCGTGATTTTGATGAACAGGTGAGGCTGCATTCTATATCGGGCTCGAAATTTGTGAGTAGGGTACAAGACATCAAGGATTAAGTAATCTTCCAAGAGATCATCCCTCGGCAATGCCTACATCTGTCGATATTTGATGTACGACCGACACGTAAACCGCCACGTCGATGTTGGCTTTCTTCATCAAGCTTACCCACTGTTTAAACAACTTGGGAGTTTGTGTGCCCTTTGCTCAATTTCTTCATTACGCTGCCTCCGCAACCGGATAAAGTAAGACATCGAAGATAACACTACTTTTATAAAATTTGAGAATTGAGATGGGTAGAGACGGTTGGAGTGAAGATATGAAGAATGATTCCTAATATTTATAGACAATTGGGAGATGAGATTGAAGATAAGGTGAGAACACGTGACGCGATAAGAGCAATTAAAATTGACTTGAAAACCTAACAAGACTTATGATAGACATGAGCACGTGGTATAAGCATAGCCACCTATTCTAAATTAATCCAGTAATTATTAAATAACTGAATTAGACATTAAAAAATAAGTAAATCTTTGAGAAGAGTAACAGCCATGTCAGTTATTGTTCACAATGGGTATAAAGTGAATACAAACAGCCATGTACCATAAGTCTAGTCCTAAGTCCAAATCCACCAAAATGGGCAGAAATGCTCTGAGAGAGCCGAAGGGATCCCAATAGACTATAGCCAACGTTCTATCTCTTGTTAGAGGGAGTCCACCAGAGTGAACTTTGCTCAGCACCCAGTCCAAATATCAAGCTGAGGGTCAAGGAATCCATTCCAGCCTGTCGGGCTACTTGGCACCCAGCCCAAGCCAGGCAACAGACCAGCCCATTTTTTACAAACCTAAGAGCCAAAAAAAAAGGGCCCAACGGTAAGATTTATGACCGTTGGCCATGTGGCAGATCCTTGGCTCTTGGATTTGAATATTTTTCAAATCTAACGGTCCATATTAATTAACTACATTAAAATTAATTAAGAATTATAAACAAATACAAAAAAAAAATTAAAAATACAGTAAAATTTTAAAAAAGTTTTTTTTTTCTATACCTAACCCTCATCTTCCACCTTACACCACATTTCAATATTTTCTACACTTTCTATACTATCTACATTTCAATATTTTCTACACTTTAAGAGAAAAAAAATGTCTTCGTGGAAGCTCATTGAAAATCCTATCCGAAATTAAAACTATTTTATTTTTTTATTCTTTTAGAAAAAATTTAAAAATAGTTTAAATGGGCTGAGTGCCAGCGCATTTTGTAGGGGTGGAGATCGTTTATGTCATTGTATTTTTTCACTGGTGCCAGCTCATTTTTTTTAGGGGTGGAGATGCATTAGCCAGCCTATTACTGTTCATTGGAGTCTATTACTGTTCACTAGAGTGGATAAATGCGCTGAGTGCTGTCACAAAGTCCTTAGGGATGGACTTAATCTTAATTGGGAAAGAGACTTTTGAGTATATGGTACTTTCTAGAACCTATAAACTGTTATAAATCGGAATGAGATATTCTGGGTGCGTTAACCATTAAATTTTTGTTTAAAAGTACAAAAGCTAATATTTAATGATGCCCGAAGCATCACAGAAATCCTTCTACACTGCTTTGAAGTATGAGATACTCTGGAGCACCATAAAATTTTTCTTTTTTCTTGATGAGAAGTGATTCTGCACTCCTTTCTCCTTTTGCAAACTATTGTTTCATTCATATATTTTGAGATTGAATAAATAAAAAAAACAAAAAAAAACCAAAGAATAGAAATAAACAAAGACTTACAACTGAAAAAAGAAAAATAGTTGAAAAAAAATTGAAAAGAGAAAAATAATTTGCAATCATTTGGTTTTTATTTTTCGTGTTACTGACGAAGGGGAACTATATAGGTAAAAGGACTAAGGAGGTTCGAAAAATAGTCATGAAAGATGATGGGAGAGAGGTAGAAAAAATGTACGAGGAAAATCTAACAAAATAAAACCAAAAACCAAAATCTAATTTAGGTTGGTTTCATTTTTAAAGTTTTGTTTTTATCCGTTCTTCCTTATTTTTTCCCCTTATCTCCATGACCCTTCTTCGTCGCTCTTTTCTTTCATATGATGTCATCTTATCTCCAGCACAAAAAAAGTAAAAAGTGAAAACTAAAAACAAAATAGTTATAAAACGCACCCTTAAAATTTTGTCATTACAACATCCATGTGAATGAAACCCTTAAAGTTTAACGATGAAAAAAAAAAGATGTGTGAAAAGAAAATTATATATGGTTTGAATTAAAAAGATAACAAATATCCAGGAAAAATAAATAATGCATATCAAACGGATGAATAAACATACGAAATTAGAACGTTCCGGCCTTTTGCAATGGACAGGTACCTGATGAGTCAATTTCATATTTTATATTTTACTCTATTCTTAGTATGTTTTGGTAATTATTTTGATACTTTGATTTATATTTTCAATATAGGACATCCGACTTTCTCAGGAGCAAAACATGATCAAACGGATGAATTTTGGAGTGATTAAAATTGGAGGACGTTCGTGTGTCTCTTGCGTGTTCGTGTCAAAATTTGGGATTTTTCTACCAAGCGATTATTTTTTGACGATAGAATAAAGTAGTAGTGTGTAGTGCTGGAAAATGACGTTTTTGGGCTTAAATTGCGTTTTTGGAGCCCAAGATGACTTCTGATGGGTTCATGGCCTTTTGGATAAGTGTTCAGAATATTTCAAACCTTAAATCCAGCTATCCTGGGCGGTTTTGGATTTGTTTAGGGGTCCAAAACGTGGCTATTCAGATTTTAGGTGAATTTTACCATTTAATTTAGGGTTATGTTTCCTATTTGATTCTAGTATTTAGTTTCCTAGTTGGATTGGAAGACCTTTTGATTAGGAAGATTTAATTTCTACTAGGTTAAATAAGCTTGGCCAGCTTTATTCTTCTTCATTCTTCTTCTCCGTGTGTTCTTGAAGAGAGGAAATTGGTCAAGCGTAGAGATTTTCAGACTTTTTCCATTCTAGGTGTTTTCGATTTTTTATTATTTCAATAAAGAACTTTGTGATTCCTATTATGAATATGCGTAACTAATTCTCTTTTTGCTAGGGTGAGGCCACGAGCCTTGGCAAGAATATGTAGTTTCTCTTCAATTTGCTTATGATTATATGCATGCAGGTTTTCGAATTATTAATCACTAATTTAAACTATCTAATTGTCTTGATGCTTGATCACCATTAGGATGTTTAGAAAAGTAATTTGATGCAATTTTGGTCAGATATTGGTCCCTGAAGGCTTCAGGGACCAATGGTCGTACTCAGTGCACAAGGCTCCCGCTTTACGCAGGGTCTGACATTCACCTCTCCCAGACCCTGCGTAAAGCGGGAGTCTTGTGCATTGGGTACGACCATTGGTCCCTGAAGGCTTCTTGTGATTAATATGTGCAAGTTCGCTTATGATGAATACCACATCCTAAGGGTTGCATTGTTGTTCAAAAAGTTTCACAAAACTTAATAAGTCATGCATGTTTAAATTTGATCTGAATACCATAGACAGATTACATGTTTGATATACGCTCTATATTGGGGGTCTAAGTAGGCATATATTAGAAAAATCTAACCTTCGAAATATGTATGTATATGTCATAAGTAATTTGGAAGAACTATATAGGATTGTTCAAGTGACAGCGAAACCCTAGTGCTTTCTTACGTACTTTGATTTCTACAAAATTGTTTCTTTTTTCTTCAACTTTAATATTGCAGATTGTTTTATTTTTATTAATTAAATTCGTTTTATTAAATTATGTCATAAAAATCAATCATCTCAAATTTCTATTTTACAATAATTAATTAGAATTTAGTTTGCTTCGAATTATTTAATAATCTTTGTGCAGAACGACCTTGTGAGAATCATTTATACTACAATATCCTTATCATTCTTGCAAGTATTATAGATGTTTTAACCCTTTTGTGTGTGTGTTAAAATCCTTATCAGTATACCAGTGTAAGTACAACCCAAAAAGCTCGATTAAGTTCTGCACTCTTTTTCTCCCCATGACTTGCGCGTAGAGATCTTCCCATTGTATAAATAAAAAAAGAATTACGAGACAAGAGTGCGTGCTTAAGGAAAAAAGACGTGTGTAGAAATTATTTTCCGTAAAGAAGATCTCACCATTATTATTATTATTATTATTCTGATGTCGTTTCTCTCTTGTCTTTGGTACTTGCAGAAGTACTACCCAAGGGGGAATTCTCAGAGACAGTAGAAACGGTAGACCTTTCTGTTTCTGACGGAATAGTAGAGTTGGGATGCATGTAGTCTTTGGTGGGAGTAATTTCTATGCTAATACGGTACCATGCGATTCAGAAGATCCAGGAATGCTTCCTGCTGACTCAGATTGTGCTGGTGAGAAGTCTCCAATGCAACAAACTGGATTGGCGGCATTCAAGGAATTCAAAGCATTCACCACCTGCCATTGCACCACAAACACAAAACCATACCCATCAGATTTCTTTTGCCCCAGGTAGGTAGGTAGGTTCCTTTCAAAATTAGGTTTATATAATGTGTAGAATTAATATGATTGATGAGCAAATTAGAGTACTGCAAGTCTTGTTTGGAGTCTAGGACTGAATAGGAACGGATAGCCACTGAATTTCAAAGCATATTGAAGGTAGAAGTGAATGATTTTTCATTTGAAGGGGATTAGACACGAAGGAAAGTCGTCCCTTCTAAGGGATGGATTGTAATGTATAAGTTTTGTTCATGAGTAATTGATCTTATCCCTTTTAGTTGGACATAATTTTCACTTCTTCCTTTAACGTACCTTAATTAAGTGATATACACTTCCAATCATAGATACCAAACGAGACCAATGTCAATTGTTGGGTTAGTATTTTTTTTTTTTCCTCTTCTTTCAATAATGTTACTTAGCCATACAAAACTAACCATATTCTTGGCCGTCCTGCATTATATGTGGGATGCATATGTATTAGATTCTTAGACATGTGATCATCAATGTAATTTAGTTTTGCGTGTCTAGTAATTGCTCCTTTTTTTTCATATTTGGTGTCACTTTTTTTTATGTGTCATGTAGCAGTTGGTATATATCGAATATTTGATATTTATCTTCATGCTTGTTGCACTATTTATTTATATGCATTCAACTTTTGTCCTAGGTTGATGCTTTATGTTGCAGCTGTTGTGTTGAAGGACTAGATATACAGACGAAATTATCAGAGTCTACTATCAGGTGGACTTACAGCATCCATAGTTAATCTGTTGTGTGGATCCCTGCTGAGACATTTTTCAGCTACCCGAACCATCCAATAGAGCTGGTGAACATCATGGCAATCCACATTCCTCGGATCGATTAAATCTGGGTAGTTCCTTTCTTTTAAAAGTGGTCTTGCCTGGCAAGAAAGTTATAGAATTGTTAGTTCAAAATAATAAATGGAATGTGAAGTGACATACTAGAAGGCTGCTCCTTTTCTTAGTAATCTGTTTGTTATTAGTAATTAAAGTTTCCTTGTGTAACAAGTAATGACCAGTGGTGGATATATTTTTAGAATTATTTATGGCATGGAAGCTCTTACCCATCCCACAAGACTTTTTCCTCCAAGCCTCTTGTCAGTAGACCTCAGCCCTGTGATGAGCTGTAATAGAATGACCCCGAAAGCATAAACATCTGTCTTAGTTGACACTTTCCCATTTTCGGCATATTCTGGTGCCAAATATCCCAGAGTTCCGACAACTCTCGTTGTATCTGATGATCGATCTGAGTTTTCATGTTGAGTTCTTGCAAGACCAAAATCTCCTAGCTGTTGCATAGAACATGTTAGACGAAGCATGAACGTAGGTATTTTGGTTAATATTAGAAAATAGGATGTGCACCTGCCTCAGATAGTTTTGTTAAAATGCCATAGGTTAGGTTATTCGGTTTAGAAACTGTGTTAGGAAGAATACATGACGTTTCATATAACAAATTCGAGTCACGTATTAACGGTAATGTTATAGGTTCATAAAGCTGATATTAAGGGCAGACATATCGGGTTTAGTTACCAGTGCTTCATGATCGTGTGTCACGAGGATGTTGTTCGGTCTCACATCTCTGTGGATGATGTTGTTTTGATGCAGGTATAGTAAGCCTTTTGCAGCTCCAGTAGCAATTTTTATCTTCTTATCCCAACCGAGAGGTCTTCTGTTGTGTTCTGCATGAAATTAGAAAAAAGTTATGCAGCATTTAGGGTTAGACTTCTCTATCCTGAAATATGAAGGAAAACACTTGATTTTTTTCCAAAATTACGGGTTCTTCTAAGTTGTTTGCAACTTACTCGATAGATGATGATCCAACGAACCATTGCAAACATATTCGTAAACAAGCAGCCTCTTGCTTCCCTCTGAGCATGATCCTAACAGCATTACCAAATTCTCATGTCTTGCCTTACTGAGTACATGAACTTCAGACTCAAATTCTTTCTCGCCTTGGCAGCTTGCTTTCTTATGCTGCTTAACAGCAATCTTAAGCCCATTAAGTTCTCCTCTGTAGACGGAACCAAATCCACCTTCAGACAGGAAATTATTGTCGGAAAACCCATCCGTAGCAGCTAGGAGGTCTGCATAGGTAAAGTCTCTCTTCCATCCAATAGTGGGCCGTTTATTCTTGCAACCCGTGCATACTGAATTTTTAAATTCTTCATCTATTCGACATTCTCCTATCCAATCGTCCTTGTAGCTATGCAGTTTCTGTTCATCGGGACTCCCAGCATTATGTGTTTCCTTTTGATCCCTTGCTTGAATCTCTGCAAGTGGAAATGGGGACCGCTCTCCTGCTTTTCCTCTTTCAGCATTTGTTGAGCTTTCTTCCTCATCATAATTACGGGCAAAACCAGGATTAAATAGGTCAGTATTCCCCAGAGTTGAAGTTGACACTCTACTTGCAAGATGCAGATCACTTGTTGATGTAGATTTCCTATAGTTAGACCACGGGTCTCCACAACCATCTTGTTCCTTTCCAAAACTGCTAGTGCGAGGACTCGGAGATTCTGAAACAATGTGCACTCTTAGTCAAGTTGTATTTGGTACCGACCATAAGAATGTGCAGTTATGTGTGATAATATAGTGAAAAATCTCTTTTGATAGTAAATTTAATCCATGAACTTGGAACTTCGAGTCCTAGATTGTACGAGTAGTGATTAAATTTCTTACTTTTAGGAGAAAGTCCTTCCTCTGGGTTTCCTGGTATCATTTCATCATATCTTATATGGGAGCTTTTACTGGGTCTTTTGGCGACTGGTTTGCTGATGTTCCCAATTGCTTTTGGCCCTCTCAATTGTTCAACAGAATTACGTTTCATCCTCGATATACCACATGGCAACTTCTCCATGAAGAATTGCTTCTCTTTCTTCATCTGCCTGCATCATCAAATCAGAACAAGCTATTCAAAGGTTGGTGTCTCTATGTTCTCTTACATTGTATTGTTTCCATATTGCAGTTTTTTTAGTAACAAACATAATTTTACTTAACAAGCTTTGAAAGTTTGCTAGTTTCAAGGGATTACGAAGCTTCATCGGTAGTAGCATGATTTTTCATCATCTAGTTTAAAAATAAAAGATTTGTACTTTAATCCCTCGATACTTTGGAGGGTTGAATTATCATTTTATACATATACAATCTCTTGATTTACAAGTATACTAGAGATCACAGAAGATCTTGATGTATCAAGCAGCGATCAATTATCGCCTATCAGAAAATACGCATGTTAACAAATAATATGGTGGCATCAGAGTTCACATTTCAGACAGTATCTTAACTATGTTCTCTTCAATTTGAACCATAACTACCATCAAAGATTTAATCATTCATCAAATGATTGACTAATTGATAACACAAATTCATCAATTCGATACATGTTTTTGATATTTCGGATACATTTTAGCTCATTAACAGTTTATTATCTGTTTTTATTTGTTTTGCTGAATGAAGGGTGAAACAAGGCGGGATGAGTACTGCTGCGAATGAATGAAGGAGAACAATTTTAGATTCTTCAAATCTATTAATGACTGACCTATCAAGAATCACCCATGTTGCTCCTAATCTTATCGCAGCCTCTACAGCAACCATCTTCGAAGAGGGACCCGCAACCACCTTCATGTTGAATTCAACCTGAGAAATGTCATCCACAAAATGATCCCTATGATTAACAAAAGAGGCTGAAAAAAAGTTCCGAGCGGAAAATGCAATGGTATGATAGATAGTATAGCAGAACTTGATGCATTAAATGGATCAAACATATCTTTAACAAACAGCAGGTAATCTCCATGTTGTAAGAAATAGTGACCGGAAATCTTCTCTCACATTCAATCTTTTACACATGTTAGATATCATGGTGATCTCCTCTTTGCTACGATACTCCTCCGTTTTCCTCTCAAGCTCTTCTTCTATGACTTTCTGGTTGGTTCCGATAAATGAACTCGAGTCCATCTTGGTTCTGTATCCCACTGAGAAAGAGGATAGAGAAGGTGGAGAAATGGGATATTGGGGGAAATAAAAAGTTAGCAAAATCTGTTCTTGTGATAGAATTATAGAATAGAACTAAATTTTTTTTCATCATATTAATTGGTGATTATGTTTATCATACTTTCGGACTTTATTTTCTTCGTTTTATTAGGAAAACAAAAGCATGAATTCTTACACAGTCTCCCAGCTAACCTACTAGGGTTATTAACCTGGTGAAGAACCGAAAGAAGAGTAAGCTCATCCCCAGGCTTAAGGGATAAGCTCTGCAGGACCCATTGGATTGCGCACGAACTAACAAAGTCTTTGGATGCATCCTGGATCACCACTACTTTCTGAACTTCCGCTGCCATAATTTTTTTTTCTAGAACTCGAAGTAGTTCTCCTAATGAATTTTCAAAACAACGATACAGTACAGAAGAGAAGATTGACAAAATGAAAGTACAAAACCGTATGTCTGTTGAACTGGTTCCCAAATTATTGCTTAGTTTTATGTTGCATGTAGACTTCTCCTATTGTTCTATGTACATTGGGATATATATGTACATAATAATTACACACACACACATATATGTATATACTTATAGCAGGGAAGAAACTAACACAATAATATAGCAATTGATAGGAAAATGAGAGAAGTATTTTACTGAGAGAATATGATGAAAGAGGATTCTTTTATCGATCAGTGACATTCTGCTGATTCCGTAGAATTAGAACGTCAGAAAAGAATCCGAGTAAGGAAATATAGTAGTGGCGAATCCAAGATCAGGGGCCTCAGAGAGTTAGTTCGACCGCATATTCGGATATCCGAGAATGGTTCCTGCAGGGGGGTGTTTGTTCTTCGAGTTGTGGAGAATAGCTAGGGAGAGTATGTAATTAGCATTTGTTTAGTATGTTGTTAATACCAATGCTAAGCTTGATTATGATACATGAACTGTAATTTAATTGCTGTCCCTCAAACCAGAACAGTTGGGGATCATTGATAATACCTAGGCACTCTGAGTTTTGTTCTTGTAGGTAATCCATTTATTTATGAATTTCTGCGTGTAAAAATAATCAAAAGGTTTGATTTGGATTTTCTTCTGTTTGATCTTAACAGTAGATAGAATGTAGGTGGGTTTTATCACCACTAACCTAAGACAGCATCATGTAATCGACATTTGTTAGCAGGAAGACTTTTTTCCGCAGCCCATTATCACTTTTGTCATGATTTTGTTACTATTTAAAATATCAAATCAGCAGTGTTCACTTCATAATATTGTCTAATGGTGTTTCTAATTAGTTGTAAGTAAGAGATCTTAGATCTGAATCTATTAATGGTGAATTCGATATGAATTTATCCTCCACCCCTTACTATAAATATATTATTGTATAATCAAAGCATGAAAACATTTGACTGTGTTTGATTTGAAACACCTCTTGTAAGTTGGAAAAGTTTGAAACATAATATCATCGTGTCAATAAAAAAATATCTATTAGGAAAATACGTCCACTCCTAATTTGTTATTCTATCTGTCTTTTTTTTATTAATTTTTTTATAAGTATTCTCAGTAAATAAGATATTCACGTTTGATATATAGGACTGGTTTGACTTAAAATAATTATAGGGATCAGCTTGGGTTGAGTTGGTTCTGTTCAAGATCATTATTTTAAATAGTTTAAAATAAGCCCACATTCTAATAATCCCAGATTATTCAATTGTTAATTGACAACAAATTTAGTGGCTGGAATATGGGAACATATTGGAACTAATTTTAGTAGGCCAAATTACAGAATCGACATTGAGTCATATGTGCTTGTTTCTAATTCAGATGTCACATGTCAAAAATTCTATGACATATTTTATCTTTCAGGTATTTTAATTATTAAATTCCAATTTTTGTGTTCTTGTCCAAATATTTAACAATTAAAAAATTCAAAGTATCTAATTTTCCGGAACACCATAAAAAATCATGTCACATTTACATATTATTCATTGAGAGGCAAGCGTTGGCGTAGTTTGGCTCAATACAAGTTTGGATACCTAAGTTCCCCATTGGACCAGTCAACACAACACTCAGGTCACACAAGCTTTGGCATGCATGTTTTTTTGGTAAGTTAAACTTGTCGTAATGAAAAATAAACAGAATATAATTTATAGGTTACAGATTTCCACATACGTTTGGAACAATGCCTGAATTTCGATAAAAGTTCAGTTTCCTTGGTACTATAAACAAAGCTAGAATATGGTTGTGCCGACTGCCGATCATCCGTGCCTGCTACTGGCAAGATATGAACTGAAAGTGAAAGTAACTCGTCCTTTTGCTAAAAACTAATTGTTATTATTTTTATTTTTTTAGGAATCTGCGTGTTACCTGAATAAAGAAAATCTTTGTTTTTTGTCATTCTTCACAGATAAGTGATAGAATTCTTATCATCTGTAAAACCAAGGTTAAATCACGTAAAAATACTTGTAAGAGAACAATGTTATTATATTATAAAGAGCTCAATTAAAATCAATTTGCGCAGAGAGAGTGATATGAATATTTTGATGTGTCAGATCCAGGATCGACATTGAGATTCTTAAATGAGCTCTTAAACTAAAATTTGAAGAGGAGTTAAAAAAAAATTCTACTATAATCACGTGTCTTATCTTTACAATAGACCAAGCAAGTCACAACAAAGTTACGCTACCGCTACTGGATCCACAAATAGACATTAGATTTCACGCAACTGGACTTTTGATGGCGCTTGTTATTAACGATTCTTGTTTTAACATTGCCTAAAAAAATTCATTCTAATGGCACATGGTGAGGACTTTCTTGCTAGAGAGTATGATTAGAGTAGAAAATAACTATAGCCTTCTTAATTAAAACTTAACTTAAAAATGATAGTTCATCTTAAAGTAATGAGAGATTTTTCAGGATGCTAAGAACATGAGCATGTACACTAAGGTGTTATAATACAAGTGGTTGGATACTCGAAAAAATAAATTCAACCACTTGTATTATAACACTTAATATACTGAGCCGTGTTCTTGGCGCACTGAAATTTTTTACAAAGTTAGATAATTATCTATGTGTAGGTGTCACATTCTAATAATTAACGTTTGTTAATTCTCATTAGTCCATTCATGGGAAGGTGATCAAGTAAGTTTAGCGTTAAACCTGTCCTGGTTCAATTGGGAAATGTATAGTGATGGGATTTTGTATCAAATTATTGTTGCTAATGGAGTCAAAGTTACACAATTTTCAGCCAAATCAGACACTACATCGCATTTATATTTTCCATTTCTGCATATTTAGACCCTGAGTTGTTGTCTATGTTTTGTTATAGTCAAATGAATCAATCTATTCTTTCATTTTATTATGGATTTATTTTTTTTCTTCTCATTTTCAAGTTGAAAATATTTTGCGTCAAGTTGGAAAGTGCAATGAGTCGTTCCATTTGCACTTCATTTGCTTCTTCTTATTGTAGATTTTAATACTTTTAGTTGATTTTGTTTATCGATAGTCTTCAGTGTTATGCAAATTTATAAGATAATGTTATACGAATATATGAAACATGCCACATATGAACACAAAGAATTTAGTGAGGTTTGGATTTGACTACTCCCTGTGTGATCTCTCTTGAGAAATCACCTGCACTATCGAGAATAATCAAAACCTTACTCTATATCTCTTTTTCACTCTTGGTTCTCTACCCTTGTATTCTCTCTACTATTCATGTGAATAAAACTATGGAACTCGTTCTAGTATTAAATTAAAAACATTTGACCCACCTAACATACAAAATACACATAGTAAGTATGGTAGTGTTTGGGCCCAAAATAACACTTTGGGCCAAACCTGGAGTTGCTCTCAGTCTAATAAGGAGTATCGAGAATATTCTCTGCCATGGGCCGAGCCCAATAGAGTTCGGCCGAATCCTATCAGAATGTGATTTCCGCCTAGATAAAGGTGGAGTGGTCGAATCCTAATTCAATAGGGATTCTTCACTGGCTAAAAGCTTCTGAATCAGAAATGATGCCGAAAGTCAACGGTTGAATCTGAATGATTAAAGAGCTTGGTTCAAAATCTTATAGAAATTAAGATTGGTCGAGGCCAAATCAGATTGGGATGGAGAATTCTAGTCCGAGTAAAATTCTAGTTTGATTATTGTGGAAATCGCTACTATAAATAGAGAGGAAGTACATCATTCAAACCCCTCCAATTCAACACACAACTGCCCTGCATAAACCTCTCAAACACCTTGAGATTTTTATTTTCTTTTTTCCCGCCAACACATCTTCAATTTGGATAAAGAGCAATGTGGAGGCAACTGACATCTTCAATTTAGATAAATAGCATTGGAGCCGTGGAATCAGCCGACCGAAGAACACCTTCAGTTTGGATAAACAACACTACTTTGAGATCGACTGGTTATTTATCCAAATTTCGGTCAGCAAGGATTTCCGAGTCCTTGTTGGTAGAGGTCATCTCATCAAACTTCTCAACGAAATAAGGTGTTACCAGGTTACTACATTCGGCACATTGACAATTGAATTTGATATTGAACTTCGCAGAACTAGCAGCCTTGTCTTCAAGCTCTAGAACCCAAAAGTCGAGACATGTTCCTTCCTCGGCCACAATCGCGAGATCAAGAAGTCATCAACGCATCCAACACCACATCAATATTCATTTACTCCCCGGCTGAGCTAGGCTGACGAGTTGGCCAGCCCCGTATTCAACCGAAGGATGTAGTTAGTTTATTAATTACTCAGCTTGCGCGCCACGTAGACTAAGTAGTTTTTAAGGTCAATAGGTAGTTATGTGTATATTGGGTATGTTCACTATGGTGGTTATGTGTATTTTGGGTATGTTAGGTGAGCTATTGAACCTTTGCTCATGCCATAGAAACTGTTGAGGATTTTCTGATGCTAAATACTGAATAGAACTATGAAACTCGTTCTAGTATTAAATAAAAAACAATTAAATGGTTTTGAGTATTTTTTAGTTTTCGATTACTGAAGCGCTGTATAGTTTTCGATTAGTTGCTACCGAATATTGAAGCTCATGATCTCAAACTCAATAGTCAATTCACACTGGAGAAAACAATGATCTCAAACTCAATGGTCAATTCACATTGGAGAAAACGAGTCCTTTGATTCTCCTAAAAGTTTGGGGAAGCTTGCAAGGTGTGACCTAGTGCCCCTTGACCAAAAAGAGTGGTTGAGTAACATGCCACGGTCTTACTTGTTGAAAAATCTAACCTTCAATAAAGTGGGTGACACAAGGACCAAACATTTAATTTCATTTCAACTATATCGGCTAAGAGAGAAGCTTGACTCATTAAATTGAGGAGGTTGTGATGCATTCATGAAACTTCGTATTTTATAATTAAAATTGTTCGAATTATAAATTACTTTGTAAAGATTATTTTTGTAAAAAAAAAAAAGATTATTTGGTTAATTAATTGTAACAAAAAGATAGAGGGTTAGTAATTTTTTTACCGGATCCGTTCATCTATTTTTATATCGCTTAATGACTAAACAATATTATATTTTATTGATTTGTTGTAGAAATGATTTTTACAAAGTGTTTTGTAATATGAATGGTTCCAATCATAAATATAACATTATGTGAAAAATCAGCTATGTAATGAACTGAAGAGGAACTCCTTCTCATCTATAAAGTATTATCAGAATCATTATTAATGATAATTGAATTTAAAACTTTCTATTTATAAATGATGAGAAACCGTAGTACTAGTGACATTATGGGTTTGTTTGAAAAATGCTTTTAAATTATTGAAAATGCTTTTAGAAAAATTATTTTTAAGTGTGGTCCTATTATCTTTAGTTACCAATCGAATAACGATAGACATTTGAATCAACTTTCTGAAACTGTCTCTCAGCCCGACACCACTCTCAGCTTCGCACCTTCGACTCTCTCTCTCTGCTCTCTCATCGAACCCAAAAGCAACGGAGACACGCTATTGCTGGAAAATAAACACTGTCGCCGCCGTCAGCCACCGCCTGTGAGGCTTTTCTTTTTGTATAATTTTCATGAATTTCCTTGTTTTCAAAGAGAGAAATTTGAAATCTTTTGCATACTGTTCTGATTCAATTTGGTGATAGATGTCGAATTGAAATTCTTTTGAAGAATCCAGAAAGGAAAAGATTACCTTTTTGTGTATCTGTATTGGGTTCTCATGAAATTTTCAATTAGTAGAAGCATTTGATTTTTCTAATAAGTATTTGTAATTGATTGTAGGTGGAATATCAATGGAGCTTCAGCATCATCAGTCACCAATGGACGTGTTCAGACCAAAAAAAAGAAGCAATGTTGTTTGCAGGATTTTCGACCGCCAAATTTCGTCTGGTGCTTCTGGAACCAGTGTACCTTCTCCTTCTGATTACTTTTTACTTTATATTGTATTATTTAGCGGAATGTACAACAAGATATGGACTCAACAACTTCTTTTTAATTTTTAACTCGTGCTTATATTTGTTTATCTTCTGCGGTTTTGTTGCTTGTTTTGAGATAGGATGGTTCTTAATTGTTCAAGATTACCAATTTGTGAAGCTCACATGCTGGGAAGTATCATAAGTTCAAAAGAAATTCCAACATTTTGCTTTCCTTGGAGTGGACTATCTCATAAAGATACTTTAAGAAGATCTTCAAGAGAACAAAAAAATCAGATCATATTATTAAGCCTTACCTGTTCTCCAGATATGTTTGATATCTAACTAACCTGATAGTTGTCTGTCCTATTTAAAATCTTCTGTGGATAAGTACAGAATCCTGAGTACTAATGCATGCTAATGGTCTCAGGTTCGCTATACTAGGCGATTTTACGAGAATGTGGTCCCTGATTATACCATATATGAAGTTGAGTGCCCAGATCAGATTTACCGTAAATTCACTGATGATGGACAATACCTAATATGTTTCAGCAGAAATCATCAAGATCTGATTGTTTATAGACCAACATGGCTTTCATATTCATGCAAAGAAGATTGCAATACTAATGATCTTCCCCCAAAAGCAAAAAAGTTTGAGAGCTTCTTTAGCCAGTTATACTGTGTATCACTTGCTTCTAGCAACGATCTTATATGCAAAGACTTTTTTCTTTACACGGGGAGTAACCAATTTGGAATATTTGCTACTTCTACTGCACAAATTCATGATGCACTCCCTGTTGGAGGAGCTGTTCAGGGAGTCCCATCGATAGAAAAGATAACATTTCACCTCTTGAGGTGTGTGTTTCCCTTTTTCTTGTATGGGATATTATTTTTATCAAAAATTAATTGGTTATGTTTGGAAGCTTAGTCTATATGTTACTTATTTGATTGATTTTTCACTAGATTGGAGGATGGAGTTGTTCTGGATCAGAAGTCCTTTCAGAATGATTTTATTAATCTGGCCCATAATATGGGTGTCTTCTTGTATGACGATTTACTGGCGATTGTGTCTCTTCGCTATCAGACAATACACATTCTGCAAATCAGGGATTCTGGCAACCTTGTTGATGTACGATCAATTGGTACATTTTGTCGTGAAGATGATGTGCTTTTTCTCACTTCAAATACTCAGGTTAGTAAGCCTTTACTGAGACTTTGATGGATGAAATTTTCTAATATCTTGGCTAAGATTATCAATATATAGAAACTTGAAATTCATTTATGAAGAATTTGTAATACCTTTTGCTAATAATAAGAATGAACAAATATTTTATTCCCTGCTTACTATTTGGAGACAAAAGGGTATTAGACTGAAATAATATTTATTATTTAATGGGAGGACAATAATTTTTAGCTATCTGTCCAGTTATTATTCTTTTAATTTTTCATAATCCTTTTAAGAAATAGGGTATTTATCTGTTGTGTGCATATACAATTTGAGAATGCACAATGTTTCAATAAAAACAATTGGGTTTTTTGTCATTGTTTCTTATATTCCTAATTCCGATATGGAATTAGGTGGTAAATCATGAGAGTAACTGAAGATAATATGCATTCTCCATAGTCAGCGTCTCAGCGGCAACATGAATTTGTATTACAGCCTCAAAGTTTAGGGCCGTTTAGTAACCATTTTGTTTTAAGTTTTCATTTTTTGCTAGAAAAAAGGAAATTACATGGGATAAATGAGGGATGAAGAAAGGTGAAAGGGAGGGTGGCGGGAGTTAGGAGGGAGAATTGAAAATGTGTGAAACAAAAGCTTGAAAGTGAACAATTTGTTTTCAATTTTTTGTTTTTCATTTACGTAGCTTTTCATAATCATTTTCTAGATTCCTTCACCACCCTTCCTCCTGCCTTCTTCTTCACTCTTTTTTCACCAATATGCTTTCTTTCTACCTCTAACAAAAACATGAAAACCAAAAATGAATTTGTTATCAAATGGCCCTTAAGTTTTTTGTTCTGTTTCTGGCTATGGTGTGTCGTTGCTCATTTGTTTAGGTTCTTTACAGCTTGGAGATTGATTTTGATCGAAACTTGATGTTGTAAATTTCTGCCATTTTAACCCTTAACCTGACCATCAAAAGTAAGAATTTTCAACCACATTCACCTTGCCTTTTCATGAGATTAGTAATTAATGCAAATTTTTCCTACTTTATTTTATCATCACATTGACAAAGTTTGGTGATCAGGAACTCTTTCTCATGTTTGATATGTCGAGTACTCTATTGACAAATCACCTATTGATGGCAGACTGATTTACATCAGGGCCAGCCTTCTTCAGATTATTGTTTTCTTAGCGGAATCAAACAACGGTTGCTATCTTTCATATTTAGAGGAATATGGAATGAAGAATCAGATCAGTCATCGGTTGGTTCTCTCTGTCATTTTTTGGCTCATTGTTATATTATTGCTTTATCTCACCATAAGCATGGTTCAGGCAGGTGATTGCATCCACTTACGTTTCACAATCTTGACTCTTTACTACTAATTTTTATACTCTACTAGTTAATTTTTTTCAATGCTTTTCTTGTATTAATTGTGTGTTGGTCTCATCACATTTACGTCATCCCATTTCATTCCATGGAGAGTTTTCGGCGACTTTGAGCTGTTAGAAGCTCCATCTTCATATTGTTTTATCATTCTTGTTCTGATGTAGCACTTGGGTGGCCTCCTACTTAAGCTAGTTATATGTCTTTTCTCAGTTCACTTAGTGCTTCTCTAGACTATCTTGTTTACATTGGTCCAGAAGCCAGAGCAAGGATGCGCAGAAACTGATGGCAATTGCTATTCCTATTGTTCGGTTCCAACTTAGAGGCCTTAAAACCTAAGTGAGCCTGACTAATTTATAGAAACTTTTCATAAGCTCTTTTTTTGGGACAGAAAAGTCAAACTTAGAAGGATGTTTAATCTAAATGGGCCTGTATGCAAGTATTTACGCTATTAGCCTATTATGAATTAATGTAGAGACCTACTGCCAGATTGTGCACCAGTGACCTGAATGATAAGTGTTCAAGTGTGAACCACTATCTTAACTAGTAAACCCAGTATGTCTCTGACCCAGAGAGTACATGGAACTGGTGCAAGTCACATTACCAGGAACAACAGAAGCATATCACATTTCTAAATTTGTACCATGAACCTAATTGTTCCGCTATCCTATAAACTTTAGGGTAACAATAATATGCATATGCAAGTGGGACTAGATTAAGATCTCGTTTACACAATGCACTGAAATATTCAAGATAGAAGCAAAAGTATTTAATATGACGTTTTCCAACCTATACCACAACAACAACAAAGCCTTTTCCCACTAAGTGGGGTACGTTTTCCAACCTATACCAAATAGCCATAAATTGAGGTCCAATATTTGTATGACTGGAATACAAGGCTTAGAATGCCTGATGTGAGACATTTTAACACACACCCTCACATGTGGTTGGATGAGCCAAATACGTGGATTAATTATGATGGGTGATGTGGAATATGTGTTGTGACTTGGACCTAACATGTGAATAATTGTTTCCATGGTATCATGTTAAATTTGGAGAATCCAGCCAAAACCAATTGGCTTTGAGTGGAGAAGCCAATAACTTTGTAAATTGAGATGCATGACTAGAATTATCAATATGAGATTAACATGCACCGTCACCTTTTGTTGAATTGAGCTAAAGAAATTTACAAGTTATTATTGGGTATGTGGAGCATGTGCGGGCAATTTGGGCCTCACACTTGGATGAAATGCATAAAGTTTGAACATCCTACTGAACCTGCAACAGGTGGAGATGCGACGCTTAGGATGCTTGATGTGGGACTTTCTATTTGAAACAGTAGCCTCAAGTTACTTATCTTAAATGTTTTTTTTTTCCTTCTAGGCTCGGTTACGTTATGAAATGATATTAATAATACTTTGGGAATAAACATATCATTTCAGAATGTAGCCGAGCCTATGAAAGGGTGATACAAGTCTAACGGAAGTTGTGCTGTGTTTTTATTGTATTCTAGTAAAGGCCGGAGGTGTTAGACCCTATTGCTGGGAATCTGGGCAACGCAGGCTTTACTTTAAAATGCACAACAGACCTCTACTTGTTTGATTTTTGTGGAGGAAATAGTTTTATGTTGATGTTTTGAAGGAAATATTTTAATTCAATTAGCTAACTGATATTTTCTTTTTTACTTTAGAGGGTCCAATTGCTGAAGAAGAAGTTCTATTTCCATTTTCAAGACTATGTTGACTTGATTATCTGGAAGGTATGACCAAGTTTGTTCTCTCTCTCTACAAATATATGCATATTGTGTTTTGCCATTTTTAGAATTCTGAAGTCACTTGCATAATCTTCACTGCTCTATATAACAGGAAAATCTGATATTCCGCATCAAATATGACTTGTAACAAGTTGTTTATACACAACTCTTGGGCAGGTACAGTTCTTGGACCGGCACCACCTGCTAATAAAGTTTGGTAGTGTAGATGGAGTGGTAAGATCTTTCTAGCATTCCATTAATATCATACTAGCTTCGAAGTACTTTCTAGCATTCCATTAATATCATACTAGCTTCGAAGTAGTATCTAAATGTTTGGGCATTCTTTGACCACGTTATTTCATCCTCCCTCTTCGATTGAGTCCCTGAAAGAAAGGATATCAATTACTCTGGAGTATTGTACCCGGATGCCTTATGGAATGAGTCACCCCAACATTGTAGTTATGCATCAGGTCTAAAAGAGTTGACAATATCAATTTGACCACCTTTTTACTGTGTATAAGATGATTCTGAGGCGGGTAATTACAGTATCCATCACTTACAGAGCTCATTCAGTAATTTTTGTTGGTCAACATCCCAAGATGTCTTTGACGTGAGCCTACTGCACAAAGTTCGTCAATATGCCTTTTATTAGTTCAATATTTTTTAGATAGGAAACAAAAATTCAATAAGAAGAGACAAAAGTATAAAACAATGGACAAGATGTCCACAAGAACAAAGAAACAAGAGAACTGTAAAGGAATAACAGCCTAAAAAACATCAGAGGACCAACAAATACACAAAAGACACTAGAAAACAGCTGCACAGTGCAGGAACGAATGGTTCACATTCTTTGCTCCATCTTTGCACATCACACACGATTGAGGAAGAATACAGAGGTCTTCTCCTATGAATTTAACATAAAAAAGAAACCGGCGAGAGGTCGCTTTTTCATTGGGCGATTACAAGTAGAAGGCTGTGACAAACATGAAAATGTGACATGAAATGACATAATTAGTTAACTTTCTCTGCTGTTTCCATGTTCATGTGTTCTTTATTCCATTATTCACATGCCCACACCTTTTAAAAATTGGATGGTTTCAAATTGCTATACTTTCTGAAATAACTGCTATGAAGGTAATATTAAGCAGTGTATTTGTACCAACTATTTTAAAATCATCTAAGCCTTGATAGGTGCAACTGATTGTTTGCTAGCTAAAATTCTGGGAACTTTCAAGAGAGAACCCCTCATTTTTAGTTATCATCTAGTCTTTGGTAACTTAATGTCTTTTAGCATATAAATAATATTGGTACACATCTAACTCCCTGTAAACGGAGAGGATTTGTTTGGAATCCATATCTGATCCATTTATTTAATCTGATTACCTGATTCAGATTTAACTTATCAGTCCATATCTGAGAATAATCGGGTTAGAGTCGGACTACCTTTATCTGATTTATATTAAGAGTTTGACAAATTAAGATCTCATTAATGACCTTGTTCTTTTATTGTGTTTATCTACTTTATATTTTAGTTTGAACTCTTATGCTTAGTAAATAGTTTATGTATGGCACTAGTGCACAACAAAACTCAATTATCTTCACACATACAATATTTACAAAAAAAAGGTTTGCAAAACTTAATATTACTTAGTGGAACTAAATTATTAACAGATCGAATCAACTTAAACCATATTTTATTTATTAAGTTAATGAGTTAGCAGATTCGGAGCATAATAGGATTATCAAAATTGAAAACGTCAATACATATCTTATTAATTACACTGGATTCAAGTCAGATTGAGATCAAAATCCAATCCATTGACAGATTTTCGAAAGTGGTAATGTAACGAACTTTATCATCGTAACAGATCAGGATATCTTTAGTTTGAATCCCTGCAAATAAGTTGAATTCCACATGTTGGGGTCTAGTTGTGGAGAGAGGCCCACAAGTGAGTGGGAGCTTTATAATAGTAAACAAATCCCAAAGCTGAAGCATTTGGGAATGGTGGTAAACTAACGAACTTTATCAGTTTCAAATTGTGGGTTTCTGACTTTTTGATTTCTTTTCCTTGATGTAACCTTTTCGTTGTCTGAGTACATGACAATATTGGTCATTATTGCATTTGTGTTAAGCAGGTATCTCGCAATGTAGATCATCATCGATCCTTTTTTGCAGTATATAACATGGAGACAACTGAAATTGTAGCTTTTTATCAGGTAATTTTGTGACAATTTTTTTTTCTCGCTCTTTTTTTTTTGGTACAATTTAATGTAGAACTTGCTTTATTTGACATTTTTACTTGTAGAATTCGGCAGATGAGCTTTATCTCTTGTTTGAGCAATTCGGCGACCACTTCCATGCAACCTCGAGAAATTCATTGTATTTAAATTTCACATCATCTCACTCAAATAACATGCATGCTCGAGAACAACTCAGAAGTAATAAAAATAAAGCAAGTAGCTCTTCAGCCTCTTCACAGGTGATCTTTCGGTTATTTTTGCATCATCAAGGCATGAGAACAAGGTTTATCATTATCCTGGTTAATTACCTATGTGCTCAAACCTCACGTATAATCTGCTGATGATCCTGCAGTTTGTGAAGAAGGTGCTAGCCTCTTTGCCTTTTAGTTGTCAGTCGGAGAGCCCTTCTCCCTACTTTGACCAATCACTTTTTAAGTTTGATGAAAAGGTTTGATTCAGAAACTACAAATTTTCCCCATTTCATGCACTGCTTTGTTTTTTAATTATATTGAGGATAGTCTTTGTCAGTGCCATCATGTGCATGTATATGCTCCAGATATCTTTAGCAAAGGAAAACCTACGAAGTCAACTTGTTCATGAAATAAACGAATTTGATTTCTGAAACCGTATGTACTGTCAATCCACCCCCTAAAGTCCACAAAGCCCATACCTAATCTCATGCACTTTTCTCTCTATAGTGCACTTTGTGGCATTAGATTAATTAAGTTATGGGCAAATAAGTTTTGTCAGTTCAATCTCCTCCATAAGGTTTCACAATTTCAAATGTATCTCTTGCAGTCGATTTCTCCAATGGATCGGCATAGACCCGCACCAGATCAACACATAAAGTTCTGCTTAAGAAGGAAACCAAAAGTTCTCAAATTTAAGATGAAACCAGGTATTTATTTACATGCATGCCTATATTGTGATTGAAATTTAACCTAAGGACCCCATGTTCAGGAGGAGGATTTACATGGAAAGGTACACCGCCATGGCGGTGTTCTGCTCCAATGAAATAAAGACGTAATTTTTTTTGTCCAAATGTCCTTATTTCGTTGGAAGGGGATGCCACGTGACAGTGTACCCATGCCATGTAAGTTGGTCTCTATGTTCAGGTACCAAAATGAAAAATAAGAAAAATAAAAAGTAATAAACCTAATGACCACGTCATGAGAGCATGAGGCCCAATTTTCAATGTGATCACATCATTAGGACCCTGCATTTTCAAGTTCCCATTTTAAGGATCATTCTTGCAAAAGAATAATCCAGATCGAAACCATTTGGGTATCCAGTTGCTAAGATAAATAGACGAACATGGTGCTTGCGATGCACTGGAATGATTATGACTACAGCCAAATGGCTAAACAATTTCAGCTTGGTGAATATTGCATAAAAACAGTATTTATCGAATATATCATGTTCATCTATTGATTGGATTGCAGTTAGATCAATTAGTTTCTGATTTGGTTCATAGTGTGCTTGCCTCTGTGTGTGCGTGCGCGTGTTTGTGCTTGCATAGTGACGTGAACCAAACAGATGAATAATGAGCTGGCCTTTTGAATAGGTCCAGAAGCTGGTAGCGCGGACAATCGGACTAAAAGGATCTCTTCGTTTCTTTTTCATCCATTTTTGCCTCTTGCCCTGTCCATCCAGCAGAGTATGTCCTTGCAGCCATCAGTTTTGAATATTCACTTCCGGAAATAAGTAGTGTATTTCTTTGCTGTCTACTGGCTCTTATTTTAAGCAGCCTTTCTGTGAAATATGTAATTCAATGGAAACAATTGTACATTACAAGTTCAATATCAGTCTTGGATTACTCATCTTCGGTGAGGCCTGTGTTCAATGGCCTCTCTCTTAGGAGAAGACTAGTCGAGACGAGCTTCATCATCGTGACGATAAGGGCAGCTGCAACTGGTCTTTTGGTCGCCCTAGTGATGTCGGTCTCTGTTCGAGGCATCGATGACGGTCACCATATAAATTGTACAAAACAAGTGTTGAAGGTTTAAGGGTATTTTGAGGATATTGGTTGGTTGTAGCATTTTAGTTATGGAAAGCATCCATTTTGTACCATCAAATTATAATGAGCGCAACACATTGATTTTCGTGTATAAGAATTACTGTTGGTAAATCTTTCATTTCTCTCAAATCAAGTCTCAACCATTGTTTTTCGATGATGTGAGGCCGTATATGCATTTACTTGATAGATTCACTACCTAATGGTTGGTCAGATATTTTTAGTTGCATGTCTGGTCGTTAGATGATAAATGTATCAAGTAAATGCATTTATCATAGCTAATCCCAAAGTATTGTTATTAGCATTTTAAAAAGTATACTTTACTTATTGATAGTGTCAATAGCAGCTTCTTAAAATTGAACAAATGTGGTACGTGGTGATTTTTTGGACAAATTTTAACAGTGGAGTATTGTAAATGATTTTTCTTTTTTTTTTTCATCATAAGCAGATTTTGTTGATTAAAAGCACTTAAAAGTGTGGAATCACTAACTAAGCTCTTACGAAAATTACAAAAGGAAATGCATTGAGAGACAAGTGGAGTTGGAAGATGTATAGTTTTCAAATAATGTATTTAAAGAGGACCTTGTAGAACAGTATGATTAGGGTACAATTATATACAAATTGTTTCCCTTGAGCAAGTCCCCCATGGATTGAGGTCAAGTTAATAGGAAAAGTAACACAAAATGGGATAAGAGGGATTAGAAAATCTCGTATTCTTACAAAGTCATGTCAGGAGACTTGCAAATCCCTACTTGCAGAGTATCGTTACAAATCCCTCTTACTTGTCTTTGTAAAGCGTTGCAGTTGCAGCGTATCCATGGCGGCTAAGCTTCTTTGTATTGTATGTCGCGAATCACGAGAGTCCAATTAAAATTTTAAAGTACTTCCAAACGACCACATAAATCTAATGGATGGACGAAATGTGCAATTGTATTCTTGAAAAACTGAAAATTTTAAGGAGTGCTAGAATGCGAGTTTTTACAAGGAGCGAAGCGTGGACAATACCACATCACTACGACATAGACTAGTTGCTCTACGACTGCTTCCATCGCTTTGTTCGAATCATCTTCCTTAAGGAGACACTATCGGCTATATCCACTTCAAGGAAAAAGTCGAACACAATAAAGATCAACTTTATCGGTGCCTTAAGACATCTCCCGGAACCTGGCCAGTGCCTTCTTCTGAATGAGAGTCTTGTAACTATCTCCGGCCTGCACCTCGAGAGTAGGATCTAACTTCTTCTGCTGACTCCCAAGTCCTGCTCTCCGTTCCACGGACTGAGCCTGCACTGGTTCTACCATTCCGCTTCCATCTCTTCCTAACCCCTGTGACCAGATCAGCAGCAAAAGAAGAACAAACAACACCCAAATATTTAGTTAGAAACCTTGTGCACATGCACCGACGAGCCAGGGCCATAGACAGGCAATGTAAGGGCGTCAGATTATTGGCACTATAAGCTGCTGTGTTTACAAGAGTAGCACTACCAAATTCACCTATTGACCTATACGAAAATAGAGCTCTGCCTGAATCATTTCATTCGAGTTCAATACGGGGTATGTTTTTAGGGTGCTATCTGGTTCAACTGAGTGATTAAATAAAAATTTAGAACAAATTATGAAGTGCAAAAGAAGAATATGCTACCAAGCCTTCGTGCCAGCCCATGTTGCGAAGCATCTTGTTGCCCACATTGCTCTCATCAATTGCTTTTTCAGCTGTAATCACCTCGTAACTGTCAATGTTAGCATCTCCAACCCCACGTCCTCCACCAACACCAGGGGGAAAAGGCATTGAATCAAAAGAACCCTTTCTTGACGCAGAATCTCGATCTTTACAGTAACAATAGTAATCACAGAAAATGTTTACAAGTCAATCACAATTGTGAAATGCAAAAATGACTCATCCAACTTGGATAACCCTATTGGGTATCGAATAACAAAATTGAACTGACATCTTCACATCAAATATGCAAACCAGTATGAAAGGTTGCATGAGTGATGGTTCTAATAAATGAAATTTGAGACTAGTACTAGATTCGATTGAGCTTGTACGACAGAAATAAGGGCCATGCCAATCAAAAACCATATTTGAGAAAACTTTAGACTGATGCGCCTTTATATATTGACCATGTAATAAACAAATAGAGGGGTAAGCCAATGAAAAACAAATTCTTAATAAAGCTTACTTGACTCTGCAAAACCAAGGTCAGATACGTCATCACTAAAAGACACCGATGAACCATATAAGCTTCTTCTCTCGGCTGCACGATCCCTGTACGCAGTATGAGGTTCTTTAGGAGCAGAAGCAGGAGTTAGTGGCATTTCAGAAAATCTTCTCTTTCCACTCCCAGTAGCAACAGCTGGTGTATAAGAACCCAATGCAGATGCATCCGTTCTAAAGGGTGTCAAAACTGTGGGGGTGACTGCATTTGTTGATGCAGATGAACCTGCCATGCCGGGATCAGAAGTTGAAGGCATGGAAACTCCAACACTTGATCCTGAAAACGAGGCATCTGATTTCACTACACCTCTTCCAGATCCCCTTATGACTCCCATCACTGTCCCTCTTATACTGTTACTCACAGGCCTTGGCATAACTGAACACTCCAAACCAACAGTCTCTGCAGCAGAAACAGTGTCAGTAACCCCTGAACTGGACGTAATCTGTGCAGCAGAAACAGTTGCAGTAACCCCTGAACTGGATGTAGTATTCTCCTTTGTCACATTAGTTTTAAACTTGCTCTTTGCAGACTGCACAGAAGAAACTGGTCTATCATCAGCCGAACCACTTGGCTCGTTGTCATCCAGAGCTACACGGGTTGCTTGCCCTTCGTGACTCCTTTGCTTCCACATTGTCAACACATTACTCATTTTCTTCTTGTTTGCCAAAATACTGCTCTTTGAAGCCAGTTTGATCTCTTTTGCCTTTTCCTTTTCCCTTTTCTCTGCAGCTATTGCTGCTGCTGCAGCAGCCTGGACTGCATCTGGTAATGATGCAGCCTTCTCAGATGTTGAGGTTGTAGCTGGAGCAGAAATTACTGCTTTTCTATTACTTGAACCATCCGATGCCTTGGAAAGCTCAGATTGATCAGCAGATGTTTTGTTATCATTTTGATCAGTGCAAGGGATGTACTGCTGAGTTTGGTTGTCATATGTATACCAAATGCCGTTGTTACCATCATAGTAAAGGCCTGTGTTGAGAAATGTACAATAACACGAATTAAGACTGGCAGAATGTTCATCTGTGCGTGAGAGAGGGACAAGAGGAAGGGAACAGAAATTCTAATGATTTTCCTCTGATATTGGAGAACTTAGGTTGCAAATTAATACAGAACCATTGTGAAAATTCATGATTTGAACATCCTATAATGACAGCACATAGAACTAGGCTACTTGTTAAATGACTGTTCAAGCTCCCTGGTCTCTGAATTTAGTTTTGCCACAATATTATTGCCGGAGAACAAAAAATAAAAAAAAAATTTAGGCAAAAAAACAAGTCCAGACAATTGACAATCACAAAAACGTAACTTATTATCTTATTTAGTAGAACCTTGTGATCTAAAAATAAATGATCCACTACCTTAAAGTACCAGCGAACTACTCCAGATCAAAAACAGGGAAATACAACAAACATATTTAAGTCAGGAGTCTTTGACAGAACCCCCCATGGAATCCTAACAATCATTCATATTTAATATAGACAGAAAAATGTACTGAATTGAGAAAAAGAGTACTTTACAACTTTAGAGACCATTTCCAAGATGTGAAACAAGTTAATCAGAGCCAATTGGTTTCAACAGCAAACAAATAATAAAATAAACAGTTTGGTTCATTAACACAAGTGCAAAATAAAAAAGGGTACAGAACTATTAGTTTGCAAACAGTTTGACAACATGAACCGAATGAGGTAAAATGAAACACAAATAAAAATAACCTGTATTTGGGTCATAGTAGAACCCAGAAGCAGCATCATAGTAATAACCAGATGCCTCATCCCACACAAAACCAGATTGTGGAGCCAAACCATCTTGTTGTACTGCCATCTCCCCGCCATTTTGCTCGTTCCCTGCAGTGGATTGTTTGTCATCTGGATTATATTCCTTTGGAGCCCATCCAACAGCATCGTACTAAAAGAACAAAACAAAACCAAAATGCATAAGGTCTAATAAAATATACAGTACAGTAACACATACATAAGAAAGCAAAACAGCAGACAGTTGACATACTATCGGCACCATAAATAATGACTAAGGGTGATTATCAGCAATTTGAGTTACTTTTGCCTTGCACAATTACACTGGCCCTCTCGTGCTCACTTTACTTGCTTAAGGATCCTTTCTTCTGTTAGGTTTTCCTTTTTTTAAGATTTTGTAAACAACCCTTAGGGTTTTGCATGCTCCCAGCTTAAACTATGAACTATCTTTAGACAAATGAGAGAAATTTAAGGTTAATCACAAGTTTGTAACCCAAAAAGTTCCATAAACACCCAAAATTAATTCCCAATATGTAATAGGGGTGGTGCGCTCGGTGGTGGCTGAAAGATCAAAATTTGAAAAATGAAATTCTAGCTGGCAAGTATGATACATTACCACAATCTCCATGCTGATTTAGACAATATGGTCATTTTCCCGAATTATGTTATCAAATGGGTTGGATGTTAACACAGTCACCTATGGTGGTTGAACACATATTGTTGGTTTCTCTTCAATGTGGAAAAAAAAACATCCTTTTAGTAATAGGTGATGTTTGAGGAGGATATTCAAAAACTAATATGAGAACAATACATATTCAAATTTATTTAAAGCTAGCATGATTCAGGTTTAATTCCAGCTTTCATGCCTGATTCTATCACGGTGCTGGAGAAAGGAGAAAGTTCCTGGAGAGAAGATTTCTTTACCAACCAGGACGGGGAAACAAATAGCCACAACTAAGGTTGGGGTTGTTATCCTATTGTTGTGAACTCGTGATGACACCATCATACCTCAAGTTTCAACAGCCTAATCTGGGACGCTTTTGAAATTTCAAGATTGTGAATAAGGGATTAACCTAATGGGTAAAGATGACACAACCAAACTTGTTGATGGGCGGCACTCTTGAGAGTGCTTAAGCTCAGTAGAGCTTTTATTAGCTTTCATTAGAAGAAGCGCTTTTACATCTAAACTACATATTAATTGAATTCTCTGTCAATCAAAAGAGGGTGAAAAGACTATTCAATATTATATCACAACAAAAAAGTTAAGGACAGTAAAGTAATTTCACACCATGAAATATTAATAGAATTCTCTTTGTCAATCAAAAGAGGGTGAAAAGACTTCAGTATTATCACAACAAAAAAGTTAAGGGCAGTAAAATAATTTCATACCATGAAATTTTGCTGTTTTTTGTTTAAACCTCACCTACAAGTGATTTTAACATATCTAATTTTAAAAATTAAAAAATAAACCTCTCTCCCTCTCTCCCCACTCCCACATTCTCCCTCACTCTCTTCCTCTTTCTTTCAATTTTCATTCAAAAAAACAAAAATAAAAAATTTCACACACACTGTGTATGGGCATATACTAGTAGTTAGTTAAAAGAACTACATGAAAAGCAACTATCAGGTCCTTCTCTGGCAAGTAATTTTGTCTATTAATTTTATACCAAACTATGAAACTTGCTTTTAGTTTATGAACCGCTTTTGGCACTGTCTAATGCACTCCTAAATTGACACATAGTAGTAAACACTACTTCAGGAAGTTTAATCACAAACAATACTAGTGCAAGCTTGATTCAAATTTCAATTCACCTGTTGGGCAAATGTGGCTGCCTCAATCGCAGCAGCTGCCAGGCTGCTTGACTGTGAAGATCCTGGACCAAGAACGCTCTTTGCATATGCTACTCTCAAAATTTGCCCATTCCTCTCAAGTGTTGTTCCATTTGTTGCTTCAAGAGCTTTTGTAGCATCTCCTACCTGAAAATCATAGGTTGTTTAAACCAAAACAATTTTTACCAGAACTATGCTAATATCCAAGTAAAATAAACATCATATTCCCCACTGGAAAGAAGATTATTTACTAGTAGTAATACAATGAACCAACAACCATAAAAGTACAGCATATAATGAGAATATAAAAGGTCTGAAGACCTAAATTCATAAGTTCTGAACATGTACATTTGGAAAGTAAATTTTGTACAAGTTCTGTAAAATTGTAAATATAAGTTGGTAGCATTTTTTTGGTTATATTTCAAAGTTCTGTACTTTTAATTGCTGGCATCATTTCCTGTCCCCCACATCAGTTAACTTCAGTGTCTTTGAATTCTAGTATTATACCATTAAAACCATGATTGATACAACCAGATGAATAGAGGAAGACAATCAAATTACAATAATTAACCAACCAATCACCGAAGACAAAAGGGACATACCGAATGGAAATGTACAAACGCAAACCCCCTTGAAACATGAGTAAATTTGTCTCTAACAAGACGAAGATCCTGCAAATATTATGTTAATAAACCTTCCAAAATAGAAAATAAGTTGTCTTTTAACTTTAAGATGAAAGTAAATGAGTAACTACAGCATCCACTGATTTGTTCAGCATTTGTACCTTAATTGCAGCATGTTTGGAGAACTCATAGCGCAGCATTTCCTCATCAGCATTTTCATCCAGTCCACGAACAACCAAGACATGAGTAGGACCTAATTACATACATACTCAGTGAAGTTCATAACAAATAATACTCAACTACAACAACTAAAAGCAACAAAGTAAACCAACCAGCTTCAGACCCCTTCTTTGCTGAAGTCATTTGATTGGACAAAGAAATATCTGCTGCAGGAGCATCCTCAGTTCGTGCCTTATTGCACTGCAACCATGGACAAAAAATGAGATCTACTAACATGAACTGCTTTTCGAGAAGAAACATACATGAACTATTCTTAAATTAACATAAGAAAAGTCATACACTACAAATTTCTGCATGTTGAAAATTTTCTTTTCTGAAATAATAAACAGAAAAATGAGATAACCAAAAAAATATTTCCATTACACTCATTTTATATTTTCTTGGACAAAAAGATTTCATTCTCAAATCACTGTACCCAAGCCTAGAATAACTGAAAATCTAAGTAACTCCAACACCAGGTAGAAGCCTGTATACAATAACAAAATACCATAAAAGCAGCTAAAAAAGCAGCAAGCATGCACAGATATTTGACACAACCACCTTAAAACATATAAATTTATGGACTATGTCCATATAGGTCCGACTGTTATTCCCAAATTTGCTTGATGGTATGCATTTAGCACTTACCACAATCATTGTCAGAGTGCCACTACAAATTTATTTATAACACAATGAAGACTTTGAAAGGTTTAAGAATTAGATCAAAAGATAACCATGGGAATGCCTGTGTTCTAACAATAATAAAAGGCATACCTGAAAACAGGAAGTGCGCCGTGCAAAATTAACATATTCACAACTTATGCACATCCAATCAGATGGCATTGTGGTGCTTTTATGGGTATTATGGGTATTATGGCCTAATTTAATGGAGTTCTCCTGACCAAAAGATCCACCTGCACCCCCAGTTGGCTTACTACTGCAACAACAATTGAAAATCCAAATTAGTATACTTGCAGAAAAATAAATGGGGGTACACAAATAAAACGACACAATTTCAGCCTTGAGATGTTCTATCATCTAACGGCTGAGGATACATCTGACACAAAGAATAAACCCTTCATTTTTTGAGACATTAGTATTTGCACATCATATGAGATGTCAGTTTTTCTTTACATTAGTTATGCAATCTCTTCACCTTTATTATATTTCCAACCTACTTCCAGAATACCTCATCTCACTGCTTTTTCCTCACTATGATCAAAGTTCGTGTAAAATGATTTTAACTTTGAAGAACTAAGAACCCAACTACTGCACCGGTGCTCCCCAACCCTATTGGTGAGCATACCAAGAGAATTATGTATTTCTATGATACCAACAGGAGGTATACGTGGCTGTTTAAAACTTTCTAGTGGATTCCTACTTCCAACCAAAAAGAGGGAAGAAAGAGAACTTAAGGAAGAGGGAGAGAAGATATTAACACAAAGTATACATAAAGATATACTATATACATAACATTGGCAGGAGGTAAAGATATTAGCACAGCACTGGCCAAAATGTCGGTTTCATTTGTTGAAGGTTACATTAAAATTTATTCAGATCTGACCATTTTGTGCTCCATGTTAATTCCTCAGTGTGAGAAGGTAAAGATACTAACACAGCAATACCATTACTATAATACTCATTACAAAAAAGTATATCACAACAATATATGAATCAGGAGCGTGGGAGAAAAATCACCTATACTCGAAAAAAAGCTTCCTGTCATTGACCACAAGCCCTTCATCCCCCATGCTGTCCATCATAGCGCGTGCTGCTCCCTATTTAACAAACATAAACTCCATTTTGAATTATTTGTTTAAATCAAATGTAAAATAGTTAAAGATAAAGAATGATACATACCACAGAAGGAAAATCAATAAACGCAAAACCACGAGAAGTGCCAGAATTACGTTCTTTGATCACACGGACATGTCTAAGGGGTCCCCATTCAGCCTGGTAGAGACACAAATTGCAATGCAATTAAAAACGAAGATAGAAATAAAAGAATAGTATTCACAAAAAACAAAAAAAAACATCAAGATGAATATTACAAGGATCTGGTATAAATCTTCCTCATTTGTCTTCTGGGAAAGACCCTTCACAACAATAGTTGCAGATGGGGCCTACAAAACAATATCATACTTATGAAGTTATCAGGCATGTAAACCCAAAGGAAATTAGAACACAAAAGATGGACATAAAAATATACCACAGAATAATGTTCTCTATGGCGTTTCTCATCACGATCCCTTCGCTTATCAGTTCCCTCGTACCGTCCATCATCATAGCTGTCCTCTCGATGACTTCGCCCATGGCTTCGACCTCTAGGGGACCTTGATCTAGGGCGATCATCATGCCCACGAGAAATGGACCGAGAACGGGACTGCTCATGCCTTCTATGTGGACTCTGTTCTGTCTCCCTACTCAAACATTTCTTGTCACGCTCTCGGTCACGAGATTCACGAGATCCCCGACGCCTCCAATTGCCATCTCTCCTACTACTTCCATCGTAATCAGAATCATAACTGTATCGACCATAGTCATAATCCCTTTCACGACTATCCTCCCTGTTCTGATGGGTAGAACGGGGCCTAGAGTCAAAATCATCATAAGCATAATCATCACGATCACGTCCACCAAACCGAGCAATCCTGTCAAACCCAGGATCGCGATAGTTGACACTACGATAGCTATCCCGAAATTTATCAAAATCCTGAAACGTATCGCTGTCATGATCAAGAAAGTTATCCATCTCGTGATATGAATCCATGTATTGCTTCTCATGTCGCCTAGTTTCCCTCTCAATTGGAAGATCTTCCTCATAACTTCTCCTTCTTGAGTGTGGCCAGACACCAACAGCATGAGGAGGTGGAGGTGGATAGTTATCCCCATCTAGAACATCACGGTGAAAAGAGTTTCTTGGATAGACGTTGTCCCTTGAGCATCTTTCATCTATAAACCTCCTCTCATCATATGAACCATTGGCCCTGCCAAAAAAATATAATGGGATGAAAGGAAAAGAAATAATGTAATACAATACAACTAGAAAGATATCTGACAAAATTAAAGAAAACATACTGTTCCACAATCATTTATGAAGTTTAAAAGTAAAACAAAATAGTAAATCTCAATCTACAACACATACAAACTTAAGTAGCAACCGTAGTGAAAATGAGAAGCAACATTTAGTAGCACTCACCGAAAGTTTGGCTCGTGGACTGCACCATACCCCTCCAGAGCCTGTGGATTCAAGAGAATAAGGTAATGTCAGCAACAGATCAATGATGATATGAGGTTACCAGTCAGTCCATATCCACATTGCCCCCACGGCTTTCTCTCATTTTTCTCCCAAAAAAATGGATATTCAGAATGGGCCCTAATAAATTCTTGTATTTATCATCATTCATCCCATATAGGTGATTTATTAAGGAGGAAACCACAATTACGCTGTTATTATCCCATCTTTGCTGATGACCATAGCGACCGTGATCCATTTCTTTCTTGCATGCAAGCAAAACCCAAGAAAGCTCTTGATGACGATATCATGCAGAATTTGAATATCTTTCCTGTATATAATGCACAAACAGACACACAGTTATACCCATGATGAACCAATAACCTACAATTCCCATGACTTTGACCTTGTTGGCCTCCCTTTCACAAGTCATAACCGGAATAACCAAAATCCTTTCCAGAAAGTCCCAATTTCTCTTAACACACGACACCCTCGACAGATAAATACCATTTAACCAAATCTTGAGGAATCAAAATGTTAGATGACCGAAGCACGACTTACCCTTGTACACAGGCACCAGAAAGATCATCATTGAAAATACAAATTACCTAAAGGTAATCCTAAACTCTAATCGAACCAACTAAAACAATCGAAAAGAACTTCAAAATAACACAATGCAGACCTGAACAAAATCAAACCCAAAATTTGTAATCTATGATTAATAAAAATAGTCACATAATCGTAAGTTTCCCATAGTTAATCACACATATGGAGGAATAGTAAGCATCTCGGCACAGAAACAATGGGTTGAATTTCAATTCCATGGAAACTGGATTGAAATTTGAGAAAACGGCTAGCATAATTTGATTGGGGAAGTTTGATTTTCCAAAAGGAGTTTCATAAAATTAGAAATTCCAGCAATTAGGAGTTCCCAGCGGGCATCATAAATCCGGAGGAAGAAGAGGAACAAAAGCAAAAGGCTTACCTCTGCAGATCCTAAGCTTCAGATCAAAGGCCAGCTTTAGCTCGCTCGCCCTCTCTAGTTTCGACGTCCCTCTCCTGCTCTTTCTGTGTCCAGTCTCCTCTCCTCTCCTCTCCTGCCTTTCCGGCTGTCGCTCGTTTGGACAAAAAAGAATTCACTCGTGCACTTTAAACGTTAGTTGTGACGGAATACAAGTGGTAAACTATGTTTTAGCAGGAGTGGTGAAAAATTATATTTTTTAAATTATTAACTTTTTAACATACATATTTCACCATTTGTATAAAGATGGAGGCGTTTGTTGCGCCGGACTATCTCGGACTGGACTAGCTTCAAGGATTAAGCTGGACTGGCTTATACTAGACTAAGTTGGACTGGCTTAGATTAGACTAAGCTGGACTAACTTAATGAAGCGTTTGGTGCAGTGTTGGACTAAGAAGCTGGATAATAACAAATTCTAATATTATATTATTTAATATATAAATTATTAATATTTTATTATGATCTAAGTGACCGGAGATGACGGGGAGTCTATCGGGAGTGGTTGTTGAGCATGACGAGGACGAGAGAAGATAGTCTTAGCTAGTCCCATGGTTATTGGGGGGTCTCGCTAAGACCTCTTAGTGAAGGGTTTTGTCCATGCTAGTCCCCTTTAGTCTCATTAATGTTAGTCCCAGCATGGAACAAACATAGTATTGGACTAACAGCTAGTCCAGTCTAGTCCAGTCTCACTTAGTGAGGGCAAACAAATGCCCCCATTGTGTACTAGCTCGTGTACTGGTCATATTGAAAAATCTCTCATGTACTATGCACTCACATGGATTGGCATATTTAAATAATAAAAAATAATCCGCAAGGCTCAAATCTAAATATTGGATTTATTTCGACCATTTTAATTTGGAAGTTTTAACGAAACATTTTCGATATTGTTCATTTTTTAAAGAAAAAACACATTTTTTCCTTTTTCTGGTACTATTCACTACACCTTTATTTGTCATTTTCATTAAAAAAATTAATTTTTTGTTAGTTTTCCTTTTTAATTTCGATTAAGCCCAAGTCTTTGGGGTACCTTCTTCTTTTGTTTTTTTTTTTTTTTTTGAGTTTTAATGAAAAATGTCCCACAAAACAAAATTTTAATAAAAATTACCCTTTTTTTAGTGAAACGATAGTGTTAGTAAGTTAAATGTTAGATTAGCCACTGACAGGGTTTGAACCCATGCCGTCATGCAAGGGCACAACTAGGGCTAGAAAAAATTCTCGAAAATCCCAAACCAAACCAAAAAAGTCCCGAACCCAAACCGAAAAATTCCAAATCAAAACCATTCCGAAGTTCGGTAAACCCATCCCGAAAAATACCGTAGTATTCGGTATGGGATTGGTTTTCAAAACTTAATTATTCGGTATTCCCGAAATCCCAAAAAATATCAAAATATTTGGTATGGGATTGGTTTCCAAATCTCAATTATTCGGTTCCCACTTCCCAACTCAAAAGCAGAAGCCTTTCAGTTCCCACTTCCCAACTCAAAAGCAGGATCCTTTTGGCTCCCACTTTCTCTCCCTCTCATTATCTCTATATGCAATGTCAACCCAGAAAGGCGAAGCCACCTAAACCTTCCTTTGACTCAATCCAAACTCAAGCCAACACATCCTAATTCTCTCTCATTTCTCATCTTTGGCCCTTCACTCGGTCTCAAATTCTTTCCGTCTCTCTGTCTCTCGCTTTTCGAATTCGAAGCTCAGCAGCCACCACTCTCTCAGTCTTACTCTAACGAACTCTCTCCGCTCCGGCCACCACCACACCTCACGGCTTCATCCTCACCTCCGATTCTCTTAATTGATTCTCTATGTGGGGTTTCAAATAAGGTTAGGGTTTCGAATTGGGGCTTCATCCTCACCTCTAATTCTACTTGCATTTATATCTTTTCTTATGCAGACTATGATGTACCTTTGACAGCAATTCAAACCTTTTTTGTGAGAATGCATGTTTAGGAGCTTGCATCATTTGTTCTTGTAAGGTTTTGTCTAGTTTACTCGAAAAGAAAGTTGCTTTGATTATAGGTGGAAGTTTCATTAACTAGAAGATTGTATAATTCTAAATCATGGGGAAATGTATGTATTCTCAAGAAATGAGATCAGGACGCAAGTTTCATTATACTTTATAAAAGTGGTACTAATCTCCTAGAATTGATTCTCTGTAATTGTTTATAGTTTCTCACATAGAAATACACATGAGCACATGCACAGACAGGCATTCTCTCACACTTATCTTTTGCTTTGCTTCTTACTTTTTTTGTTACTCCTTGATCAAATAAGTTGGTGTTATTGGAATCTATAGTTCTTACATTGCTTTTCCAATGGATTCTGTCACCGTAACTTGGTTACCTGACTGCCTAAAAACCCAAAATTATTTCGGGATTCCCAATTTGTCCTGAAATCCAAAAATTATTTTGGGATTCCTGAAAATTTGGTTTGGGATCGGTCTTAAAATTGGAATTCCCAAAAACTTCGGTTTGGGAATCGAGACATAGTTTTCGGTTCGGTATTCCATACGGAACCAACCTTAGGCACAACACATTTCCACACTGTGATAAATGACCACTTGCATAAAAAAATTACCCTTTAATTTAAGGAAAAATGCATCAAAAAATTATGTTTTTGTTGCAGTCCTATTAGATTAGGAATGTGATTGTGTAAATCCTAGTATATTTTGGAATATCTCTTATATTCCTATTAGGAGTAGATTACCTATTAAATATTGTAATCCTAAAGGGTAAGGAATTAACCTTCCCTACTACTATAAATAAAGACACAATGAGGTGGAATAACACAAGCCCATAATTATACATCTCTCTATTCTCTCTACTATTGCCACACCTTTTTCTCTCTATAGCCTCAACAATTGTTCAGTAAATTATACCTATAACACGTTATCAGCACGCTCTTGACGCTGTGCTAAAGAGAGTTCATTATTCAATCAAGGGAGTATTACGTTTTAATCATTCTTTTTATAATTAATTTATTATTTTATTGAATTGATCTACATGCTATTGATTTAATTTTTTTTTTTTTGTGTTGAACATGATACAACGCATTGGAGATGAAATTTCGGCTTTCCGAGAATGATCTTCTACAAATTCAAAGGCTTTTGTTGTTTTCTGACAATCAAGTACGCTTAAATTAAAGGAAGATATTTGAAACAACCTTGAAGTAAGAAAACATTTCCCATGATGCATGAACCCCCTATGTTTATATTTTCCTGCCTATATATATATATATATATATATATATATATATATATATATATATATATATATATATATATTTTGTATATGTTCGTATATTTTGTCAATTTATATATTTGTTTCATGCATTACGCAATTTTTGCTATGTGGAATATGTGAGTCAAATAATCGAAATAAAATAGAAGCATGATTATTTTGGGTTCAGAAAACCTTAAAAATTTGAAAAAAAAAAAAGGGAACCAGCTGCACCGTGAGTCAGCAGCAGCTTTGCTGCATGTGTGAACCAGGCTCTAGGCATGGGTTTGGGCATACTGCCCTTCCAAGCATGCAGAGTCTGCACCTTTTTTTTTCTCTCTGGGCTTGCTGCATGTGCATGAGAACCATGTGGGTTTCCTTCTGATGGCCTACAACCCTCGACCTACCAACCAGCAAGCTTATACTTGCTGGGCTTATTCTGCACCAAACTTGAAGCCAGCGATTGTTGGGCTTCACCGTGACTAGGCTTAAAACTAGCAGCGCAAGGCTGCTGGGCTCTTCCCAACACACGGCATGCTTTCAACTGTAAGCTTGAAGCCTACTTTGTACGATGGGCTGCACAACAGCCTTCTCTAAGCCCACTTGCAGCCGTGTCCCTAAAGGCCTGCAACTTTTATTTGCAAGGCCATGTATTGCAACCAACTAAAGTGTATTGGGCTGCATTCTTTTTTCGACCCAATGCTATTATTTGGCATTTTAAAATAATTTTAACCTGAATGTTTTATTATTTTGCTTCTACGATCGACCCCAAATGGTCCCGATTTATTGAATTAATTAAAAGTGACATGCAATCCATTAATTTGATAATGAATCCAAAATTATTAACCTAAAGATCACTTTTGGATATTATCGATTCAATAATTTATTTCTATTCTTTAAACCGTTGACATCCTTTCGTAGTCCCGAAGCGCTCACACTTGAGTTCCTGAAGAACTTCAAATCCATTACACTTAAATCATCATATTGCATTCTGTGTTCTTGCAAGAACATCTCTTTTATGAACTAAACATTCATAAACTAAATCGAACCTAAAGTTTCAAATTTAATACCTTTGAAACATGAAGTTTTCATAAAATAATACACCTGTGAAACCCCATTTATGGATTTCACTATTATAATCTACGTATTTGTATTATTGAGATTGTATATTATTTTTTTTCGGGAATTTGTATTGATTTATTTGAATTTAGATTTTAATTAAACTAATTATGAAGTTTGAAGTTTGGAAATTAATTAATCAAAATCTATAGACCTTTCGAGGTCACAGTTAAGGTTTTCAAATAGATCTCGAAACCACGAGCGCATAGGCGAAAATTGTTTGCTAATCCGAATTATAACGGTATAGTTATGGGCATTTGAAGTTGTCTTACTAAACTACAGTTTTTAAGTTAAATAAATTCCCACAAGAGGCCCAATCAGTTTTGAGAAGGAGGCCAATCAGAAATAAAGGAGACAAGAGGATGAGCCCAATGAAAAACAGAAGAAATGAGGGGAAAAGAGGGAGAGAAGGGGCACAGAATCATTCGCCCATTCTCCCTTGCGACCCGACCCGCCCCTGGCGGCTTTTCCTAACGTGTTTATGTCCCTTTTTCTAACCTTCTTCATCATTCCACCACCGCCAAACCTCCTCACAACATCCCATCATCCTATTCTATGCATAATCGACGTGTATTGGTTATAATTTCACAAAATTTAAACCCGTGGGTGTCGTGAGATCCTTGGCTGAGATCCACCAAAATTGAAACGTTCTCTTCCAATTACCACTACCACTAGACTTCCCTTGAGGCCTAGAAGAAAGCCCAAACAACCATAGGGACGACGAAGCACCGGAGGTGACAAATCGAAGCACATCTATTTTAGGGTTTCCAACGGTTCGAGTGAAATTGAGGCCTTTCCAGGCCAAATTGGACTTGGCCACAGGTATGAAACTTGTTCCACTCACTGAGATCTATTTTCCTGTAAAATTTGGTAATTTTTTGAAATAGTTGAATTTTCCGGCGAGTTAGGGCGGCCGACCGCCACCTGCGGCAGCGCGTGGCCAATGGGCCGACGATAATTGATATCTGTATGAAGTGGTTTGATTGTTTGAACTTTGTTTTATTATGATTCATCACTTGATCAAATTTTGAATCGACGATTCGACCGTCGGATCGTTACCAAACTTTAATGTATTATAGAACTTAATATTTGAGGATAGTTGGAAGTGATGGATCGAGAATCTGACGTACGGATCTTCCTGAATTGGATTTCTAAGTTAGTAAAATTAATTGTTAACCGCCACCTAATTCTAGTAATTGGTCGAGATCCGACCGTTGGATCGCGATGAGATTTTAGTATGTTGTTCTCTGAGCATAATGTGGACCTTAGGAAGTTACAGATCTAGATTATGATGTGCGGATCTTCCGAATTAAATTGCTAGGGTGTGGACCCCACCGTTGATTTTTGGTCAATAGGTCTTGAACCATTTGAATTACTAAAATTAGTATTACTAGAAACTTAGTGAAGCTTTGCATATTTGTCTCGGTGAGTGACTTTAATATATGTGATATGGTGATTACCCTATTCCTTATATTAATATCCTTTGTGGATATGACATGGTTTTATAAATGTGATTCTTTTATAATTGTCCATCAATCTATTTTTATTAAATGTGATTTGATTCATGGATTGGTAATATTTGTGGAAAAATGATTTGAATTGCATATTGAAATATTTTGTAAATTGAAGGCTAGTAGAGGACTATGACTTTGCTTGGTTAATCCGCATTGGGAGGTCATTAGTGGTCCTACTTGGTTAATCCGCATTGGAGGACCATACTATATATGAATCGCGCTTGGTTAATCCACGTTGGGCGATCCTTATGGCCATTTATACTGAGGGGTGATCATGCTTGGTTAATCCGCATTGAGGGGTCACTACCTACCTGATTATATCTTGACCCTGCTTGGTTAATTCGCATTAGGGGTTATTATTGGTCCTATTTGGTTAATCTGTATTGGGGGACCCTACTATATATATGGATCATGCTTGGTTAATCCGCATTGGGTGATCACTTCCTAACAGATGTAGGAGTGACTCTGCTTGGTTAATCCACATTGGGGGGTCACTGCTTGCTTGGTTACTTTCTTAAGGATGGCTCTGCTTGGTTAATCCGCTTTGGGGGGGCCACTTCCTATTTGGTTACTTATGTAGGCTTCGGCCGAACTGGGTCCATCTAGCCCTAGTTTTTAATGCACATATGAACGATGGTTTTGGGGAATCTTGTGGTTTGAATTAGAAAAAACGTTGGATGTCTGGATGACTCCTTCGGAGTTTTCAGCGACTTGATTATGATTTCATAAAGCATGATTCTATACTTGATGTTTATAGATTGTGATCGATGGTCTGTTTTAATTGAATATCACATACTTGTATTATTGTCACTCACTCGAGCTTCCCAACTTACCCGAGTGTCTGATTTGCCCAGTGTGCTATCTCCACGATGTAGGCACATATGACAGGTCTGGGTAGATAACGAGAAGCAACTTGGTATTTCAGTTCCATTGAGTGATCTGGAATCTTTGCTCTTGCTTATTTTCATAAGGTTAGTCTAGAACCCTAGATTTTTATGAATGAGAATTACCCCTAATAGACCTTGTGAATATAAATTAGAATTACCATGTGTATTACTCATAATCCAAGTAGGGAATTACATAGAGTTCCTTAATTAAATTCGGGAAATTATATGTTATTTCATTAATTGATTGATATAGTTAGATATTAATATCGGGCATCTTGGATTTATGGAATTGATTAATTGACGTGATCGCAGAATGACGTTGGGTATGATTGAGATTATTATGATTAGATTAGTTGATCATTGTGACTTGAGAATAATATTGTGCTTCATTGGTTCTATGATATGTTACATACTATGAATTGCAGTATTATGTGAAACAAAGTGATTTATATGATGGATAAATTGGAAAGCATATATGTGAGAATGGCATATCGGTGTGCATGATAAGGTGATATTTGTTGTTTGGCGTAAGATTGATGTGTAGTGTGGTACTTTATGAGTTCTGTTAGAAGTATTTTACAAAAAGTTTTAAAGTTTGACGAATGGTGAACTACGAATGACTTGATCCATATTGAGGGTATGTAGGCAGTCTAACGAGGAGGTTATATGCAGCCATAAAGTAAACGAAAAATTACTTTGAAATTTGATTCTCGTGTTGTGATTTGCCATATCCCAGATGCGAGGTATGTAAGATATACAAGTATTTGGTGACGTTACGTGTCGATCCTGGACGTGTGTCGGGATCGGGGCGTGACAACACCCATGAAAACCCGACGTTTTTCACGTAAACCATGTCTTAGAACCTAAATGTTCTAACTTTGATGCTTATGGATGATTCATTCTCATAGCACCAATCACAATCTTGTTCCCTCCAAATTTAATGGATTGTCGAACCGTCACAAGTTTGATTTCCCTGATTTGGATGTTTCTTATAGAAACCACTTTATGGGGGTACAAGACGCGAATCTCCACTTGACTATCAAGAAGCTGAGACACTATTAAAGCCAACAATGGCAAGGAAAAGTTAAATAAGCATATGCCATGATCTTCATTTGAAGACTTATGACTGAAGCATTACAAATGGAAATACCTTCCGAACGAGGATTCCATGGCTCTTTGGCTCGCTCTTACGGACTGTCTAATCATGAAAGACATTGGCTGAATCATACCATGATTACGTCCATAAATGAGTACAATTATGAAGTTTATAAACCCGATCAAATTTTGACTAGATAATACTTTTCTCGTCATTCCATGTGTTCTAATTCGCTCCTGAAGTAGCAGTGTAGAAAGTGGAAGTTTACCAAATTCTCGGATTTGATTACTACCACTAACATATGGTAGAATCATGGCCTGCCAAGGTGTGGCATCATACTCGAAGTGTGATCATTGGCACCTAAGACCTAAAACTTCAAGAAATAATATTCCAGAACCTCAACGCTGCATAATCTACTTTCGTCTCGATGAAATAGATCATTGGTTATGCACCTGTTCGTGCATCTACCAATGTCGTTGAGAAGTACCATTCTAGTAGTCAATATGTGAGACTAATTTTGGTCCACTGAACATAATTGGAAAAGCATAATTTTGACATGGATAACCTTGTTGGCCGAATCCCCTTAGTAAACCATTTACTTTGTGAACATTTGTCCATGTTCTTATATTCAAGTTTGGTGTATGTTTTACTTATGGGTAATCTTACTGATATTGTCCTCAAATATAAGTTAATTAAATCATGCTTCCTAATACATGTGATCGATTCAATTATACACGTGATTAGGTAGGAATGTGGGAAAGTTAGTTGTCTGGATGAATGCGTACTACGCACACTAACTTTACACCTAAATCACATCTCTAACAACCACTTCAGGTCTATCCAACCTGATTAAGAACATTGGCACATTCCTCGTTGTATGAATGGTACTGAATCACCATTTCAGGGACCTTCAATTCTTCCTGTTGTTGAGTTTTTAAGGATATTTGAGATTACAATGATCATAAATGAAACCACTGAAGAAAATACAGTGAAATATCTTTGCACCACCTCCAAAAAATAAGCCCAGAGCTTTGATTTAGGGCCAATGAGTTGTCTCCCAACTGGAAACACACCACATATGACCAGCCTGAAGTCGGGTGATTCAAGCAATTTACTTGTTTTGGCACGACCTTTTGGAACACTTAGGTCAAACAATGATGTTACAACGCATCCCCTTACCCGAAGTAAGGATCTTGTGCCTACATGCACACTTTGCCAAAGCCTGCTTGTTGAGAAATTTGATTTCTATCAAAGATGACTCTCTTTTCACAGTGGATTCAAGGGAATATATGTGGACTAATCTAACCAAAATGAGGACCATATAAATACTTATGGTTTTGGTTGATGAATCGACAAATTGGTCACATGTTTGTCCACACACATTGCTGCTAAACCTTATGGCCGATTAATGGCTCACCACCTTACTTATCCCTTAAGGTCCGGGAGATTGGATAATGCCGGAGAGTTTATATCGACGGTTTTCGATAAAGTATTGCATGTATTTTGGGTTTATAATTGAACATTGAATTCCCATATTCACCCCAAATAGCTCGCCTAGCGATCATAAAACGCAATTTAAATGATCACCCAGATTTTTGTAAACGTAGCAATTTTTGGTTTCTGCCTAGGGCTATGCAATCTTGCCCACAATTATGTTGGTCCGCCTTAAGGCCTATTGCCACCCAACCTATATGACGTTACAGTTGGTTACTGGGTATGAACCTGTCGATTTTGGTATTTACGCATTTGGGTGTGCATTCCATGTGCCAAGTTGTGCCGCCACAACGTACCAATATGGGTCCTCAACAAAAGATGTGAATATTTGTTGATTATGATTCTCCTTCACTCTAGCTCTCTTCGAGCCCTTGCACACGATCTCTTTACGGCTAATTTGTAGGTTGTCACTTCAATGAGACAGTTTTCCCACTGTTAGGGAGAGATAAGAACGTCAACGTTCCTGTAGAACGGCGTGAATTTGCGTGGATGTTGCCCACTATGTCTCATCTCGATCCCCATACCGCACAAGTATGATAAGCAAGTATGATGAATTCTAGCTTTCAGAATGTTGCTCCAGACGCATGCTTCTGATCTAGCTAAAGTGACGAGATCATATACCAGTTGCAAACGCCCCTATTAGACGGTCTGGTACACCAGTGGATAACTAATCAATCTGTCTTGGCCTGGAGCACGACAAATTACTCTGTTCGTAGGATTCACTTCCCTAGAAGAGGAAGACACGGCACAACAATGAATCTAAACTTAATCACTGTCTCAAATCATTTCCATCTCATGAGATTAATCCGGATTACTCCCGAGACTTGAAGTTGTTGGTCCAGTATACTAGTTTGGATGAGCAAAATGGAATTGAAATGAGATTACCATCGATGATGTTTTCACTTATATGGTAGCTACCGACATAAATGAAAAACGACGATATTGTATCGTGTTCCGTTGATTAAGTGACAACGTAGACCTAATTCGACAACTAAAGTTACAATCCAGGTTAAATTCCATACCAAAGTGTGTTTTGGACCTGTAGTTCCTACACTGCCCAAGGTAACCTCATTGTGTTACAAATAGGAAAAGAAGCGTTATGAGATGAATGAAATAATGCAATATGATGCACGCCTTACGGCGCAAGGCTTCTCTCAAACGTCCTGTGATTGGTAACAACATTATGAAATGTGGTTAGTGTTTTCTCTATGGGGATATAGATACGGAGATTTACATGTAAGTTCCTGAAGAATTACATAGACTGGTTCAAATAGTTCCAAAACAACGGAACACCCTCTTAACTTGTTTGAGGCATTCACTTACAATCCAACGGATGTGGTATACCTGTCTAAGTGATTATTTGATCAGTCAGAAATGAATTATGCCCTTGCGTGTTAAACTATGAAGTCTTATTCCGAATTGTTAGAAGTACAGTTTATGTCGTTAACACGAATCTCACTAAGACTCCGGAAGAACTTGAGAAAACTGCCTTGCACCTGAAGACGGAATTTGAGATGAAAGATCTTGGGAAAAATCGTTTATGCCTTGACCTGAAGTTGAAGCATTGTTCTGACAGTATTTTGGTCTACCAGTCGAACTACACCCTGAAGGTGTCACCTTTGAGTATACCTTTGATCTTCCATACGTTATATGCAAATGAGACCCTTGAAGAGGTTGTGGAATCTAAAATTTCATATCTAAAGTTTAACTTTGTGCTTCGTTGTACTTAATTCATTGTATTTAGACAAGACATCTCCTTCACTGTTGATCTTGGTAAAGATGGAGCACTGCGCCTACACGCAACCACTGAATTGGTATTAAAGACGTGCCCTGAAGGTACTACGAGGGAAAATCCCAACGCATCTCGAGCGGATTCAACCCCCTGATCCTCAGAATGATGTTTTCCTTATTGTTATGCTAACGCATGTACTTATCAAACTCGCACAAGGCAAAATCCCCAAATGGTTCCGTCTTTACCATTAGGGATATCGCAATATCTTGAAGGTCCACGATATGACCTTAGTTGCGAAATCTTCGAATCGTTCCAAAACTCACCTTACTTCACTATGCCGCGAGTGAGACATGGTGAGGAGTTCTTGTTGAGCATATTCGAAATACTTGCTATGTTTTCATCCATCGTTGAGTCCCAACGACGATCTATGAAGACCATGCCGCATGTATCCACCTGACCAAGACATGATACATCAACGAAGTCAACACCAAGACATGTTGCGTCTACATCAGCAAAGCATTAGGAGATTGAAGTTATGCAAGCCGATCCCAGACAACATTGCCGACCTCTACACGACGTCACTGCCGAAGTTAACCTTCCAGAAGCTTGTCCGAGGAATTGGTATGCCTAACTATCATATGCAATGCTTGTAGTTCTCATTTGGAAGTTATGTCAAACTCAGGGAGAGTCCAAAAGTATACTCACTTGATCTTAATGTACTATTTTTCCCTACTATTAGGAGTATTTTTCCCACTGGGTTTTTGCTACCTAACTAGGTTTTAACGAGACACCCATCTTGGGCTAATCATATCCTTGTGAGCTCTTCTACTTACGTCCAAAAGACGTATAGTTTTGACTTAATGCAACTTCTCACTTTTCTTCTTAGACTATGGGTTTTTCTCCCACCTTGGGTTTTACCATAGCGAGGTTTTGTGAGTTTTACTTTTTTTTTTGCATTCTTCTGTTGATATGAGACTCGCATTTGCTCATTATGCTGACAACTTCATCAACTGTACTTGCTTCATCACTAAAGACCTGATGCGCCGTTTACTTGAGTATTTACACACTTAAGGGGAGTGTTGCAGTCTTATTAGATTAGGAATGTGATTATGTAAATTCTAGTATATCTTGGAATATCTCTTATATTCCTATTAAGAGTAGATTACCTATTAAATGTTGTAATCCTAAAGGGTAAGGAATTAACATTCCCTACTACTATAAATAAAGGCACAATGTGGTGGAATAACACACACCTACAATTACACATATTTCTCTTCTATCTACTATTGCCGCACCTTTCTCTCTCTATGGCCTCCATAATTGTTCAATAAATTATATCTACAACAATTTTAATCTAATATACTATAATTTTAAGTAGCTTATGGATGATGTGTACGTGTTCGACCATTTAATGAGATGATGGTGAGAGAATTAAGAGGCTTGGATTTTACTTAGGGCTCATTGTGACTTATAAAACAAAAATGTTGCTCTTATCATATATTTGTATCATCTTGCTAATAAAAATGAGATCCACATATATTCATAGACCTTATTTTTATTAAAAATAAAGAGATCGAATACGCTTTATAAGTGTCGGACCCTCAAGAGTGCAATTACACTACATAAGCTATTGTAATGCATATCAAGTGTATATATTTTATATACAGGCCCTTCATGTAAGGGATTCTCATTTTTTTCTTCAAAAAACAGGAATTAGTTGTGGGACCCACTCAGGCCCCGACCAGGCCCAGTGCTGCTAGGGCGACCGTCTGGGGCCCAAAAAAATTGGGGGCACCAAAATTATCAGGGTGGTATATTTATATATGTTTTCATAAAAGTATAAATTTATAAAATTTGGTTCAATGACAAAGAAATTTAACTAGAACTAGTGGTTTTATTGTTTGAAATTAATGAGGAGGTCTTGGGTTCAAAACACCAAGGGTGCTTATTTTACCTTTCAAATTTTACAAATTTTGTTTCATAAGAGTATAAATATATAAAATTTGGCTAAATGATCAAGAGGATTAATTAGAATCAATGATTTTTGTTGTTTAAAATTAATGAGAGATCCTAAGTTCGAAATGCTAAGTCCATTCTTTTCAATTTTTACGAATTTTTGTTTAGTTGTTAATTTAATTTTAATTAGTAGCTATTAGCTATGTGGATTGTTATTTTTAAACATTTGTTCCAATTCAAGTTTAATCTTCAACAAAGAGTAATGCGTTGACCAAATTTTTAGACCAAATTGCAAATCATATGACGTGTCATTAAAAAGTTTAATTTAGTACCCATTTATTACTTATACATATCAATTAAAGACTCAAAAATATCATTATTTTTTTAATCCCATATTGACAAGGTTAGTAAATAAGAAAAAACATCTCACGATTTATACAAAAACATTTTAAAAGTTCAGATAGAAAACAAAACTCATATCTACTTGAAAACCTAGAGTTTTTTCGTTTCATTCTCACGATACAAAATAAATTAGTTTTTCTTTGTTTCTAAATTATTAAGTTTGAAGTGATTTTCTAAGTATAATTTTATCGACGTTTTACGTGTGAAAACAAATAATTTTTTTATATAAAGTTAGGGCACATTTTTGGACGTCGCCCTGTGCTTAAAAAATCTCTAGACCGGCCCTGGACCCACTCCACATTGAACTTCAACGATTCAAACCGTTTATTTTGTAACTCTCAAGTCCTAGATCATCCTTACAAAAATTCAATTCAATTTGAAATCATTTACCTATTTAATTATCACGATGAAATTTCTTTATTTCTTATAGAACAAAGTATTTGTTAATTTCTTTAAATCCAATTAGATGTCTCATCTATTTCTGATTTGGCTAATATTTTGTAAGGATGATCTATTAGGTGCAACTTAAAAAATAAACGATTCAGATAATTGAAATTCAGTATAGTGTGGGACCCACAGCTAATACTCATTTGGAAAGAAAAATAAAATAAAATCCCTGCCAAGGCCTCCATATCTACATTCCAATAGCACCACTTGAACTTGTGTTGTCTCTGTGCAAATTGTGAAAGCTCTGTATTGCGCATTGCATTCCTGGACACAGAGTGAACTATTCTCGAATTGCAATGGCTGCTTCTGCAAAGACTCTCACTGCTGAAAATCATACTTTAAACGAAGAGTGGACAGTCGTTTCATCTCGTCGCGGCATCAAAAGAAGAAACCCGCCCAGAACGCAAACCCTAGCACAGAAGCAACAGCAGCAGCAGCAGCATCCTTGGGCTCCAACCGATTCCGAAATCAACTTTGCCCGAGAATCAAAGCTGATGCAGAAGATGCAGATCTGCATGAAGAAATTGGAGATGTCTCGCTTCTTTCTCACTTTACTAGATCAAATCCGAACTCCAGAATTGACCAATTGCTTCCTTAAGGTTCTGAGCTCCGAGTCGAAAATGAACATGGTGATATACGGAATTGGCAGCCTCGAGACCTACGATTCGCCTCGGTTGCAGTTGAGCCTTGCGATCTTGCTGAAGAGAAATTTCAGCTGGATTGGAGATATAGAGGTGTTTGATCCCGTTCTTTCTGCCACCGAAACTCGAGTTCTGGAAGCTCTTGGCTGCTCTGTGCTGTCTGTAAACGAGCAAGGCCGGCGTCGGGCTCAAAAGCCGATGATGTTCTTCATGCCCCATTGCGAGGCAGAGTTGTACGATAATCTTCTGCAGGCGAATTGGGAAGTGCGGCTCTTGAATTGCATCGTATTGTTTGGCAATAGCTTTGAGACGTACGAGCAGCACCTGTCGGAGTTTAAGAACTCGTCCATTGTCGATTCGACGACGCATATCTTGGCTGCTCGAAAATTCACAGATGAGTTTGGAATTAAGACAGTTTCTGATGATTATTTTGGCGCTTTTCATGATTCAAGTTGGCATTTTTTCAGCCCTGTTCTTGAGACACAACTGCAATTTACCAGTTGCTGATAATGATTATTCAATGCTTGTTGAGAAATTTATTGATGATTGAATCGAGCTCAATAGCGTTCTAGTATTTATCCATCCGACCTTACTTAGTGAGATAACGCTTGGTTGTTGTTGTTGATGTTTTATTGAATCGAATTAAGGCAGTTTCAGGTTAATTATTTTGGTTGTTTTCATGATTCAAGTTGGCATTAAAACAGACCTGCAGTTCAGCAATTTTTTATTTGCTTATTCAAGGGGTTCTAGGATTCATACAGCCGAGCGAAATGGTGTTCTAGGATTCACACAATCGAGCTCACTTAGTGAGATAAAATTTTGTTGTTGTTGTGCTTATTCAATGGGTGTTTGAGAAATTTCTTGATGATTGAGGCATATTAATTATAAATTTTCCATATTTTATTGCAAACTTTGTTACTGTGTTTGCTCCTGCATATGTTCCCTGTCTTGCTGATTGTATGGGACTTGGATTGTCTGCCCTCCTATTTTGGTGCCCTTCCCGTGCCCTCCTGTTTTGTGTGGTCACGGTTAAGCCACGTCAATATTTTATATTATTTTTTTATAAAAATAATAAAACAAAAAGAAATAGTAATATAAAATGTTGACGTGGCTTAACTGTGACAAAAAAAACAGGAGGACACGTGGAGGGCACCACAATTAGAGGGCAGACAATCCAAGTCCGATTGTATGGGTGACCTTTTTTTTTTTTTTATGTGCAAGGGAATCATGAACACGCCGAATTTGATCCATTTAAAGATTGACCTTATCTCAAATTGTTTGTTCTGATTTATTGATTAGACCAAAAACAAATGGATCTCACGTACCTGCAGGAGGAGTTTTTTTACGACACTGGAAAATGAAAATACTATGACACTAGGTCTCACTGCAGCGACTTGGCTACAGTTAATTTTATGTTCATATTGACTGTTGTAAAATGATTCTGTTGTTCTTTTGTGACCGAAAGGTGTTCAAGTCGTGAAAACAACGTCTTTACAAAACAAGGGTTAGCTGCGTATGATAGACGCCACCCCCAACCCTTTTTGTTTGTGAAGTTCGACCACCATAAGAGCAGTTCCATCGGAGGTGGATTTGCCTAGCACCCAGCCAAAAAATCAGGCTGGCACCCTGTCAATTCACTCCAGCCCGTCCAATTGCCTGGCACCCAACCCAAGTCAGGCAACAGGCCAGCTCATTCTTGACAGACCCAGAGACCGGCCTATCTGACGCCAGCGTGACATCAGCCACCTTTTTTTTTTTTTTTTCAAAGGTCGGGTGAAGGAGGTTTTGAAGAAGGCCAATTTGTAGGATTTAGAGCAAAGGGTGGTGGGGATGGCGTTTGGGGGCCTTCGATGCCCTCTCCGACGCCAGATGGTCGAGAGAATTGGGGCCGTCGATGGAGATTTCACCCAGAAAATTAAAAACCCATTTAATTTTCAACCTCCATTTGGGGTTTGTGGGATTCAATTCATGAAACAAACATTGATTGCAGAGATATTGTAGAGAGATCTAGGGGAGAAAGATCTGAGGAGAGCTCAAGCTCTCGGCCAGCCAAAAAATCAGGCTGGCACCCTGTCAATTCACTCCAGCCCGTCCAATTGCCTGGCACCCAACCCAAGCCAGGCAACATGCCAACTCATTCTTGACAGACCCAGAGACCGGCCTATCTGACGCCAGTGTGACATCAGCCACCTTTTTTTTTTTTTTTTTTCAAAGGTCGGGTGAAGGAGGTTTTGAAGAAGGCCAATTTGTAGGATTCAGAGCAAAGGGCGGTGGGGATGGCGTTTGGGGGCCTTCGATGCCCTCTCCGACGCCAGATGGTCGAGAGAATTGGGGCCGTCGATGGAGATTTCACCCCAAAAATTAAAAACCCATTTAATTTTCAACCTCCATTTGGGGTTTGTGGGATTCAATTCATGAAACAAACATTGATTGCAGAGATATCGTAGAGAGATCTAGGGGAGAAAGATCTGAGGAGAGCTCAAGCTCTCGGCATCATTGATTGCAGAGATATTTTGTGTTTGATTTGTTGAAGATTTTGAAGTGGAAGAAGAAGGAGAGCTCACGGGAGTGAGCTGGAAAAGAGAGAGGGAGAGAAAATAGATAGAGAGAGAGGGAAAGAGAGGGAGAGAGAAAGAAAGGACCGGAGAGGGAAAGCAAGAAAGAAGAAAAAAGAAAAAATAAATTAAATGATAAAATATTAATTGATATGAATAAAATAATATAATATTAGATAGGCTGGGTGCCAGCGTATTTTTAGGGATGAAGATGCTTTGGCCTATTACTGTTCACTGGGGTCTATTACTGTTCACTTGAGTGGATAAATGCGCTGGGTGCTGGCACAAAGTCTTTAGGGGTGGACTTGCTCTAAGAAGGGCAGAAGCAAGCCCTGATCAAACAAGTGTGATTAATATAATATCGAGATTCTTTGGAACTAGGTTTAGTCAAGTTGCTGGAGGAAGTAGTGTGCTTCCACCCTTTGCACCGAAGTTCGAATCCCCCTCACATGGTTTACATGAATTTAGAGTAATTATCCTATCGTTTCTCATAGATCACGATACTAGCAAGTGACACTTGCAAAACGGATTCTCTATCCACAAAGATCAAAAGGAACAAGAGTTGGAAGGACGGATCCGTACCAAAACAAAAGCGAGACATATTGAAAGTCTTACAAACTATTACACACACATTATTCACTTGGAGTTGCAACCATTCGTGCCTTCCCTTATTAGGATGAGATTCTGATAAAAAATTCCGAAAGCACGCGAGTTTAAGTCCCTTCAGTAGGGATAGGAAGGGGAAGGAGGCTGAAATTCAGGGCAATTTGGCCGGATATGACCAGGCTCGCCACAGTGGTGGCAAATGTACTGCTTTCTTGGCCTTTTCTCCCCTGCACTAGAAGCTCCCTCAAACGACTCTTGCTCCGCCAGCATTTCAAAAGACCTTTCCACTAACAAAGCCGCTGTCCTCACCTTAAGATAAGTATCATGCTGTATTACAGCTACCTTTGCTCCTATGGAAGGCCTCAGTCCCATTAGAAACTTTGCTGCTCTCTGTTCATCTGTACTCACAAGACGGGGTGCAAGTTGTGACAGCTGAAGGAATTTAGATTCGTACTGAGCAACGGTCATGTTTCCTTGGGTCAACCCTATAAATTCTTCGTTTTTAGCATTCCTTATAGTTTCTGGAAAATACATATTCAAAAACAGCTCCTCAAATTCTGCCCAAGTGACGGATTTAACATCACGGATCCTTTTAACAAATTCCCACCAGTAGTGAGCCGCTCCAATAAGACAGTATGTGGCAAACCCAACTTTTAGGTCTTCAGGGACGTCACTTACATCAAAACATTGCTTTATCCTTTCGAGCCACTCCACCCCTTCTAACGGTTCATCAAGATTTCCTGCGTACTGCGGGGGCGACAGACTAATGAAAACCTTCAAAAATTTCAGCCTCTGATCAATTCCGGATGTGCCCTCAAGCGCAAGGCCAGCCATTTGCTTGATGGCTTGCAAAACCTTAGCCACGTCCTCATCATGTGCAGCCGTGGGATTGGATGAAGTAGCGTCACCTGTTCTAGGCACATCTTTCTGAAATTTAAGCAAACAAAACATTAGCTTCCATCACCTGAGCAATTACCCATCATGCCGCTGAAATCTACCAACTTCAGAAATACCAAACGAGATTACATACGAGTCGAATCTAAAGCTAAAGTTTAAATACACCATCACTATCATCACAGTATTCACCACCACACAAATTTTTTCCAACGAATGGCATAGCTGTAAGAATATTAATCATTTATAAGGCATTCTCTAGAGATGAAACACAGTACACATTTTCTTTGGTTTTTCTTAGAAAAGCAAATCAGAAAGCAGACTCAAGTAACACTGCAGAATACATCATCAATCTGAGTTTGACAACAAAAACGCCTAACAAACATCATCGTACTTGCTACAACTCCCAAAAAAATACAATCAGTGAACACAAGCAATGCTAAATTACTAGAAAAAAATCATCATTCTATAAGTACAGAGAAAGGGAAACGACTAGAGGCGTTCACTCCATAAATTTCTTAAACCAATCAATCTGAACATCAAGATAATTAAAGGCAATGAAAAATTCTATGTTTATTTTAATTAAAAGTCTTGGCAGATAGCGAGTACAGCCATATTCTCTTCACTCCGGGAAGGACCCTAAGCATCTCAATCACCTCCTGACTTATCCATCCCCTCCAAGATGCCACATTCTGGCTCACTCATAAGTAATTTGGTACTTATGAGTCGAACTTAAGACATAGCACTTACCATTAGAGAGGAATATCACTAGACTGTAGTACTATGCAACGAAACCTAATCATTCTTGAATAAAATAAACAATTATATCAATCCCTGAGGCTTTTCCCTTTGGTTAATCTACCAGTGGTCATTGTAATTAATTAATCTCACAACTTGGATTAAGTTAATAGATGAAATTTATAGGTCAAGCTTTTTTCTTTCAGCTAAATTGCAGTTATACACACCACACCCATGCATGCATGCATACCAACGCTACAAATTCTTCATCTTTCAACAACAGAAAACAACAAACTAAGTTGCAGAAGGGAAAACCCATAAAATAAAAAAACAGAATCAGAACGAACTTCCACCAGTAACTAACTAACTAACCAACCTTCATATCAAATCTGCAGAAATATTCCAGCCCTCTGATCCGATCGTACAAATTTCTTTACCTTATTGTCTCAGAATTCGTTCACTAGCCTTCAGTTAAGCTCCAAGAAGTCAAATTGGGGAAGAACAAGCTTGTAATCGAAGATTTGAGCTTAATTAGTAAAAAATCCCAAACTGAACGAATCACTGAAATATAAATAATAATCCTCAAAATTTACCTCAGAACGCTCGTTGGGTTCGATTCACTTTTTCAATCGGACTTCCGGAATGAAAGTTACGAATTTTGAGAGATTGCAGGAAAGTTTTTTCTTTCTCTGTTTCTCTTTTTGTCTACTCGTGCTTCTGTTCATCGAAGACGAAGAGCAAGCAGGGATGTTATCCCGCGCTTTTGCCGGTCACCCTTCACTTCAGTTGTCCAATGGTAGCTGGCCATGTGGCAGGACAAAGAGAAAATCTTAGACGTGTGGTAAGATCAGCCACTCCTCGGATGCCACGTGGCGAATTCATCCGTTGAATTTGAAAATGCCACTCGAGCTCAAAAAAACTAGGAAATGGATCATCGGATTTCTATATTTTAGTCATTCATCGCGGTTAGAAATCATTTGATTTTTTATTATTTAAAATTAAACACAAATGATATCTGACGCAAAATGATCGCATGATATACGATAAACAATTAAAATATAAAGATCCTTAGGATTCCCACAAAGTAAATCCAAAGATAATTCCTTTCCAAACAACCAATCCAAAAAATACTACCGACTCATAATTCACCTTGACTTTCTTTGTGTGATGTCCAAATCGTCATGTGACCTCAATAAAATTTCACTTATTTTCCTCCATTATAAACCAAAATAAAATTTACAAGAACATGAGGCATGAGTTGACCCTTTTTGCCGGTAAAAAATATCACGGATATCACGGGCTCGCACTTTGTGAAGAGGTAGGCCCTTACCATTTGCGAGTTATCAATTCAACATCGTATGAAAGACAAGAACACAGTGTAGGTCTTTACTAGGACGGAAACAAGCCTTGCGAGTCACAAATGGTAAATACTTACATTGTTTTCTTGTCTTTCATACGACATGGAATTGAGTACTCGCACATATATCATCGGAACTGTTTTATGAAATTCTCACCACAAAAACCTAATCATTGAAATTGGTCCTTTCATGTTGTCTCGATCTTTTGGACACAATTTTGTGCTTTCTTTAAGCGGTAACACTAATTACCAAACTTTCTGGTTCATGTATGTTACTCAAATGTGGGTTAAAAAAATAAAAGACAAGGGCTTTCTAAGTAATCAAAACGAAGCGATTAATATAATGGGTAAACTACGGTTTGACCTCCTAAACTATTATTTCATTTAAAATTGATCCTTGAATTATTTTTTTGACAAATTAATCCCCGAACTGTTTAAAATCAGGCAATTAATCATTATCGTTCGATTTCATTCACTATTTCGTCAAATTCAAGGACAAATTAGCATAATGAATTCTTACTTGTCAGTTAGAACCCTCAATAAAATTATGACATGTGGAAACAAAATAATAAAAAAACTTATAGCATAATAAGAAAACTTTTTAATTATAATAAATAAAACAAAACAAAAATCCTGAATGACCAACCACCCATTCTCCACCCACATCAACCCTGTGATGGGGGAAGAGGGTGGTTGCGGTTTATTATTTATAATTAAAAATGTTTTCTTATTATGCTATAAATTTATGAATTATTTTATGTCCACGTGTTATAATTTAATTGATGGTTATAGCTGACAAGTAAGAATTCATAATGAAAATACTAATTTCCCTTGAATTTGACGGAATAGTGGACTAAATCTAGCAACAAGGGGTTAATTGATTGATAGTTTAGGGGGTTAGATTACCAAATAAATAGTTCAAGGGGTTAATTTCAACTGCAATAATAGTTCAAGGGGTCAAACATTCTATCTTAATACAATAGCAAGTTCGAATCCTCCTCTCGTAGTTTACACATGACTTTAGTGTCAATTTCTCATTGTTTGTCAAATATATATATATATATATATATATATATATATATATATATATATATATATATGGGTTAAGATTCAAGGACACGCTTTTGACATACATTTTTATACGGCCCACTCTGTAATGTATTTCAACGATGCAACTATCTTTTATATCTTACCTCAAAGATCATTGTTTACCAAAAATAACCCAAATCTAAAATTATAAGATTGTTGGATTATATTTTGTGTTTCTTTTGTAGAACTATATTCATCCATTTTCTTTCCTACAAGTCAATGTCTTAATGGTTTTGGATGTCTACTTTTTTGTTAGGATCATCTATGAATGATGTACTAAAATATAGACAGTTCAGATCTTTAAATACATTACAAAGTGAGCTTATTATAATAGATGTCAAAATGTGTGTCAAAAGTGTCTCGGATCTTAAACCTTGTATATATAATTGGGATTCCATTGATTAGCAACTAGCAAGTGACACTTTGACACCTACAAAACAGATTCTCTATTCACAAAGGTCCAAAGGAACAAAAGTCAGACAGATAGATACATACCAAAACAAAAGTCAGGCATATTGAAAGTCTTACAAACTATTATCCATACACTACTAACTTGGAGTTGAAACCATTTTTGCCTTCCATCATTAGGATGAGATTTTGATATAACTGTCAAAAAGCACGCGAGTTTAATTCCGGGCAATTAGGCCGAATATGACCAGGCTCGCCGCAGTGGTGGCAAATGTACTGCTTTCTTGGCCTTTTTTCCCGTACACTAGAACCTTCCTCAAACGACTCTTCTTCGCTGTCCTCAAAAGATTGTTCCACTCTTAACGCCGCTGCCACCATGTCACCATAAGTACTGAACTTAGCTACCCTTGCTCTTATGGAAGGCCTCAGTCCCCTTTGAAATTTCGATGCTGTATATTCATCTGAACTCACAAGATTAGTTTGTGCATACCATGCTAGCTCGAGGAACTTAGATGCATACTGAGCAACAGACATGTTTTGTTGGGTCAACCCTTGAAATTCGTCGCATTTAGCATCCCTTACAGTTTCAGGATAATACATATTAAAAAACAGCTCCTCAAATTCTGCCCAAGTGATGGATTTAACATCACGGATCCTTTTAACAAATTCCCACCAGTAGTGAGCCGCTCCAATAAGACAGTATGTGGCAAAACCAACTTTTAGGTCTTCGGGGACATCACTTACATCAAAACATTGCTTTATCCTTTCGAGCCACTCCACCCCTTCTAAAGGTTCATCAGGATTTCCTGCATACTGCGGGGGTGACAGACTAATGAAAACCTTCAAAAATTTCAGCCTCCGATTTACTGCAGATGTGCCTTCAAGCGCAAGGTCAGCCATTTGCTTGATGGCTTGAAAAACCCTAGCCATGTCCTCATCATATGGAGCCTTGGGATTGGATGAAGTAGCTTCACCTGTTCTAGGCATATCTTTCTGAAAATTAAACAAACAAAACATTAGCTTCCATACAAATGCATAATCAAGAGACTATTGTAAGTGTAGCCAACAGCATACTAGCCACCTTAGCAATTACCCGTCATGCCACTCACCAACTTCAGAAATACCAAACAAGATTACATAAGAGTCAAGTCTAAAAGCTTCAGTATCATCACAGTATCCACCATGACAAAATCATTTCCAATGGATGGCATAGCTGTAAGAAGATTAATAATTTATAACTTATAAGCACTCTCAAGAGATGGAACGCAGTACACTTTTTCTTTGGTTTTCTTAGAAAAGCCAATCAGAAAACAGACTCAAGTAACACAGCTGACTGTATCATCAATCTGAGTTTGACAACAAAAACGCCTAAAAATTATTCTCGTAATTAATACAACTCTTAAGAAACACAGGCGATGCTTTACTTGAGAAGAAGTCATTCAACAGGTACAGAGAAAGGGAAATGACAAGAGGCATTCGATTCATAAATTTCTTAAGCCAATCAATTTGAGCATCAGGATCATTATAGGCCATGAATAACGCTATGTTATTCTTGCATAAAATTTGGAAGATAACAAGTATGCTCATCTTCTCTTCAACTCCAGGAAGGACCCTAAGCATCTCGATCACCTCTTGGCTTATCCCTCCTCCAAGATGCCATACCGGTCTCATCTAATCTAGATAACACAAACGGCACGCTGTTTGACTGAATTCACGTACGTGTTCTGTTTATTGAGGTAACTAGCCTCTAACTCATACCACTTGTCCCTCGTAACATCACCCGCAGTATCATCAGAAAGTACAATCCCTGATGAAGCCAAAATATATTTTGATGAATCTTGGTGATAAGTTCATCTCACAGGATGGCTTTGACTTGCTATTCTGTTGGGATTATCCTGGCATGCTACGTCCTTTGATATATAAACCACCTTAAGAATTATTTACTAAACACTCAAGAAAATTGTGTTACAAGTTACAACTTATAACAAGCAATATGCGTAAGAAAAAAAATTAGTTAAAACTAATATAACACTTGCAACTGGGTGTACCATAGTTTGCCTATATAGCTTTCTTTAACTTAACTAGTCGGTAACAAACACATAGACACACTTGAGTGCGAGACAAGAGGCCGAAGAAGCAAAGGCAGGAAGACACTAAAAACCCTTTTAGGTTCATTATACACCACAAAATATTGGAGGAGTAGTCAACCAATAACAAACAATGAGGTATTCATTAGAAGAAAATAAGAAGAGAACTGACTCTAATCTTTCTCAATCTAAAGAAGCAATTATATTTCGGGAACTTTAACGAAAACATTTCGGTACTGTTCACTTTAACGAAAAACCACATTTTTACACTAAAAAATCAATCTTGATACTATTCACTTTACCCTTTATTTTGTCATTATCGCTAAAACTCAAGGTTTTCAAGTCATTTTCATTAGTTTTCCTTTAATCCCTAAGAGTTTTTCCGTTGGTCAAATAAACACTAAAATGTCTACTATTTTATCCAAACGGTCATATGGTTTCTGATATGAGTAGTTGTTGGTATAAAACGGTTGGATCATTTCAATTATAATGTGGAGTAAGACCTACAATGGCGTCCCATGCATTAACTAAAGTTCACATACATATGGTTCAGGATGAGAGAGGGACAGACATTTTGACGCACTTTCTTGTGTTTCTCATTCCGTAACTTTTTTCAAGAATCGTGACCTTTGCAGGCATAGCATCAAATTCAATAACTCCAATAATTCCATCATCCCTAAAGTACAAGTTCAGTGGTACAACAACTAGTATTTCAGCTAGTTACTGCAATTACATCAAACAATCTCACAACTTACACTATGTTGTAGTTGAAATTTGTTGGTAAAGCTTTTTGCTTTGGGGTCAATTGAAATTATCCACACAAGCATGTACAGCATCACTTTCAATTCTTCAACTTTCAACAACAGAAAATAATCATGGATGTTGCACGAGAAAAGAACCCATAGAGAATCAAAATCAGAATCAGAATCAGCACCAGTAACTAACCTTCACATGAACTTTCCCTTTCACTTTCCGGTTAATCTGTTTGCTTGTTTCGCCAGACCGGATCAAATTTTTTGGTTCGCGCGCCAGCAACTCGGCTTTTCATAACAAAACTTTCGCGTCTGGAACTCAGCTTTTCATTTGAACGGGTAATATATTATTATATTAAAGCGGGAGCATTTTTGTCTACCACCATCAATAATGATGTTTGTTTTATCGTACATCTAATTAATTGATATGTGTCTTTTTACTCAATCTAGGTTTTTTTTTAATTGAAAAAATAATATTTAATGTGAAAATTAACAAGATTTAAGTAAAATGACACATATCAATTGATTAAATATACGATATGGTAAGTAAAGTTATGATGGTAAGAATTAACAAGATTTAGGTAAAAGAACACATGTCAATTGATTAAATATATGGTATGGTAAGCAAAAATGCTCCCATGTTAAAGCTGTTCAAAATTGGGCTGTGTCATTAAATGGGGCCCAATGATATTCTTGAGACTTTTTGTGGAGAAAATGGAATTTACTATTGACTCGTTTAAAAGTGTTTTTATAATTTTTACAAAGTATTTTTTGTGGAAATATTTTTTAAACCAATCTTTAGTAAAAACTTAACTAAATCCTAGTAAAGCACTTAAAATGCTCTTGAAAAAAAAGCACAAATTGTGTTTCTTTCAGTCAGTTTAAAAACACTTCCAAACAATCCAATAATATTTATTGTTTAAACGAACAAATTATAAATTACTAGAAATTCTAAACTAACGAAATTTAAATTTCATCAATTGCAAGTTTATATATTTGATGGAATTTAAATGACAGAATGTTTAATTATGTTGTTTGGATAACTCATATAACTTGTTGCAATTTTGTAAAACAAATTATACATTTTTGGTCTTCCGCTTTCCATAATTCTGAATTTTATGGAAATACACTTTTTCTTTCCCAAATTAAGTCTATTACTGTCAACTAACTCTTAGTTTAACAATACATTTCTAAATAAATTTTAATGATACGGCTGAGAGGAGGAGCCAGAATTTCAAGATGGTTAAAATAAGAGGAACTTTAATGAAAAGCTCATGATACTGTTCATTTTAACGAAAAACCACATTTTTACACTAAAAAGTCAATCCTGGTACTATTCACGTTACCCTTTATTTTGTCCTTATCATTAAAACTCAAAGTTTTCAAACCATTTTCATTAGTTGTCCTTAAAATAAGTGGTGGTGCCAAGGGCCAAGCTCCCATAACTTCTAGACTGAGGTAAGAGAGTCCAAGATCTTATGCAGCTATTTTGTTTATGTCATCTCTATAACATTTATTATTGATTGACACGTGTCCATAAATTTAGCCATTCTATAATTTTAATATATTTTAATGATAGATTTTTATTAATGGGTCACATCATAGTCTGGTACTTAACCGTCAGTATCCAAGTATTGTCCAATCCGGTTGTACAACTCATCCTTGTAAGTTAGTTTAAATTGTTGGCATTGGGCTCAATTTGTACTATAAAAGTACGATTTAAAATAGGTAGTGCTATGCACACATCCATTTTTACTTCTCACATTCTCTCAATTTTCGGCTGTTAGATCAGATTAATTGAAAAATATCAATAATAAAAAATCAATAAAGATGTTTGAAAGATAAAAATAGATATGTGAATCAAATATACAAATTAATCGCAGTCTCATTCAAATCTTTGGATCTATTATTTTTTCATGCCACACTTGCATATTTATTTGGGTAAAAACACTTGGAAAAAAATTGGAATATGTGTTATTTTTTACGATATATCTAATATGTTTGTTAATTCTTTGGAACGATGGACTGCCGTAACGAAATCATCAACAATTAAAATAATTATTACGATTTGCTTTGAATAAATGGATATTATATGAAGTAATATTTCATAAAATAGCCATTTCCAATTTGAAATGGCAAAACCATGAACATTTGTGTACAATTTACCGGCTAAAACAGTCACGCATTTATCATACGAAATTGAAAATAAATATTAAAGGTTAACTAAACTTTTCTTTCTCGCATAAGACTTTTACACAATAGTATCATGAGACTTTTAGACAATAGTGTGGAGCCAAAAATAATTAAGAGGTCATGCGTGAATTTTTTTATAAAAATGATAAAATTACCCTTGAGGAACACCAGAATTCCTACGCGCGAGCAATGGACAAACATCCCACAATCAAGTCAAAAGTGCCCAAAATAGGTATTTATTCAAAACCTATTTCATCCATCTTCTCCACAAGGTAACCTCCAAAACATTCATTTTAAATTATGTTAATTAGCTAATTAATGGATTTATTACCTAATTAATCTATTAATGGCTAATTAAACTACCAATTACACCAAAAAAACACACAAGAGGCCGGTCACCTTCTCTCCCAAGGGGGCCGGCCATGCCTTATATATTCTACCTCATTTTCTCTAAAAATGGAGGTCTTCAGTCTTGCTAAACACTCAAAAATTCTCCAAACACTTTTTCCCTCAAAATTCTAACTTTGGCATCGGAGATTCTTCGGCCAAAGCCTCCCATTCATCATGGGCACGTGAGGCTTTTGGCCTTGACCTAAGGTGTTATTTGTTTTGTAGGTGCAATTTTGTCCATATTTAAGGAGGAAGAAATTTGCATCCACAAATAGCATCGCATAAGACATGCAATTTTTTCACAGCACTTGTTAGGATGTTAGAGAAAACTAAAATGTGGACAAAAATAGGATCTAAACAAAAGAATTGTTCTTAGGGTTTTGGCTACCAGGCACAAATTCAAACACGATTCCTCATGAATAGCCATGAAAAACTTGACTTCCTTCAACTTTTCCTCCTAGATCACCCATAATCCGAAAATTAAATGTCTTTCTCTTTATTTTAGTACTTCGAAACTGAAATATAGGAGTTTTTTTTTGTGTACAAGCGTTCCTCTTAATAAATAACTCCATCGAGATTTCAGTGAAAAATATTAGTAAGGAGAGAATAGAGAGAGGCGAAGAGAGATTTCACATGGAGTTTTGGTGGGACTATATATACAACATTCATGCACGCAATCATACTCATGTGAGCTTTTTTTTTTTTTTTTTTTTTTATAATCAAAACGTGCTATGAGCAACATACAAAGTTCTATATTATTTGTCACATATATATTTAACAAGTTTAGTTCCGAAATTCTTTGTCGGCTTGCTTACATTCGGGCTTCAATAACAGCCAGGTTCGCCGAGCGAAGATGTCTCAAGCTAAATTTTAACATGAATAGAATTTTCTACCTTTTGTATTTCAACGCGAATTAAAGAGATATATATTTTATAGAAACCTCCATGGTTAAGTTTAAAATGCTAAAAGTGGGATAGACTAATGAAACAAAACTTTGTCAAAATAAAAAATGAAATCAAATTTTTCGTCCCTTGCAATTGAGTTTATTGATTGTCCCCTTGTTCAAAATGTGATATCTTACGTTTAGTACCCTTTCTTTTGATCTCCTTACTCAAAATATTGATGTGCCTTTTGTAGTCTTGACCAATGGTGAAGTCAAGAATTGTCGAATGGAGGAATGAAATTTAAAAGGGTAAAAAGGTTCTAAAAAATAAAGACAACTATAAATCCTTTTAGATAATAAACAATATTATTTTGTTCATAATTTACCACATAAAAAAATTAATTGTTGTGGCGAAGTTTCATGTCATAAAAACATAGCATAATAGTTGATTATCAATAAAAGTAGAAACATATCGCTCAATATAAACAACCATACTATCCCTCAATCATTCATTTCTTATTTTATTAAGCTATGGTGTTTTCACAATTTTCATAGCAGCAAACGCTCTCTCCACCGAAGCTGTAACATCCCACATCGTCCAGGTGAGTGGATCCTGTAAGCCTTATATGTATATTCCCATCTCTACCTAGCACGAGGCCTTTTGAGAGCTCACTGGCTTCAGTTTCTATCGGAACTCTGAAGTTAAGCGAGTTCGAGCGAGAGCAATCCCATGATGGGTGACCCACTAGGAAGTTCTCGTGTGAGTTCCCAGAAACAAAACCATGAGGGCGTGGTCGGGGCCCAAAGCGGATAATATCGTGCTACAGCGAAGTTGAGCCCGGGATGTGGTGGGTGCTCGGGTCGGGATGTGACAATTTGGTATCAGAGCCAATTCCTAGCCGGAAGTGTGCCACGAGGACGTCGGGCCCCTAAGGGGGATGGATTGTAACATCCCACATCGCCCAAGGGAGTGGATCATGTAAGCCTTATATGTATATTCTCATCTCTACCTAGCACGAGGCCTTTTGGGAGCTCACTGGCTTCGGGTTCCATCGGAACTCTGAAGTTAAGCGAGTTCGTACCATAGAAATCTCATGATGGGTGACTCACTGGGAAGTTCTCGTGTGAGTTCCCAGAAACAAAACCATGAGGGCGTGGTCGGGTCCCAAAGCGGACAATATCGTGCTACAATAGAGTCAAGCCCGGGATGTGGTGGGGGCCCGGGCCGGGATGTGACAGAAGCGGTTGCAACCGGTAACACAAAACCCCAATATAAGGAATGTATGCACTAACTTGTAGTTTTCTCACCTCTTGGTCTTCACCAATTCCTTTGAAATATCACTAATTCTTTTCAATTATGAAAACTCATTATGCATCTTCATATGATGAATAAAATTTTCAGGTTGAATAGGAAGATTCATGAGGTCCACACAATCAAAATCTTGATGATAAAATTCGACGAAACGAACAAAAAAGTTCAATTCATTATATACACGTCACTCAAATGGTCACCAATTCAAACACTTATAATTTTTGCGTGGCCAACAATGCCAAAACAATAGAAACCATTGAATGGGCCTTAAAAACTAAAAACAAACAAATTGCACCAAAACATCTCCTGAGCAAGGTCAAATTCTAGAAGGGGACTTCTATCACACCTCGATTTCAAGATACGTCTAGGATCAACACATGATGTCACCAAGTACCTGAAGATCTATCATGCTTCGCCTCTCAGACATGACCAAAGACACAACTAAATGGTTCAACAGTGCAATAACTTATCCTTTATTTCATGGCTACATTTGAGATGTCACCAAGTACCTGAAGATCTATCATGCTTCGCCTCTCAGACATGACCAAAGACACAACTAAATGGTTCAACAGCGCAATAACTTATCCCTTATTTCATGGCTACATTTGACCTCTTTGTTAGACTGCCTACGTAACTTAAGATGAGGTCAAGCCATAGTATGTTCTTATAGAAAAGCCTAGGATTCCAGAATCACTCAATAGAACTCAACGAGTATGATTCATTAGATTCCAAACTACTTAAAGCAACCATTTCACGACCAGGATTGTCATTGGGTCAAACAACAGTTTTCCCTTAATACAATATTGAGATTCTATAGACCTAAGTTTAGTCAAGTTGGCAAGAGTGTGCTCCACCCTTTGCACCGAAGTTCGAATAATAAATATAAATAAAACCTTTTTTTTTTTGTCAAACGATTAATTTTGTTAGATTAGATGCTAGATTAGCAGTGACGGTTTTGAACCCACACCGTCATGCAAGAACTCAACACATTTCCACCACTGTGGTAAAGGGTCGCTTGCAAATAAAACTTTATAATTATAATTTTCTTTCTCCCTCATCTATCATTAGTTATTTTCATTAAATTATGTTTCATTCTCATTTTTTCCGTGTCCATCATCTTAATGGTCTGCTCTAGTTTAGACTTTCACCGGATTTGGTAGTAAAGAGTTATAGTCTAAGTTAGTTTGGTGTTTTATTAACAGTATAGGAAGAATCATACATAACTTCCATGGCTACAAAATAATATACACAGGTGTGAAAATTGAAGGAATAATCAAAGCACCATAGCAGTGATGATGAGTTCCATGGGGTACGAAGCTTTGTGCGGAAAAAAAAAAAGGGGGTTTAGGAAGTAATAAGAGAATGGAAAGAAAAAAGGTGGGACAATAAAAATAAGAGCGGATGAACACGAAAAGTTTCATTGGAGACAAGTTTCAGAATAAGTTTCATTCTCTTATTTCTTTTCAATCAAATAAGAGCGGATGAATACGAAAAGAAAAGTTCGTAGGAGAGGATGAAGACGAAAAGGTCGGAAAGTAAGTGGATTGTTTTTGGAAAAGATGTTATAAATAGAAAGCTTTCGGATTTTTAATTCAAATGTTTTATTTTTACAAAAAGTTATGCCAAAAAAATTATAGACTACAGCTCAATCATTAATGGCGTGTAAACGAAACCGGAACGGAATGGCAAGAAACGGAATTGCATTCTTTTTCAGGCATTCAAGCTGTTTACTAGCATTTCCGAAATAAAAAACAAGATGGGGTCCACTTAAAATCAGGAATTAGATCCCTAAATCTCCCGGAATCAGATCCCCTAGATGAAGGTGGTATTTGGATTCCAGAAAAAAGGCTCTTCCAGGAATCCAACTTTTATACCCAGACTACCCTCGTATCTTCTACCTCCCCCTTCGTATCTGTGACTCTCTTTGCCCAGTCTACCGACTCCCTTGCACGTTCACCATCTCAATCCCGGTTGTGGATGATTTTGTGCCAGGATGGGCTTCGAAGATTGAGTTGGTGGAATGGGTTGTCGTTGGCGAAGAACGAATTTGAAACTTGTTCGGTGCCGCATCTGCCAATTGAACGACTAACACCTGGAATTGAAGCTGCAGTGGTGGTGGGTGGAGGGCAGTGCAGCTAGACCTTTAGGATGAAGGCGTGGGAAAGAAGGAGATGTGGGGATGTGCAGCTGGACCTATTTATATATTGATGAATTTTATTATATAAATTTAATTTAATTAATTAGTATGAAAATAATTTATTTATGTAAGGGCAATTTAGTAATCAATCTAGTTTTAATTTCAATTGAAGTGAATTAGTAAACAACTTATATGGACTCAACATCATTCCTACTCCGATTCCAGACAGTTTTAGTAAACAACTCCAACAGGAATCTGATTTTGATTCCACCTCATTTCAATTCCTCCTCAATCCAATTCCTCTTCAATCTAATTCCTCTCAATTTGATTACGGATTAGTAAACGCGCCCTTAAAGTAGACTAATCCAATGGTTCAAAACTTGTGTCAAATATTGTGTTATAAACGTGGTGTCACGGATCCACCCACTATACATTTATGTATAGAGAGAGGAAGCCTTTAATGAAATGGTTCCTTTTTTTTAGGGTAAATTACATAATACCCCATCAGGTTTGAGGTCTATTATAAAAAATAATAATTTTTTATACACTAAAAATATTATAATAATTTACTCGGCACTCATTTGCGATCATCGTCGATGTTGAAGAGCTCAGACCCGGAATGGGAGTTCTGGGTCGGGGGTTGCGAAGGAGGTGGGGGTGGGGTGGGAAGGGGTGGGTTTTTGGATGGGAGGGGAGGTGAAGAGAGTGGAGGAGAGGAGGTGGTTGAGGGGAAAAGTCGTACGGAAAAGCCGACTTCGACTATCCCACGACCAATCCAAGGTACAAAACTCTTCCCCTTGACTCTATGCTCTTTTTTGTATATAGATCGTAGGGAAAAGTCGTACGGAAAAGCCGACAGAATGAGAGAGAAAAGTGACCTGAGAGAGTCCACGGTGGTGGTGGTGTGTCGTCGGTGGTGTGGGCGTGTAGATGGGTGCGTGTGTGGGTGTACTGTCTGGGAGAGAGTCCGAGAGAGAGATTCGAGAGAGACTCGAGAAAAGATTTCTTGGTTTGGGTTTTTCTGGTTTTTTTTTAATAGGGTTAATATTATAATAGTTTTAATGTATAAAAAATTAATTTTTTTGCCACATGGCAGCCACATCAGCACAAATGTGGCAGCCACGTCAGTATTTAACAGACCAATAGATGGAAAATCTAACGGAGGTATTATTTTGAAATAAAATAGTACGTGAGGTATGAAAGTGAAATGTTTTAAAGATGTTGTATGTGATTGTAATAGACCTCAAACTTGATGGGGTATTATGCAATTTACCCTTTTTTTATTTATAAAAATAGAGATTATTTGTGGGGTCCACACCACATTGAACTGTAACAATCCGAACCGTCTATTTTTCAAGTTACACCTCATAGATCATCCTTACAAAATATTAACCAAATAAGAAATATTTAAGATATCTAATTGTATTAAAAAAAATTAACGAATATTGTTATATAAGAAACAATGAAATTTTATCTTGATAATTAAATAGACCAATAGTTTCAGATTGAATTGATTTTTTTCAAAAATGATCTATGAATCGAGACTTACAAAATAGATAGTTTAGATCGTTGAAGTTCGATATGGAGTGGACCCTACATCTAATCCCCATTTTTTGAAAAAAAAAATGAGAATCCCTTTGCATAAAGGGAATATAAATAAGATTCGGAGACACATGCTTTAGACATACATTTTTGTGAGGTCTACTTCATAATATATTTCAACAATTTAACTGTCTATCTTTTACACCATACCTCAAAGATAATTGTCTACCAAAAATCACCCAAATTCAAAACTATATGACCTTTGGAACAAATTTAGTGTTTCTTAGTAGAACCATATTCATCTATTTTCTTCCCTACAAACAAATGTCTTAACAGTTTTGAATGTCTAATTTTTTGTTAGAACCATCTACGAATACAACAACAACAACAACAACAAAGCCTTTTCCCACTAAGTGGGGTCGGCTATATGAATCCTAGAACGCCATTGCGCTCGGTTTTGTGTCATGTCCTCTGTTAGATCCAAGTACTCAAGTCTTTTCTTAGGGTCTCTTCCAAAGTTTTCCTAGGTCTTCCTCTACCCCTTCGGCCCTGAACCTCTGTCCCGTAGTCACATTTTCGAACCGGAGCGTCAGTAGGCCTTCTTTGCACATGTCCAAACCACCGGAACCGATTTTCTCTCATATTTCCTTCAATTTCGACTACTCCTACTTTACCTCGGATATCCTCATTCCCAATCTTATCCTTTCTCGTGTGCCCACACATCCCACGAAGCATCTCATCTCCGCTACACCCATTTTGTGTACGTGTTGATGCTTCACCGCCCAACATTATGTGTCATACAACATCGCTGGCCTTATTGCCGTCCTATAAAATTTTCCCTTGAGCTTCAGTGGCCTACGACGGTCACACAACACGCCGGATGCACTCTTACACTTCATCCATCCAGCTTGTATTCTATAGTTGAGATCTCCATCTAATTCTCCGTTCTCTTGCAAGATAGATCCTAGGTAGCGAAAACGGTCGCTTTTTGTGATCTTCGCTAGATTGCTCCGGTCATTAGTGTGGATAAGTATATAAATGGATAGAGATAGGAAAGCAAACACAAGATGTACATGGTTCACCCAGATTGGCTACGTCCACGGAATAGAGGAGTTCTCATTAATTGTGAAGGGTTTACACAAGTACATAGGTTCAAGCTCTCCTTTAGTGAGTACAAGTGAATGATTTAGTACAAATGACATTAGGAAATATTGTGGGAGAATGATCTCGTAATCACGAAACTTCTAAGTACCGGAGTGTGGTATCGTCTTGACTTGCCTTATATGTCTCATAGGTAGATGTGGCATCTTCTCTAGAGGTACTCTTCCTCCATCCAGGGGTGGTATCTTTAACTGGTAGAGATGCACAAGGTAATGTATCAATTTCACTTGAAGCTTACTTGTAGTTTCAGGCTTGGTCAAGCGCGATACAAACCATGTAGTAGGAGTCCCCCAAGTCGCCGAGCTAGGGGATCTGCTGAAAGAGGTGACAGACAAGGTAAGCAATCAGAGCTCCGGCTGAATGTTCACATTCTCCCTATCTTGCAGGCAACATGAAGGATAAAGAGAAGAAAAATGAGAAGAGATGATATGGGATACTTTTGCTTTTGAAGAAGTAACTTTCCACAGGCTTATTCTTGAACTGGGCTGCAGGGTTTTCTGGTTTCCTCCAGAGTATAAGGCCGACTGAAGAATTTGAGGGTCAAAACAAGTCCATCAAATCTAGAGTACGTTCGACCCTGCTGATATGGGATACTTTTGCTTTTGACAGAGTAGTGGATATATCGGCACGTGTGCTGTTACGCTTGTCTCCACATGCTTATTTGTATCCTTCTCACTTGCCCTATCTGTTCCTCCGGCAGATGCGGTATCTTCCCTGGAAACATAAGATGTTGAAGATGAGTACTCGAGAGCAATGCCAGGTAAGTACTCAGGTAAGGGGTTCCAGGCAGTCAGTTCCTGGCTGGAAGCTTGATTCCAAGTGCTGACTGATTGCTCTCTTTCTCCTTGTCTTGCAGGTAAGAACAAGGCCAAAGGAAAAGACAGGGAAAAAGCATGATATGGGATACTCTTGCTTTTAACCCTGATGATATGAGATATTCCTGCTCTAGTATAGCTTGTTTGCAGAGGTATTATCGGGGGGAAAGAAAGCTGAATATTTCGAAAGGCTTCGTTGGGAGTGCCCTCTCAGATAAGAGGAAGGGTTGAGCATTTTTGCAGGTCTGCCTGTCCGTTGGGGATGGAGGTCGACATATATATGAGTCTCCCTAACATCAAGTAATAATGCTATTCCTTTACCCTGCTTGGTCATAGCACGGTAGTGGGAGCTGCCAGCTTCACATGTTTTAACTCTGTCAGAGCACTTTGAAAAAGTGGTCTGTGGTATCTGGAAAGCTGATGTTGCGTGTGAAGATTACAGACAAGCTTTATCCAAGGAGATCCAGCTCTTGAAGTTGGGAAAGTGGTGCCTCTTCGGTTTTCGAACAAGCAATCATGTCGGGGATCTGGCTCTCGAGATTTGGAGAACGATGCCTCTTCGATTTTTGAGAAAGCAATCTTGCTGGGGGTCTGGCTCTCGAGATTCGAAGAGCGGTGTCTCTTCGATTTTTGAGAAAGTAATCATGTTGGGAGTCTGGCTCTCGAGATTCGGAGGGCGGTGCCTTTTCGATTTTGGAGCAAGCAATCTTGTTGGGAGTGTTTTCTCGAATGTGAGTAAAGGTTGGGCATGTTTGCTAGTCTACATTGCCACGAAGCACAGAGGTTGACACAGGGACTTTCCAATTATCCAGCAGTGGTACTGTTCCTTTACCCTCTCTTCGATTTTTGAGAAAGTAATCATGTTGGGAGTCTGGCTCTCGAGATTCGGAGGGCGGTGCCTCTTCGATTTTGGAGCAAGCAATCTTGTTGGGAGTGTTTTCTCGAATGTGAGTAAAGGTTGGGCATGTTTGCTAGTCTACCTTGCCACAAAGCACAGAGGTTCACACACAGGGACTTTCCAATTATCCAGCAGTGGTACTGTTCCTTTACCCTCTCTTCGATTTTTGAGAAAGTAATCATGTTGGGAGTCTGGCTCTCGAGATTCGGAAGGCGGTGCCTCTTCGATTTTGGAGCAAGCAATCTTGTTGGGAGTGTTTTCTCGAATGTGAGTAAAAGTTGGGCATGTTTGCTAGTCTACCTTGCCACGAAGTACAGAGGTTGACACACCGGGACCTTCCAATTATCCAGCAGTGGTACTGTTCTTTTACCCTTGTGGGTAATAATATGGTAGCTAGACCTTCAAAATTTATGTGTCTAAACTTTTTTAGTGTTGTTTCTTTGCTATTCTTTTACCCTTCTTGGTCAGATCGATGTAGTAGGAGCTGCAAGCTTCACGTGTCTCAACTTTGTCAGATAACTTTGGCAAAGTTATCTGTGGTACCCATGAGCTACTGTTGCGTGTGGGAAGTGGTTGATTGAACAATACGATTCATGTGCTTTCTACTTCCCTAGAAATCTTCGACAGAATGCCCATAATTTCCGCAAAGCTGAGTGTGCGTGTGACAGGTGCTGACAAGGCTGGAAAAGTATGTGCCTCTGCGATTTCTGAGATCGGCCTTCGTGGTCTCTGAGCAGGCCAGCTTTTGAGAAAGCAAGCCTCTTTGATTTCTGAGATCGGCCTTCGTGGTCTTTGAGCATCCCAGCTTTTGAGAAAGCAAACGCCTCTTCGATTTCTGAGATCGACCCTCGTGGTCTCTGAGCAGCCCAGCTTTTGAGAAAGTAAACGCCTCTTCAATTTCTGAGCAGGCGCCTCTTCGATTTTTGAAGCTTCGTCGAGTGCAGATTTTTTATAGGGGCTGGCATTAAGTTCCAAAGCACACTTGAATCTCCACCAGTAAAAGTTTCATTCTTGCACTTCTAAGATCTTGATTTGTCCGACCTCTTCTCTCTTCAACACCTTTGAAAATGTCTGGCCCCTCCGACCGTCGTTTTGACTTGAACCTTGTTGAAGAGGCAGCCCCGCCTTCTCCAGACAACATATGGCGCCCATCCTTCGTCTCCCCTACTGGTCCTCTTACCGTTGGGGATTCCGTGATGAAGAATGATATGACCGCTGCGGTAGTGGCCAGGAACCTTCTCACTCCCAAAGATAACAGACTACTTTCCAAACGGTCTAATGAGTTGGCTGTTAAGGATTCTCTGGCTCTCAGTGTTCAGTGTGCAGGTTCTGTGTCTAATATGGCCCAACGCCTATTTGCTCGAACCCGCCAAGTTGAATCATTGGCGGCTGAAGTGATGAGTCTCAAACAGGAGATTAGAGGGCTCAAGCATGAGAATGAACAGTTGCACCGGCTCGCTCATGACTATGCTACAAACATGAAGAGGAAGCTTGACCATATGAAGAAATCTGATGGTCAGGTTTTACTTGATCATCAGAGATTTGTGGGTTTGTTCCAAAGGCATTTATTGCCTTCGTCTTCTGGGGCTGTACCGCGTAATGAAGCTCCAAATGATCAACCTCTGATTAGGGGTGGGTTCAAAAAACCGAAAACCGAAAAAAACCGAAAACCAAACCGGACCGAGGCCGAAAAAAACCGAACCGAAACTGTCAAACCGAACCGAATCGAATCTGGTCAGTTCGGTTTCGGTTTTTGAGGTTTGGAAACCGAACCGATATAAATATTTAATTTTTTTTTTTCAATATTATAAATAGTTTAGTCATACAATCATAACAAAACATAACCTGTTGCCAAGTTGGTTTCTGTGATCCTTTTCAAACTGCAGGGCATGGGTTCGAACCCTCATGCCTCCAGGATTTTAGAGAATTTTTTTAATTTTTTTTGAGAAATCTACAATACCCTTTTAACCCTAGCCAGCCACAGCAGCCACACCTTTTATCTTTTTTCATTCTTCTCTTCTCTCTCTCGTGTTAAATTCTTTAACCCTAGGCAGCCACAGCCGCCGCAACACCCTTTAACCCAGTAACCCTCTCTCTCGGTCTTCAACTTCAATCACTCTCTGTGAGAAAATCTTCAAGACCAAGTGCGATCAGTGCCATACCGTCGACTCGTCGAGAAAGGCGCCGGTCACAAGCAGGGTAATTTCATCTTCTCTCCCTTCACTGAACCTTGTTTTTCCTTTTATTTTTTGGCTTTTGATTTCGATGATTTATTGATTTTTGTTTGGATCTGACAATTATAATCCCTTTTTTGCATTTGGTTTTTGGATTTGTGTATTTGGATATTTGTTTCAATTGTTATTTGGATTACTGATTCGATCTCTGCTGCGTGCCTCTTTCGAGGTCGTTCCCGTCATCTCACGTCGTCTCGCCCCCGGCTCCGTCTACCGCAACCCCCAACTCTACCGGAAACTAGTTGAATAATAAGTGTTTCCGTTTACTGAAGATATTGTGTAACGCAGAGTGCAAAGACGAATCTTAATGTGGAGCAAGTTTTCTTTTCGATAGCAAGAGACATAAAGCAACGGCTTGCAGATACCGACACTAGGGCTGAGGTATTTCATTTGCTTTCCTGGTTTTGTATTAAAAAGATCTACATTTATTTTTTCGAAACTCGCTTGTTCAAGGACACCCTGGGATCCATTCTGTACTCCATAGGAGACCTTGAAGAGGGTCGAGGGATGGTTACAATGCTCTTTGCAGGGCATCTTGCATACACTGGAATGCACGTTGTCGATTTGTTCTACAGAGCTGTAACAGGTCTTCAGTGTCAACCGACTAATTTGATGAAAGCCTTACATACATCCATGCATAAAAAGAGTATTCTTGACGAGCTAAGAATTATAATTGAATCATATATAGGGTCGGAGGAAGAAGACAAAAAGAGACGGACGTTCCAGTATGCAAGACTGTTTGACAGTCAAATGTTCGGTAATCTACAAACGAAGAATTGTGCCCATCTAGTCTGTATCTTAGCATACCTTTGTCAACAATGTGGAAGTGCAGGAACCGGAGACGCAACTCAAATTGCAGTGATAGCAAACATGGGGCAAGGGGCCAAGGACAGGTGCAAGGCCGAAGCAATCAACATCTACAATTATATTGTTACCAAGAATGACTTTGGTTTTGTTCCGGCGTTGTAGGTTTGGCTGAGTCAAATGGTTATATATACATTGAGGCAAATGGTGGTCTAAATTAGCAGAGGACTTCAGTAAGTTTCCTTTCAGCACCCAATAAAAATTTATTTTGGTATGCCCATCCCATGTTTTTAGTTTTATCATTTACTTTATGAATCTCTCATGTGGACCTACATGCTTTGTTGGTTGGTTCTATTATATGTTTCAGTCTGTTTGAACACTGGAAATAATGTTTTTATTGTCATAAAGGTGCAAAATTTGTGATTGTTAATTCATAAGCTGAAGGAAAATTATGTTTGTTTGTGCTCAGGGGTCGTCAAAGGCAGGAAATCGTGATTCGAAGGCAGCAAGGGAACTAAGCAGCTAGGCAGCTAGGCTTTCAGTTTTTTTCTTTCTTTTTCGGGCTCAACCCTTGGGTTGGGTTGTTGTGCTGGCCCATTTTTTTGTTTGTGTTTAGTTGTGGGCTTTTGATATGTATGTAAGTTTAATGAAAGTTTACATTTTATAAAAAAAATAAAAAATAAAAAATAACCGAACCGGACCGAAACCGAACCGAAAAAAACCGAACCGAAAAAAAACCGAACCGAAAAAAAATTGAACCGAACCGAACCGAACCGAAATTTCGGTTCGGTTTCGGTTTTAGCAAAAAACCGAACGGTTTCAAACCGAACCCAGCCCTACCTCTGATGCCTCATCCTTCTAGGGTTCTGTCCAGTACTGAGGCTCTGAATGATCCCCCTCCGGTGCCTTCTCTTTCTGGGGCTCTACCGACTGCTGAGACTTCTCCTAAACAACCTTTGTGAAGGCTCCCTCTTGTTTGTTTATTTTGACTCATGTATATGTACATATTTGTAACTTATCGGGGATATCAATAAATAAGTTTTCCTTCATTTCAACGTATTGTGTTAAATACACCAAAGCCTTCTTCGCTAAGTTCTTTGAATTTTCTTTTGTTGAAGCTTGCATGTTGAAGCTTTGTGAGTGGAGCATGTAGGTTGAGGTAGTGTTCCCTTAATTTCCCGAGTGAGGAAAACTTCTCGGTTGGAGACTTGGAAAATCCAAGTCACTGAGTGGGATCGGCTATATGAATCTTAGAACGCCATTGTGTTCTGTCCTGTGTCATGTCCTCCGTTAGATCCAAGTACTCTAAGTCCTTTCTTAGGGTCTCTTCCAAAATTTTCCTAGGTCTTCATCTACCCCTTCGGCCCTGAACCTCTATCCCATAGTCGCATCTTCTAATCGGAGCGTCAGTAGGCCTTCTTTGCACATGTCCAAACCATCGTAACCGATTTTCTCTCATCTTTCCTTCAATTTCAGCTACTCCTACTTTACCTCGGATATCCTCATTCCTAATCTTATCCTTTCTCGTGTGCCCACACATCCGACGAAGCATCCTTATCTCCGTTACACCCATTTTGTGTACGTGTTGATACTTCACCGCCCAACATTCTGTGCTATACAGCATCGCCGGCCTTATTGCCGTCCTATAAAATTTTCCCTTGAGCTTCAGTGGCATACGGCGGTCACACAACACGCTGGATGCACTCTTCCACTTCATCCATCCAGCTTGTATTCTATGGTTGAGATCTCCATCTAATTCTCCGTTCTTTTGCAAGATAGATCCTAGGTAACGAAAACGGTCGCTCTTTGGTATTTCTTGATCTCTGATCCTCACCCCTAACTCGTTTTGGCCTCCATTTGCACTGAACTTGCACTCCATATATTCTGTCTTTGATCGGCTTAGGCGAAGACCTTTAGATTCCAACACTTCTCTCCAAAGGTTAAGCTTTGCATTTACCCTTTCCTGAGTTTCATCTATCAACACTATATCGTCTGCGAAAAGCATACACCAAGGAATATCATCTTGAATATGTCCTGTTAACTCATCCATTACCAACGCAAAAAGGTAAGGACTTAAGGATGAGCCTTGATGTAATCCTACAGTTATGGGAAAGCTTTCGATTTGTCCTTCATGAGTTCTTACGGCAGTCTTTGCTTCTTCATACATATCCTTTATAGCTTGGATATATGCTACTCGTACTCCTTTCTTCTCTAAAATCCTCCAAAGAATGTCTCTTGGGACCCTATCATACGCTTTTTCCAAATCTATAAAGACCATGTGTAAATCCTTTTTCCCATTTCTATATCTTTCCATCAATCTTCGTAAGAGATAGATTGCCTCAATGGTTGAGCGCCCTGGCATGAACCCGAATTGGTTGTCCGAAACCCGTGTCTCTTGCCTCAATCTATGCTCAATGACTCTCTCCCAGAGCTTCATTGTATGACTCATTAGCTTAATACCCCTATAGTTCATGCAATTTTGTACGTCGCCCTTATTCTTGTAGATAGGCACCAAAGTGCTCGTTCGCCACTCATTTGGCATCTTCTTCGTTTTCAAAATCCTATTGAAAATGTCAGTGAGCCATGTTATACCTGTCTCTCCCAAAACTTTCCACACTTCGATTGGTATATCGTCTGGGCCTACGCTTTTCTATGCTTCATCTTCTTCAAAGCTACAACCACTTCTTCCTTCCGGATTCTACGATAAAAAGAGTAGTTTCTACACTCTTCTGAGTTACTCAACTCCCCTAAAGAAGCACTCCTTTCATGTCCTTCATTGAAAAGATTATGAAAATAACCTTTCCATCTGTCTTTAACCGCGTTCTCTGTAGCAAGAACCTTTCCATCCTCATCCTTGATGCACCTCACTTGGTTTAGGTCCCCTGTCTTCTTTTCCCTTGCTCTAGCTAGTTTATAGATATCCAACTCTCCTTCTTTGGTATCTAGTCGCTTATACATATCGTCATAAGCCGCTAACTTAGCTTCTCTCACAGCTTTCTTCGCCTCTTGCTTCGCTTTTCTATACCTTTCACCATTTTCATCGGTCCTATCCTTGTATAAGGCTTTACAACATTCCTTCTTAGCCTTCACCTTTGTTTTTACCTCCTCATTCCACCACCAAGATTCCTTTTGGTGTGGGGCAAAGCCCTTGGACTCTCCTAATACCTCTTTTGCTACTTTTCGGATACAACTAGCCATGGAATCCCACATTTGGTTAGCTTCCCCCTCTCTACCCCACACACACTGGGTGATTACTTTCTCTTTGAAAATGGCTTGTTTTTCTTCTTTTAGATTCCACCATCTAGTCCTTAGGCACTTCCAAGTCTTGTTCTTTTTTCTCACTCTTTTGATATGTACATCCATCACCAACAAGCGATGTTGATTAGCCACGCTCTCTCCTGGTATAACTTTGCAATCCTTACAAGTTATACGATCCCCTTTCCTCATTAGAACCATCTACGAATGATGTACTAAAATATCGACGGTTCGAATCATTAAAATACATTGCAAAATGAGCCATACAATATAGGTATCAAAATGTGTGTCAAAAGTGTGTGTATCTGAATCTTAAACCCTATAATATAGGTATCAAAATGTGTGTCAAAAATGTGTGTCTCTTAATCTTAAACCCTCTATATATATATATAGATTCCATTGATTGGCAACTAGCAACACTTTAACCTCTACAAAACAGATTCTCTATTCACAAAGGTCCAAAGGAAGAAAAGTCAGACGGACAGATACATACCAATACAAAAGCCAGGCATATCGAAAGTCTACAAACTATTATCCATACACTATTAACTTGGAGTTGAAACAATTTTTGCCTTCCATCGTTAGGATGAGACTTTGATAAAACTTTCAAAAAGCACGCGAGTTTAATTCCGGGCACTTAGGCCGAATATGACCAGGCTCGCCACAGTGATGGCAAATGTACTGCTTTCTTGGCCTTTTTTCCCCTGCACCAGAAGCTTCCTCAAACGACTCTTCCTCGCTGTCCTCCAGAGATTGTTCCACTCTCAACGCCGCTGCGACAATGTCATCATAAGTACTGAATTGAGCTACCCTTGTTCTTATGGAAGGCCTCAGTGCCCTTAGAAACTTCCATGCTTTATATTTATCTGAACTCACAAGATTAGGTCGTGCATACCATGATAGCTCAAGTAACTTGGATGACAACTGAGCAATAGTCATGTTTTGTTGGGTTAACCGTAGAAATTCGTCATATTTAGCCAGCCTAGTAGTCTCAGGAAAATAGTTATTCAAAAACAGCTCCTCAAATTCTGCCCAAGTGATGGATTTAACATCGCGTCTCCTTTTCACAAATTCCCACCAGCAGCGAGCCGGTCCAGTAAGACAGTATGTGGCAAACCCAACTTTTAAGTCTTCGGGGACATCACTTACATCAAAACATTGCTTTATCCTTTTGAGCCACTCCACCCCTTCTAACGGTTCATCAGGATTTCCTGCATACTGCGGGGGTGACAGACTAATGAAAACCTTCAAAAATTTCAGCCTCCGATTTACTTCGGATGTGCCTTCAAGCGCAGGTTCAGCCATTTTCTTCATGGCTTGAAAAACCCTAGCCACGTCCTCATCATTTGGAGCCCTGGGATTGGATGAAGTGGCTTCACCTGTTCTAGGCATATCTTTCTGAAATTTTAACAAACAAAACATTAGCTTCCATACAAATGCATAATCAAGAGACTGTTCCCAGTGTAGCCAACAGCATACTAGCCACCTTAGCAATTACCCGTCACGCCGCTGAAGTCTACCAACTTCAAAAATACCAAACAAGTACATCATCAGTATTCACCATGACACAATCATTTCTAATGGACCGCATAGCTGTAAGAATATTAATAATTTGTAAATATAAGGCACTCTCAAGAGGTGGAACACAGTATACTTTTTCTTTGGTTTTTCTTATAAAAGAGAATCAGAAAACAGACCCAAGCAACACTGCAGCTGCATCATCAATCTGAGTTTGACAACAGAAACACCTAAGACTTATCATCGTAATTAATGCAACTCTTAAGAAACACAAGCGATGCTAAATTACTAGAGAAGACGTCATTCAATAGGTAAAGCGAAAGGAGAACGACTACTAGACGCATTCGCTCCATAATTTCTTAAGCCAATCAATCTGAACTTCAGGATCATTATAGGCCATGAATAATGCTATGTTATTCTTGCGTAAAATTTGGAAGATAACAAGTATGCTCATCTTCTCTTCAACTCCAGGAAGGACTCGATCACCTCTTGGCTTTCCGGTCTCATCCATCCTAGATGCCACAAATGGCACACCCTTTGACTGCATTTATGCATGTGTTCTGTTTATCGAGGTAACTTGCCTCCAACTCATACCACCTGTCCCTTGTATCATCATCCACAGTATAATCAGAAAGTACAATCTCTGATGAAGCCAAAATTTTTTTTTATGAATCTTGATGATAAGTTCCATCTCACAGGATGGCTTTGACTTACTAATTTTGTTGGGATTATCCTGGCATTCTACTTCTTTTGATATATAAACTACCAAAAGAATTATTTACTAACAACAACAACAACAAAGCCTTTTCCCATTAGGTGGGGTTGGCTGTATGAATCCTAGACGCGCTCGGTTTTGTGCCAAGTCCTCCGTTAAAACTTATAACAAGCAATATGTGTAAGAAAAAAATTAGTTAAAATAATATAACACTTGCAAAATATCTTAAACTGGGTATGCTATACTTAGCCAACAAAACTTTCTTTAACTCCTAAGTAACACACACACACACACACACACTTGAGTACAAGACAAGAGGCCGAAGAAGCAGAGCCGGGAAGACACTAAAAACCCTTCTAGGTTCATTATACACCACAAAATATTGGAGGAGTAGTCAAGCAACAACAAACAATGAGGTATTCGTCATAAAAAAAATAAGAAGAGAACTGACTGTAATCTTTATCTAAAGAACCAATTATATTAATCCCAGAGAGTTTTTCCTTTGGTCAAAGGAACACTAAAATGCCTACCATTTAATCCAAACAGTCATATGGTTTATGATTTGAGTAATTGTTGGTAGAAAACGGTTGAATTGTTTGAAATATAATGTGGAGTAAGACCTACAATGGCATCCCTCAAATAAGCTTATTTGACAGATCCATCAACTAAAGTTCACATACATATGGTTCAGATCAAGGGGGACACACATTTTGACACACTTTCTTGTAGTTCGCATTCCATAAATTTTTCTTGGCGCAACAGAAATGTTGCGCCTTTGTGACCGAAAGGTAACGTCTTCAAGTCGTGGAAACAGCCTCATTACAAAGTAAGGATAAGACTGCGGAAGATAGATGTTTCCAACCATCGCATAGCGGGGAGCGCTGGCTTGGGGTTGCTGGAACCTTGCATGCATAACTTCAATTCAATACCATCAAATTCAATAAACTCAATGGTTACATCATCCCTAAAGTACAAGTTCAGTGCTATACAACTAGTATTTCAGCTGGTTACTGCAATTACATTAATCAATTTCACAACTTACACCAAGTTGTGATTGAAATTTGTTGGTCAAGCTTTCTGCTTTGTGATTAATTGAACTTATCGCTTTAAATTCTCCGACTCCCAACAACAGAAAATAATCTAGGATGTTGCACGAGGAAACCCATAGAGAATCAGAATCAGTACGTAACTAACCTTCATATCAACTTTCACCTTCACTGCTGCTGGATGATCCTGATTCATCTGTTTGCTTGTTTCGCCGGAGCCGATGGAATTTTTTGGTTCGCTCGCCAGCAGCTCGGCTTTTCATAACAAAACATTTCGGTCTGGAACTCGAGAATTTTTTTTTGTGATCCAAACACGGTACACGATACAAGTGATAGAATATTTTATATTTTATTTTTTAAGTTATTAATATTTTAACTCGTATATTTGGATAAATTACATAAAATTATCTCAACTATTGGGTTATTAACAGTTTCATACCTCGTCTTTAAAAAGTTTCGATGTCATACCTTATCTTCGAATTTGTTGCAATGTCATACCTTTCATCAGTTGTCTGTCAATTTTTCTGTTAAAATGCTGACGTTGCTTGAAATATTATTAAAATTTTAATAAAATATTATTAAAAAAAAAAAAATAATAATAATATTTTTTAAATGTTAAAATAATAATTAATTATTAATAAAAAAATTAAAAAAACACTTCAGTTCGTCCCCTCCTCCTCCTCCTCCTCCTCCTCCTCATCCATCTTCATCTTCTTCCCCAACCCCCTACCCTGCAACCCAGAAAAAAAAAAAAAAAAAAAAAACCATTCAGTTCGTCTTCTCCCCCCTCCTCCTCCTCCTCCTCCTCCTCCTCTCTTCTCCCCCATCTTCATCTTCTTTCCCCTGCAACCCAGAAAAAAAAAAAAAAACCCCTCAATTCATCTTCCCCCCACCCTCCTCCTCCTCTCTTCTCCCCCATCTTCATCTTCTTCCCCCTACCTGCAACCTAGAAAAAAAAAACCCATATCTCGTCTACGTCGCCATCGCCGGGTTCGTGAGGTGGAATCGGGAAACCCCCTTTGCTAGGCCAGTTTCGTGGGTGGAGAACATGGGCGCGGAGAAAATGGGAGGAATGGGTGTGGATTTAAGGAGTGGGGTGTGTAGAGGAGGGAAGAGGGTGGGTACGAGGATGGGTGCGGGTGCAAGGGGAAGACGAACTGAGTTTTTTTTATTTTTTATTTTTTTATTTTTTTATTTTTTTATTTTTTTTTTATGGGTTGCAGGTAGGGGATCGGGGGAAGAAGATGAAGATGGGGGAGAAACGACGAGGGTTGGGGGTGGGGGGTAGACGAACTGAGGTTTTTTTTTAATATAATTAATTATTATTTTAATATTTAAAAAATATTAAATGCTTTTTGTTTTAGTTTTTAATAATTTTTTAATAATATTTCAACCCAGGTTAGCATTTTAACAGAAAAATTGACAAACAACTGACAGAAGGTATGACATTGCAACAAATTCGAAGATAAGGTATGACATTGAAACTTTTTTAAAGACGAGGTATGAAACTGTTAATGACCCAATAATTGAGGTAGTTTTATGTAATTTACCCACCGTATATTTCATCAGTTGTATAATGACACGTGATGTATCATCCCGTATTTCAGTCACGCTGAAAAATCGGTTCTAAATTGGACTCTCGTCCTGAGAGATTATTTTAGTATGTTCAGACCACAAACAATACCACATATCATCATGTCATTATACAATTAGAACGATAAATTAAAAACTTTGGGTCTAATAACATGGGAAGTACATTTCTCTGTTTTGCGCAAACGGGAAAATCTTTTGTAATGGCAAGGGGCCGATGAATATTCTTGAGACCGTGTGGAGAAAAGGGAATTCACTAACATTTTAGATGAAGAAATGCAAATTACTAGATATTTTAGAGTGTATTTTTATTCACCACTCTCAGTGGTGGTAATTCTCATTATCCTCAAATGGTGGTTGGTTGCTCACCATTCTACTTATTACCAATTAGTTTAAAACTAAGCCAATGGTTAACTAACTCTTAGTCTAGCTATATATTTTCAATGAAACTTAACCTAAAAGGTTAAGTTAATATCCACACATTCATTTTTATTTCTCACACACCATTTTCAATTTTTGACCATCAGATCAAATTAATTGAAGAAGATAACTAACAAAAAATTAACCAGAGTATGTAAAAAGTAAAAATGAGTATGTGAATCAAATATACAGATTAAATCTGGGGTGTCATTCAAATCTTTGGATCTATTTTCAAATTTTTAATGCCACACTTGCATATTTATTTAAATTTATTTGGTTAAAAACACTTGGTAAAAATTAGAATACATCTGCCTTGAATAAATGAATATTTTATGAAGTAATATTTCATAAAGAGTGATGTTATTCACACCCCAATGTTTTATCTTCACACCCACCTTTTAATGAATTTTTTAATTACAAATTTGTCCATTTACAAAAAGACTGATAAAAAAACATTAATTATCTTGTTTTGCTTAATTAAAAAAAAAAAAAAAACCAGGAGACAATTTGTCTACCTTAAACCCTAACTCATATTTTCATCTCCTTTCATTCAGAGAAAGTAAAAAAATAGCAACGGACTTAGAAGATGACTTTTTCATTGAATAGGTAGAAGATGACGCTTCTACAGAAGAGGTAGAAGATTATGTTTCCATTGAAAAGGTAGAAGACTAATTTGTGTGTAGGCCATTTGAATTTGTCCATCGTATTTTCAAATTTGTCGTTGTCGAATTCTTTTGAATTTGGATACCTCTGTCGTTTTCATTTGAATTTGCAGACCTTAGTGGTTTTCATTTACATATTATTTGTTATATTTTTTAAGAGACAATTTTATAATTTCATATGTACATATATATTAAAGGTTATTTTGGGAATAATAGTGGGTGAGAAAATAACATTTTATTTTTTTAACTTTTTAAGGTAAATAACTCAGTCAATATTTCAGTGAAAAATACTGGTAGGGAGAGAGAGGAGAGTGAGGTGGAAAGAGAGATTTCACAAGGAGAAGTTTTGTTGGGCAAAGAGAGATTTATTCAGTGAAAAATACGGGTTGTAACAATATATATAACCTTCATGCACGTACTCATACGCGTGAGAGCTTTTTTTTAATCAAGATGCGTTATAAGAGACATACAAGGTTAAATTTTTTATTTCATATTTGTATTTATCAAGTCTAGTTTCGAAATTCTTTGACAACTTGCTTCCATTCGGGCTTCAACAACAGCCAGGTTCACAGAGCTAAGATGCTTCAACAATCATGATAAATTTTAACATTTTTCAAATATCATGATATCATTTTCTACATTTTGTATTTCAACGTGAATAAGTTTATAATGCCAAAAATATGATAGACTAATGAAATAAAACTTCGTCAAAATAAAAATGAAATAAAACTTTTTGTCCATTACAATGAATTTATTGATTGTGGCCTTCTTGAAAATGTGAAATTTTACATTTAGTACCCTTTTCTTTTGATTCCAAAATGCGGCCTACAAAATAAGTGTCAAAAGCATGTGTCCTGAATCTTAAACCCTATATATATAATTGGGATTCCATTGATTAGCACCTGGCAAGTGACACTTATAACCTCTACAAAATAGATTCTCTATTCACGAAGGTCCAAGGGAACAAAAGTCACACAGACAGATGCATACCAAAACAAAAGCCAGGCATATTGAAAGTCTTACAAACTATTATCCCCACACTATTAACTTGGAATTGAAACCATTTTTGCCTTCCATCATTAGGATGAGATTTTGATAAACCTTTCAAAAACCACGCGAGTTTAATTCCGGGCAATTAGGCCGAATATGACCAGGCTCGCCGCAGTGGTGGCAAATGTACTGCTTTCTTGGCCTTTTTTCTCCTACACCAGAAGCTTCCTCAAACGACTCTTCCTCGCTGTCCTCCAAAGATTGTTCCACTCTCAACGCCGCTGCAACCATGCCATCATAAGTATTGAATAGAGCTACCCTTGGTCTTATGGAAGGTCTCAGTCCACTTAGAAACTCTGATGCTGCAAATTCATCTGACCTCACAAGATTAGTTCGTGCATACCATGCTAGCTCAAGGAACTTAGATGCATACTGAGCAACGGTCATGTTTCCTTGGCTCAACCCTAGAAATTCTTCGCGTTTAGCAGCGCTTATAGTTTGAGGAAAATATATATTCAAAAACAGCTCCTCAAATTCTGCCCAAGTGATGGATTTAACATCACGCATCCTTTTAACAAATTCCCACCAGTGGTGAGCCGCTCCAGTAAGACAGTATGTGGCAAACCCCACTTTTAGGTCATCGGGGACATCACTTACATCAAAACATTGCTTTATCCTTGCAAGCCACTCCGCCCCTTCTAACGGTTCATCAGGATTTCCTGCATACTGCGGGGGCGACAGACTAATGAAAACCTTCAAAAATTTCAGCCTCCGATCTACTCCGGATGTGCCCTCAAGCGCAGGGCCAGCCATTTGCTTGATGGCCTGTAAAACCTTAGCCACATCCTCATCATATGGAGCCCTGGGATTGGATAAAGTAGCTTCACTTGTTCTAGGCATATCTTTCTGAAATTTAAACAAACAAAACATTAGCTTCCATACAAATGCATAATCAAGAGACTATTCTAAGTGTAGGCAACAGCATACTAGCCACCTTAGCAGTTACCCATCATGCCGGTGAAGTCACCAACTTCAGATATACCAAACAAGACTACATACGAGTCGAGTCTAAAGGCTAAAGCGAAAATTCACCATCAGTATCATCACAGTATTAACCATGACACAATCATTTCCAATGGATGCCATAGCTGTAAGAATATTAATAATTTATAACTTATAAGGCACTCTCAAGAGATGGAACACAGTACAGTTTTTCTTTGGTTTTTCTTAGAAAAGCGAATCAGAAAACAGACTCATGAGTCATAACACAGCCGACTGCATCATCAATGTGAGTTTGACAACAAAAACGCCTAAGAATTAACATCGTAATTAATACAACTCTTAAGAAACACAAGTGATGCTTTACTAGATTCAACAGGTACAGAGAAAGGGAGACGAACGACTAGAGGCATTCACTCCATAAATTTCTTAAGCCAATCAATCTGAGCATGAGGATCATTAAAGGCCATGAATAACGCTATGTTATTCTTGCATAAAATTTGGAAGATAACAAGTATGCTCATCTTCTCTTCAACTCCAGGAAGGACCCTAAGAATCTCGATCACCTCTTGGCTTATCCTCCACCAAGATGCCACCTCCGGTCTCATCCATCATAGATTAGATGCCACAAGTGACACACTCTTTGACTGCATTCACGTATGTGTTCATTTATCGAGGAAACTTGCCTCCAACTCATACTACATGTCCCTCGTATCATCATCCACAGTATCATCAGAAAGTACAATCCCTGATGAAGCCAAAATATTTTTTGATGAATCTTGATGATATGTTCATCTCACAGGATGGATTTGACTTATTATTCTGTTGGGATTATCCTGGCATGCTACCTCTTTTGATATATAAAGTACCCTAAGAATTATTTACTGAACGCAAGAAATTTGCATGCGTAAGAAAAAAAAATAGTTAAAACTAATATAACATCTGCAAACTATCTTAAACCGGGTATACCATAGTGAGCCTATATAATTTTCTTTAACTTAACTCCTCAATAATGCACGCACGCCCGCACGCATGACACACACAGAGTACGAGACAAGAGGCAGAAGAAGCACAGTGCAAAATATTGGAGGAGTAGTCAAGAAATAACAAGCAATGAGGTACTCATCATAAGAAAACAAGAAGAGAACTGACTGTAATCTTTCTCAATCTAAAGAAGCAATTATATTAATCCCTGAGAGTTTTTCCTTTGGGCAAAGAAACACTAAAATGTCTACCATTTAATCCAAACGGTCATATGGTTTCTGATTTGATTTGTCTAATTGTCGGTAGAAAACTGTTGGATCGTTTGAAATATAATGCGGAATAAGACCTACAATATATATGGTTCAGGATGAGGGGGACAGACATTTTGACGCACTTTCTTGTGGTTCCCACTCCGTAACTTTTTTTTCAAGAATCGGAACTTTGCATGCATAAGCATAACATCAGCTCAATAACATCAAATTGAATAACTTTAATAATTCCATCATCCCTAAAGTACAAGTTCAGTGCTATAACAGCTAGTATTTCAGTAGGTTACTGAAATTACATTAAACAATCTCACAACTAACACCAAGTTGTGGTTGAAATTTGTTGGTCAAACTTTTTGCTTTGTGGTTATGGAACTTATCCACACCACATCTATGCAGGGCGAATTTTCTTCCTTCCTAATCTCTCTCCTTCTTCTTTCTCCTCATACTTGAACGATTACGGTTAAGCTACATTAACATCTTATATTGATTTTTGTTATAGAAACAACAAGACAAAAAATAATGTGTGAGAGGAGAGAAGAAAGGGAGAGAAATTCGAGGGGCGAGAATCCTATGCGTTTACAGCATCACTTTAAATTCTTCAACTTTCAACAACAGAAAATATTCATGGATGTTGCACGAGAAAAGAAAACCCACATAGAATCAGAATAAGCAAGAAAGTAACTAAACCTTCATCTGAACTTTCCCTTTCCGATTCATCTGTTTGTTTGTTTGTTTCGCCGGACCGGATCGAATATTTTGGTTCGCGCGCCAGCAACTCGCTTTTCGTAACAAAACCCTCCCGTCTGGAGCTCGGCTTTTCTAAATTGGGCTGTTAATATAAGGGGCCCAATTATATTCTTGGGAGTTGGGACTGTTTGTGAAGAAAATGGAATTCTTAATTGGCTCCTTTAAAAGTGTTTTTATAATTCCTTAAAGCTTTATTTATTTGTGGTAATGTTTTTGTAACTAATTTTTAGTAAAAATGTAAGTGAATTCTAATATGATATTTAAAATGCTTCCTGAAAAAAAACACAGCTAATGCTTCTTCCATGAAGCACATTTAAGTGCTTTTGTAATCCAAAAATATTTTTTTTAAATGCACTTAAACGACCCAATAATATTTATTGTTTAAACGAACAAATTATAAATTACTAGAAATTCTAAACTAATGAAATTTAAATTTTCATAAAAGCTTATATATTTGATGGAATTTAAATGACAGAATGTCTAATTATGTTGTTTGGATAACTCATATAACTTGATACACCCTGACCGAAGTCGAGACATGTTGGCCGTCACGTGAAGGTGACGTAGCCAAGTACGCAACAGAAGTGATGATAATAATAAGAAAATGCAACTATGTAAAAACCAAAACTAAACTTACTTAAACTAGAGATAATATGTAAGTGCGTGAAAGTGATCAAGTATAAGATACACACATATCAGAGCATAGGTAAACGAAAGTGCAGTCGAACTAACTAAGTATTAATTGTACAAACAAGGAGAAGATCCCTACAATATTTAGTAGATCGTCAGAACCACCGAGAAGTCCTTGTGAGCCACCAAGATGTACAACTGAAGGGCGCAAAACAGAAGGGTGAGTGGGCAAAAACAAAACGTTTGAAAACACATTTATCTTTTCTGAACATAATAACCCCTCATTGTAAAATTCGTATAGTTCCAGAAAATAATAGTACGTATATACATACGAATACCAATGCACAAGCCTAGTAAAAACTGGAGTATGCCATGCCATAACGTTTTCGCACTAAAAGATGTAAGCCAGGTGAAATCAATATAAAATAATATGTCAGTCAGAGTCACCTAATGTGACCTGTACGACTAGATCTATAGCTCATCAATATATGCTGGCACACGAGTTGGAATCACCTATGTTTAGGTGTAAATATGTACGCTCAAGTGCTACGATCACATCAAGGCTGTGCGAATAATCGAGGGTCACCTACGAGTCGAAACCACCTATTATGGTCTGTACGACAGGGCTGGCACCAAACTTGGATCCAAGGTGAGCGTGCGGTGTGGGAGGTGAACATCACGTGAAAGATTGTGCCCTGACCTCGGCGCGGAAACACTAACACCAGGGTGCATCAATGATAAGCTCTAAATGCATTTATGCATAACAATGTGTCATGCAACCAATACCATAACAATATACTCACCTGAAGCTTACCTGAGCCTCTGCAACATCAAATGATATGATTCATGATTTATAATAATGCAATACTTAAAATGCAACTCATTTTCGACATGGCATTTAAAGCATAAATCATTTAAAAAATGTTATGGAAACCACGATATATATATATATATATATATATATATATATATATATATATATATATATATATATATATATATAGAAAGCAAATGCCCACTCACTGATAAGTAGCAGGATCGTAGCCCCCCAATCTCGCTTGTCCATGCTCGTCATCGGGGTACGTTTCACCTATATGCGAAATAACTAATTTTACGTTAATTTTAAAGCACATGCACAAACCCTAGGAATAACTTCTCATACGTTGCTCAAATGGGGCGTTTGAATATACCAAGATGATCTACTCGACAACACGAACACCCCCATATTTTTAGAAAAAAATTTGGATGTCAAACGAGCCTCCACGCGTTGGCCAAGGCACAGACACACTCGCAGGCACACTGACGGAACCCCTAACGGCGTTAAGGAATATTCTGTCAAATTAGTAGAATATCCTGATAAAATTACCTGACGCCGTTACAATATTCCGTTAAAGTTAACGAAATATGTTCCTTCTTCTCCGGTGACTTGCCGGAGTCTGCCGTCTGGTTCGTCGGTTTCTGGAAAAATTTCAAAGTTCAATATCTTCTTCAATTCTCAACCAAAATCCATGAAATTTATATGGATTTGAAGGTCTTGAAGAGTAGTACACATCCATACCTATTGGAGTCCTAAAACCAATGGAAAATGATCCAAATTTCCTTCGATACCTCCGGCCAACTCTACAACTTCACGAACCCGTGTGTTCCGATGTCCGAACCACTCCAATTTCACTCCAAGATGTTAAAGGAGTTGTTTAGAGTCTATCCCGAGCCTTAAAATCGTGTAAATCGCCCACGATCACGACGTCCTAAAAACCCACTATGTTGAAGCTTCTGGGTTCTTATGTTTCCGACAACCGTTCAATGAACGAAATGTGTGAATGAGTTCGTGAGGTTGTGAGGAGGATGATGCTAGTGTCCAAGGACTCGATCCGTGATGTTTTAGTATGGTTTGAGTGTGGTGGTCTCAAGGTTGTACAAACTAGAAGAAGAATTGAGAAAGAAGGAAAGGGTGAGGGATACGTGTGTGTGTGGTCACAAATTGGCCAGAAAGAAAAGAAGTAAGGCCCTGATTGGGCTGCCGTGAGAAAGAGAAAGAGAGAGAGTTTTAGGGTCCAATTAGCCCAAGGAAAATAACAATTCAACCTAAAATCTGATTGGGCTAGACATGACAAGAACTAATTGATTGGTGAATAAAATATAGTCAACCCAACAATATATGTCTACCCTAACTCGTTATTTAATCGTTATAACATTTTCATTAGGAATCCGATTCGACCCTAACTCGCATTGACGCACTCGTGACGTCGAGTATAATTTAATTACGATAGTGAGGAAGATTATTTAAAACTGCATATGTACATCCACGTCACTAAGCCACCGAGGGCATAATCGTCATCTCACATACTCGGGGAGAAAATTATAATGACAATTGGGACGGGTCGTCACATAACTTGTTGCAATTTTGTAAAACAAATTAATAATACTATCTGATACATTTTTGGTCTTCCACTTTCCATACTCTTAGTTTAGAAATATATTTTTTTAGGAATTGTTATTAGCACCTCAGAAATTTCATTTCGCACTCTAAACTTTTTATAATTAAAAAAAAAATTCACTGAAAAGATTTTTGAAGTATTAATAATTTTTAACAATATGTCTAATTTGTTTGTTAATTCTTCGTGCAATTGAATGAATAAAAAACAAGACTGCTTTGAATAAATGGATATTTCATGAAGTAATATTTCATAAAATACCCATTTCCAATTCGAAGTGGCAAAAGCATAACATTTGTGTACGATTTACCAAACAAAACAGTCACACATTTAACGTTCGACATTGAAATTAAATATTAAATGTTAATTAAATTTTTATTCCTCATCAAATGTCTATAAAAGATGAGACAATGAATTGCGTTGTATTTAAATTATTATCAATTTTCGAGAGTCTTCAGGTAAGACATACAATTTTTTTCACGGCCTTCTACGTAGGATATTAGAGGAAACTAAAAAATATTAAGCTCTTACTATATTAGAGGAAACTAAAAAATATTAAGCTCTTACTACAGAAAATAGGATGCAAAACAAAAGAAAATAAGGTTTGAGGATACAAAACAAAAGAAAACAGGGTTTTTTGGTTGTTGAGCAATTTCGGGGTTGGACGTGGCATCTGTGGAGGCGCTACGAACGGGATGGAGGATGAGAATCGGCTGGAGGACTTGTTTCAGAGGGTGGCGATGGTTGTGGAAGCTTATGGCGGAAGCTATTGTGAAATATATTGCATAGAAATACCAATTATTTATATGATCAAATATATCAAATCAAATGTATAATCACTATCCAACTTATGAAATTTAAATTGGGAAAAAGGAATAAGAAAATCTGGTCTGTGAACCAAAGAGAGACACGATATCGCTGCCCTAAAACCGTAGACGCCTCCCTACATGCAGGTTATGGCAGTGCTTACAACTCCAAAATACAACCCAAAGCCTCATAGGATGTCTGATCCGATATGCACGCCAACAGCAGACGGGATTGCCAAGTAGTGATCAATTGTCCAAGAATTATGAAGTAGGAATGTAAATAGCTGAGAGAGATGTGAGAATTGAGGAAGATAGAAAAGTTTAGCGTATATTATTTTTTGTCTGAGGTTTCATATTTAAAGAACTCCTCATACCCTTTTAAAAAGGAATATGACTTTTCAAATAAAACACAACTCTTAAATATTAAAAATAAATAAAATAAAATAATAATAAGTTTTGAATCTTTAAAATAAAATATTATTAAAATAATTAAAATAACCAACAGCTATTTGGTTTCTGGGCCTTACTGTTGATATGGAGGAAAAGTTAAGGTAACTCAAGTAATGTTTGAATTCATGCCTAGTTAATCAATCACCCATTCTTCATTTTTACGTACTTTGAAATTGAATTATCAGATTTTTTTTAAAGAAAATTAATAAAAAGGGTTTGAAAACTTTGAGTTTTAATGATAAGGACAAAATAAAGTGTAAAGTGAATATTACCAGGATTGATTTTTTAGTATAAAAATGTGATTTTTCGTTAAAGTGAATAATACCGGGAATTTTTCGTTAAAGTTCCTTTTTTTTTTAAGTAATAGCATCCTCTCAGTAACTCGGTCAAGATTTCAGTGCGACTAAAGAGAGGCGCATAGAGATTTCACATGGAGGGTTTTTGTGGGGCTATATAGTTGTCATGCGGGCCTTTATACACATACGAAGGCTTTTGTTTTTTTTTTTAATTACCGCGACTTATGCACAACATACAAAGTTATATATTATTTTTCACATTTATATTTACCAAGCCTAGCTCTTGTATTGTTTGTTTTCAGATCAAATGCATCAAGATAAAATTTAACATTTTTTGAGTATCATGAATAGAATTTTCTAACCTTTTGTATTTCAACGTGAATTTCAACCAATCATAGTTTCATTTTATTTTTTAACTAGTGACGTCATTCTTTATTACAAACACAACAGAGACATTTATAGAGAGCTCCATAAATAAGTTTATAATGACAAAAATGTGATGGACTAAATGAAATAAAACTTTTTCGTCCATTGCAATGAGTTTTTTGATCGTCGCCTCTATCTTTTTGAAAATGTGATATCTTATTTTTAGTACCTTCTTCTTTTGATCGCTTGTGTCCTTATTCGGATTATTGTTGTGCTTTTTGTAGTATTGACTATGATATCTTCATAATCTTCAAATTCAAATTTTGAGCGTCATTCCTCTAGTGGTTCTTCACATCAACATTGAGAGACTATGTGATCACCTTTGGAGGATAATGCAAGAATGAGTGCTTTTTGGCCGAGGATGAGGACAATTGCAATATTGGACGACATTGTCAAGAAAAAAACAGAACGACCACCTAAATGAAAAGAAAAACAAATTCTCAACTCAATCATACCCTTATATGGATTCCTACCAAAGACTCGCAAATGCATTGCCTGTCTCGAGTGAGATAACTTCCTCAATCACTCTTACATTATCATGAAAATCTGATGCAACTACTTATTAAGTTGTACACACTTAAGAGCGAGTGTTGCAAATAAAATTATTCTAAGAATATGATTGTGTAAACTTAAATATAATGACTCGTATTACTTGAAGTTGGAGGTCAAGTAAACCCTATTTATAATTAGAATAAATAAAGACACAATGATAAAAGAAAAAACATACAACGTATCTCATAAATAGCTGAGCCCACGTCTCTCACTCTCAAATATTTTATTTTATTAGGAAAACTAATGAAAATGGCTTAAAAACTTTGAGTTTTAATGATAAGGACAAAATAAAAGGTAAAGTGAATAGTACCAGGATTGACTTTTTAGTGTAAAAATATGGTTTTTCGTTAAAGTGAACAGTACCGGGTGATTTTCGTTAAAGTTCCCTATTTTATTTTCACAACATTTCTGTTTGTTTGTTTCCTATCGATTTTATGGTTATCGCTACACTGCAACGAGAGGGCGAGTTGAATGCCTCACAATATGGGAATGTGATTGCAAATATTCACCAGGTTTTGCATACATTTTCACAAAGGAAGATGAGTTTTAGTGGGCGTGCAACGAATAAGGTAGCCCATCGATTGGCTAGTTTTGTCTGAGTTTATTTCGTAACAATTTTGTAATTTGGTTTGAGCAACCACGTAATCATTGACTGTCACAGTCCGTCCCGAATTATTTCATCGGTGGTGTGAAAAGACTAAAGTACCCTTGAACGTTTGTGGTGTTGTGTGGTTTAGGTTTTGGTTGTGGACCAATTAAAATTTTCCTAAGTGTTTAGACCCAATTAGAAAAGAGATTTTTGTTTGTTGTGATTGGATGCTCAAAAATGGACCCCACACACACACCCAAAGTAACCCGTTGACTCTCTCTCTTTCCTCCCTTTCGCATTTTCTGCCATTTCCGTACAAGCGTACGGACAACCTTCAAACCTTCACTTCCAGTCATAGATCGAAGATGGGGAAGTGGTCTTTGTGTTCCTTGCAAGTCCAGGAGCTCATCCATGCCATTTGTTGGATGTGAAACCTTCAAAAATCTAAGAACCAGAAACCCCGATTAAGTGCATTGTTCGTGTGATCGTGATCGTGAAGTTTTCAGGGAGTTTTAAGGTTCTATGAAGCTTTAGGACGTCTTCATGAAGCTCGGGGAGTAATTTTTGAGTGTTTTGGACGTCAGGAGACTCAAGTTCTAGGAGTTGCTGAAGTAGCCGGAGTATCGTGCTTTCTCCGGAGAGTTTCCGTGAGTATTGAGGCTCAAAGTTGGTAAGGTTTTGTTCCTTGCATCATGAGCTTCATTTTGAGACAATTTTCATGAGTTTTGGTTAAGAAATGAAAGAGATATGAAGGTTTGAATAATTTTCCAGTTTCCAGCGATAACAGTGGTACTTGCGCCGGGCTCTGGCGATCTAAGGAAGGAGGAGGAGAATATTTTGTCAAAATTGACGGAATATTCTGAGGCCGTCAGGTAAATATAACGGCATATTCTAGTTTTTAATGGAATATTCCCTAATAACGTTAACTATTATGTCCCCCGTGCCAGGCATGTGCCTGCGCTTGGCCTCGCGTTTGGCCGTGCCTTGGCCGACGCTTGAGGGCGTGTGAGTGCTCGAATTTGTTTTTCAAAAAATTTGGGGATGTTCGTGGTGTTGAGTAGGTCATGGTGGTACATTCAGACACCCCATTTGAGCATTGTGTGAGAATTTATTTCTTAGTTTTGTGTATGTGCTTTAAATAACGTTTATTCAGTTATTTTACATATAGGTGAGACCTATCCTAAGGACAAGCGTCATCAATCGAGGCTCGGGGGCTACGACCCTTCAACATACTAGTGAGTGGGCTTTTGATTTTCCATATATACCTATATACTTGAGATTTTTCCCAGGAAATGAATTTGAATGATTATACGTTTTGAAATGTCATGAAAGTATCTATCTATTTTATTTATGCATTAGTAGTTGCATATATGTATGATTAGTACTGCAGACACACAGGTAAGTGCCAGGTAAATTCATAAATTAAAGATATGAGATTGCTTCAGTTATGCGAGATATGATGTGATGTATTGAGAGTTCATAAACCTGCACCCGGGTGTTAGTGCTCCTGCCCAGAGTTAGGGCACATTCCTTCACGTGATGTTCACCTCCCACACCATATGCTCACCTTGGATCCAAGTTAGGTGCACGTGCTTGTTGTACAAACCATTATAGGTGGTTCCGACTCGTAGTTAACCCGCGATTATTCGCACAATCTTCACGTGATCGCAGCACTAGAGCATATTTATTTTACACCTAGTCATGTCGTACAGACCACTTTAGGTGGTTCCGACTCGTGTGCAGGATTTGATATGATTGAGATTGGTTATGAGCTATAGATTCAGCCATGCAGGTCACGTTAGGTGGATCTGGCTGATATGGATATATTTTAATTGGATTACTTATGGCATTTCATTGAGATACTTTAGCATGGTATATTTCTATGGATTTTCATCCTGAGCATGAATTCTGATATAGCATATATTATATTTTTTTGGGAAATTATACAGGTTTTACGACGATGGGTTAGAACTTTTGAGAAATGAAATGATTTTGAAAAGCTTTGTTTTTGCCCACTCACACTTTCTGTTTTACGCCCCTCCAGGTTTTAAGTAGAAGTGCTTTGGTGGCTTACGAGATTTTGACGGTGGTTCTGACAGAACATCATAAACGTAGGATCACCCTTGGGTGTTGTATAATTAGTACTCGTCCTGCTTGACTGCACTTAGGCTATTTATGCTTTGGTTGTGTATTTCACATTTAATCTCGCACTAGCACCTTCTCCTAGCTAGTACTGCTAGTAACTTGATTTTTTTATTTATTCGTATTTCTTTATATCAATTTTGTTTCCGCACTGTGCACATGGTTACATCACTCTCATGTGATGGCCAGTACGTCCTGATTTAGGTCGGGGTGTGTTATTGACTTTCTGCTTGAGGATAGTACTTCGTGGTATTAGTTTTGGTGTGGATGATCTTTTTCTTTCATTTGGATTGAAATACCTGACAATGTGTTCATCCGTCTAATTGAGTAAATTGATAATATATAATATGATCAAAGTACAGTCATAATATAATTAACAAATTAAATTTTTTTTAAATAATAAATTAATTTCGCAAAAACCAAAACAAATCCAAAAACAGAAAAGAGGTATTTGCATAGAGGTGCCAATTCCTCTACACTTTAATTGTAACCGATTACTTCTGAACTTTTATTATTAGCCAATTTTTCAATAACTTTAGCTAATTATCCTTAAAATTTTATAGACAGCCAACTTCCCTAGTGTTGAATTTTAAAATTTTCATCCCTCCACTTTTCCATTCTTTTTTTAAAGTTTTAATGAAAAACTCCAAATACTATTCATTTTAACGAAAAATCACTTTTTACCTTTCCTTAATACTATTCACTACACATTTATTTGTCATTTTTCATTAAAACTAAAGTTTTTTTTGAACTTTTCGTTAGTTTTCCTTTCTTTTTTTTCCCCATATAGTTGTAATATGTTATCTGCGTGATCAAAATAGATAATTTTTTAAAATCTAGCGTCAGAGGAAAATTGGCTATTTATAAAAGTTCTTGATTAATCGGCTAAAATTAAAATTAGGGAAGTAACTAGCTTTGTACAAGTAAGTGCAAGTCGACAAATATTTGAAACAAAAAAAATATCCCCACGCTTTAAGTAGAGAAATATGAATGAGGATCCTAGAGATTCTCCAATCACGTTTTTTTATCGTGCATTGTGTGATCAATTTTTTTAAATACTGTTTATATTTAATTTTAAATAAAAAAATTTATAATAATTTATGACTACGTGAATACGACCACCTCTTTAGGTTGGCGCTCTCAAAAGCTGTCTGCGTCTCCTCCTCCAATCTCTCTCTTTCTTTCTCCATCATGCCACCTTCCTTGGCGCTCACAACTCTCTCCATTCCCCTTCTGCAATTGCATAACACGGTAACAAATCTCTGTTTTTTTACTAATTAATTACTTAATTATTCATTTTATTTAGTTTATTACCGTCGCTGTTATGCAGCACTCTTATCTTTCTTGATTTGTGTTTTAGGGCTGCAATGAGTTCGCGTACTTGAGAAATTCCTGGGTTCCAATTTCATCGCCTAAGCTCACCCAAATTTCTCTGAATCAGAAGAACCGGTTTCGACATTTCTCGTCAGCCAATGGCAACAACAATGTCAGTGTATTTTGGGTTTTTTCTTTCATCAACAACAATGTCTTATGTCAAGTCAATTGTTCCCCTTTAATTTCGAATCGAATTGGACTCTGCTTATATTGCCTCTTGATGAAAAATATCAAATTTGGGATTGACCCTGTATTAGTGTCTGTCTATTGCATTTTCATGTGTTAAATATGGACCGGAGGAAGTAGGATGGAACTTGGGAGGAAAAAGGTTTTGAATGCCATAGAAATTTATTTTATTTCGGAGCTAATTAAATTGAACGGTTAAGGAAAAACATAGCTTATAAAGAATTGTCAACTTAGTAGCCAATGCAAGACCTACTTGTGCTTTCAAGAGTGGTAAAATCAAACAATTCTCCTTCGATTCACATTGTTACCGATGTAAATTTACTGATTTATAAGAATTCATTTATTACTGATATTACAAGCTAAATGATCAGATGTGATTTTTTATTTTTTTTTACTTTTTTATGGCTCTTTTATTTGTTTAGTTTGGATAAGTGATGTTGTGAAACTACCATTACTAGGTGCAGTGCGCTTAATGCTTTCGTATACTGCACTGAAAGACAAAATGTTGTAATATAAGCGAAACTCAAGTATGTAGCACCCAGAAATCCCAGAAAAATGGCACTTTTATTTATGTCTAAGTTATCCCCTTAAGTTTACTGTTGATTAAATATATATGGGTGCTATGAATCTAAATAATTACGAGCTATATATTTCATACAGTTCTGGTATTAGTTGGTCTATGTAAAATACATGCGAAAGAGTGTATACTTAGGGGCATGAGTCTTTTTTTGTTCAGTTTCGGTTCAATTTAACTTTTCTGATACGAATGTGTCTCTGTTGTGTCTTTGGTGTGTGAGCAGGATTGCGGTTTGTCGGGTGCTGACAGCTTATCTGCTGAATCTGAAGGTATATAATATTCTAAACTGTATGGATGAGTATAAAATGTATTAAATTTTTATTGGGATGGTTTTATTTATTTTGACCTTGTCTCCGTTAATAGGAACTTATTTCAATGTTTTTTAGGTTCAGTTGGAAAGAGTGATAGTGGACAAGGAGTACCTTTCACATCCAACGAGTACTTTCTATTTGCCTTACAATGTTTTTGGTTAATACTAAAGGCTACTGATTGTTGTTAGTGATGTGATGAGGGTGAGTCAGTATTTGAACTCCATATTCATAGTACAATCGATGTATAATTGGACCTGTTAGGAGATTAGTCACAGATGAGAGCTAATTTCAAAAGGTAGTCATATAAGTTATAATGTCTCTGTTATACAACTAGACAATGAGTGGCGGTTACCTTTGCGGTTGCTTGCAAAATAATATAAGATCTGTAGTTGAGTGAATTTTAAGGAAGTCACCCTTGGATGGCCCAGAAATGTTTTTTTATGCTGGATATCTCGACAAAGGTCGTAATCTCATAACAAATAAGGGATACTAAAGCTAGATCCTTGGGGAGGTAACTTCTGTTTTGAGCTAGCTAATGACATGTTAGTAACTTAGTTTGTTATGCCTCTTTCATGATTTTATTCCTAAGAACGAGGCTTTCAAGGTCCGAAGTTGGAAAATAGTTTGAGATAGGATTTGGGATGGTGAACAGTCTCTCCTGCATTCTGTAGTGTATGCCTGTTCATTGGCAATTTGGCACCCCAAAAAAGAAAACAAGAAAACAAAAATCTTCCTAAGATAAGTAGCCCTTGTGTTTTATTCTTTTAACAAGAATCAAGATTTGTAGCTTGTCGTCAAAATTTCTTTGACAGAAGGAATGAAAATTGTTGCTTCTCTGTCATTCAAGTCATTTATTTATGGTGTCAAACGTTTTTATTCCAAGTTCTAGGTGAATTAACATAATTTAGTGCACTATATAGGCAACTTTCCACTAGACGGTCAAGAGGATGATACCCTGTGATGTACAAGTTTACACTGCGGTCTAGGGTTATACAATCTTTAATGGGCGTTCACAATAGATCTGTCTTGTGTAAGGTGTTGATATTGGTTTTTAGTAGACTTTTCTCATGGCCTGGAATGAGATTTTCCAAGAGATTCAAGTTGATATTAAGTTGTTAACATTCTGTTGGGAACTCAATCGTTTCTGAAATACGTGTTGGTGACCCAAGAAATATAAAATTTTGTATGAGTGTCTTACTTGACAAACTATACCTTTAATTAATTCATAGATGCTTGAATCCAAATGGAGTATTTGGTTATTATATGTGTTTTGTTTTTGTATATTGTATTCTTTTTTATTTAAATCAAATTTCTGCTTATGAATAAGTTCAAATTTCTACCTTTCAATCAGCTTAGCCTTGCTATTTTCGTTTTCTTTTCACCTTGCTTATGCTGATGCTTTTGTTCTTGTTTGTTCAACTTCTCAGGATTTTGAAGAAATTGAGGAGATACGGAATTTCTGGGTTTTTGTCATATGGGCTATTGAATACTGCTTACTATCTTACGACATTTCTCTTGGTATGGTAAGTGGAGTAAGAAAGTACTGTAAAATTTTGTTGTTATTCCTGTATTGCTTATGCAGTTGCTCATGTAAATTTAGTATAAAAATTGTAACTCTGAACTGCTTCCTTTCTCCATTAGGTTCTATGTTGCTCCAGCACCGGGGAGGATGGGTTACCTTGCAGCTGTTAAGAGGTAATTGTTCTTATGAATATCACAGAATTTCAGATTTTTTTTTCACCCGGCTATGCACAATCGTCAAACATAGTGATCACATTAACATTATATTGATCTGCAGATTCCTTAAAGTAATGGCCATGGTGTGGGCTGGAAGCCAGGTTACAAAGCTTGTACGAGCTGGAGGGTGAGTTGCTATATCCAAATTCCAGTTATCCATTTCTTAAATTTCCTTATCTTTTCAGAACGTTGTCATGGTTTTATGATTTTTGAGTTGCCAAGGCCTAAAGACAACTTAAAAGTAATTTTGATAACTGTCACCACAGCCACGGGCACCTAAGAGGTTGATATCAGTTTTTGTCAACCTTGGCTGTGAATTCCAGTTTCGATTTTGTGAGAGAATATAGCAAATCATATGACCCTTGTGCTTTGATAATTTTGTTGTTTCGAAGAATGTATGAATGTTCCGAGTGTGAGCTTGTGCTTTGTATATAAGCCGTGCATCAAGGGACATTTGATTCCAGGATAACTTGTTATGCAGGGCCCTTGCTCTTGCTCCTTTTGTGGACAAGGGACTGTCATGGTTCACGGTCAAGTTCCATTTCAAGTCTCAGGGCAAGGTAATATGAATTTTCGAAATTCCTTTGTACGTTCTGGTTACAATTATCGATCTCATTTCATTTCATTCTCCAGGCTTTCGCGGCGATTGTTGGATTTTGCTTTGGACTAGCCCTCGTTTTGTTTTTCGTGGTGACACTGCTTTGGGCCTAACGTTGTTTCTGGGTGTCTGTTCTGACCGGATTGTAACTTGCAAGGGAACTAGGGAAGTCCCTCTTATACGTACCGGAATCTCTAGATTAGCTTTCCATATTCATTTTTGTTCCTTAGTTTCTTGTTCAACTAGAGGGCTCCTATCAATTTTGAATTTTTTTTTTCCTGATCAATTGATTGTACTTACCATAACGAGTGTCGAATTGCATATAGTACATATTTTTTTGAGTAATAGTCTAATATAATTTAAACTACGGTATGGAGAACAAAATTGTTTTCTTGGTCTGGTTGCTCTTCATTCGATTTGATATCAAGGGTAGAAAATAAATGAATGTGTTTTTAGTGTTTAAGTCACTTGCTGACCAAGAGAACGGAACTCGGGGTGAGAAATCTACTTCGGCTAACCCCAACATCTGCAGAGCCTTCATGGTTAATCTCAATACTAAGAGACCATGCAATAATGCAACCCTGGATAATTAGTAGTTAATATGTTGCCAAAACTAAAAGCATTACCTTCATTTTTCAGTCAAGATTGCTAATTTGAATTCTAGGTAATTTGTCTCAGGTTACTAAATATTTTCAACATTAGGATTGAGTCAATTAACATTTTCTGCTTTTAAAGAGGTCAATAATAAGACATTTGGTACTACAATTTAGTGGTATTCTTCTTTACATGTAAGTGAGAGGTCTTAGGTTCGATTCTCGTCAAAGACGAATTTAAACCACATTATTACTAGTTCATTGTGAGACTCTCCTTTAATATTAATATTGTTTGTTTAAAAAAAAAAAAGGTCAATGATAAGAAATATTAGGAAGGGGTCCAGACCTTAATTGGACAGCATAGTTGTTTCTGCTGAGTGACATACGTTACAAAATGAAATGAGTATTCCAACAGGATCCTCTCCGGATCCTTTTGATGAGAATCCTGAGGATTTGTGAATCGTACTCGTACATTGTATATTGTGCAGCCAAATTTTGTCAGGTATTGTTTGTATTTAATTTTAAATAAAAATATTTAAAATAATTTTTAATCTCACGATATACGATGAACGAACACAATTCATAAATCATCAGGATCCTCACAAAGAGGATCCGGATTCATGACTATTGACTTGGTTGAAATTTTACGACCTAAATCAAATTCCCTTAATTGTAAATTTCAAGACTGTTTAGTCGAAGCTTGCAAGAGGGCTCTAGGTTGTTAAGATTATTTTGGTTCCATTCAGTTCAGCCTATTTGTAGAGCAGTTAAACCAAACCGAACCACATCAAACCGAATGGAACCAAGATAGTTGTGGATTAACCGCTCTACATATTATGAAAGTCAGTAAATGCAGGCATGGGAAACTAAAACACTAAAAAAAAAAATGACATAGCTCCCGCTTACTGACTTGTGTTTTGGATACACCGAAAAATCTCTCTTGTATGCATCCAAATATATCCGATCAAGAATGATAAACAAATTTCAAGATAAGAGCCCCACATCATTTAACACATTCAAAATAAGTTTCTACAAGCTTGAAGTAAAACGTTATGCTTTCTAGGAAAACGAAACGCAGGTCGTCCATCTCCTAAACTGCAATAATATGAGTCCTATAATCTCTACTAAAATGAGAAAAGAGAGAGCTGGTAAACGTTGCACTTCAGATAGTAGCGAGCATGCAAACCTGAACCGAGTCTGTCCTTCCAGTCATCGAAAGATTAAATATTTAATATGAGCACGATCAATATCAAACCTTTCGCTCGTAGTAGGCTCGCTTAAACTCTGCATCCTTGCTACCATCTGAAGAATGAGGCTTACCAACTTTCTCCTTTCTTCTGTAAGAAGAATGGGAACTCACTGTGCTGTACATTCAGAGTTGGGCAGTTTTTCTTCTATCTCAGCAAGCATAACTTCTGTGCCGCAAGCCTGTAGAAACTTATTTCGAATTTGTAACACTAAGGATTGTCTTCTTATCTTCAATCAGACATTTGGTCGACGTCAGATGATTCAAGCCTTCATCCAACATATACATGTCCTCGGGTGGGCGATGCATGAGATACAGAAAATATTACAACATTTCTTTTGGAAACACAAGTACCAAAGTAGCAATCAAATACCTTGGATAGTTCTACCCCAACCAGAAACTATTCACATAGTCGAAAAGGCAGCTGCTCGATGTGCATACCAACTGGTAATCCAGTTTGTCATTTGACAAATTCTCATCAGTGAAAGAGAACCCAACCTTTCAACAAAAGCATTTAGATGTAAACCACCGACACTTCATCTCTAAACATGAACCTGCTGTAGTATTCATATCTTGGACTTCAAAACCAGCAAATCTTGTCAAATGTGAATAACCTTATGGATGTCACACTTTTACTTTCATGTATTGGACTTCAATGCCAGAAAATCTCGTCAAATGTCAATAGCCTTGTGGATGCCACACTTTCAATAAGAATCTTGCACAAAAATGAGCACCATAGTATTGGCAAACATTGATAGCCACACCAAGTAGGACGGCCTTCTATACTATGCCTCATGGTAAATTCTTTCTTATATCCATCAAGTGACAGTTCAAGAATCGACAATGTTCATATTACCTGAAATTATGCAAATTACGTCTCAAAGAAAGGAATCACATCAAGCCTCTTGCATGCAAAGCCCTCAAGCATGCTTAAGGGGTAACTATAACGGTTTTGAAAATTTAAATTTAGCTTCACACTGAATTCATAAATGAAACCTAATTAAAAAGACTCAGACGTCGGAAGTCAGAAATGCATCCCAATCACCATGCAAGAAACAAATCCCGCAAATCCCCAAACTGGTAAACCAGCTAGCCTACCAGACCAGTTCCATCACATGTTGGCATTACGCCAAAAGGAAAAATCAATATCTTTCCTCTTGCTCTTCATGATATCTTCATTTTCTTAACAGACCCCTCAAAACCTTGACCCATAAGATTACTTCATCAAAAAAGAGAGAAGGGGCGCCTTCTTTCTGTCTGGAATGTAGCTTGAAAATATGGTTGAAATATGGAAGCCAAGCATCTAAACCATCTCTTCTTTATTTCTTATGTGGAAGATACTGTTTTCCATCCACATTTAACATGTCTAAATAACCGACGTTCGATTTACTCTAATTCTCTGTTTAAAGGTTGACATTATCAAATTAAATGATCACAGACAAACTTGAAACACAAGATTATTTGTAATTAATTATTAAAGAAACTAAAGTATATAAACAAAGCATAAGAGGGTAAAAAACAACAAATAACCTGGAGCATGTTCTAGAAGAAATGAAAGGGCGTTGGTTAAAGAAAACAACTTAAAACAGATGCAATGAATTCAACCCCACCTACTTACTGATAGTTGTCCAGGCATTGGAGAATAAGATGTATAATCCTATATACCCAATGAAACTTATTGACCCCATTGTTCAAGCACCCACTTCATCCATGTAGACAAGCAATACTTGGAAACATATTCAGGTAAATCCTCCTACAAAATAGAAAAATTATTAGAATAGCCACAAACATATAATAAACCCCCCATCTTCTAACTCCGCTAGGAAAGATATGAAAATCGGAAGGATCTTTTAGTTTTAGGTCACAAGGATACAATTAATTCAAAACAAGCACTAGAAAGGGGAAAAAAAGGAAATCAAAGCCTCACAAACTAATACAACCATCAGCCATGAATAAAACCAAAAACGGATAAATTAAATAAAAAGACCAGGAAAAACTTCACCCAACTTTTTGTCGGACCCAACATACGGAGATTGTTTGAATGTTAACCTTTCATCGCTTTGACTATTAGGCCAAAGTTATGAGCATCTAGTAATATGGGACCCACTTTGTAAATGATACGGACATCAGCTGTGATATGAGCCAGCATTTTCAGATTTGACAAATACCTTACGCCCAAATGCTGCACACTTGGCAGTGGCCCCTCTAGTTATTCTCTCTCTGGGCGTCTAGTATTGCCAAGGTCACACTGGACAAGCATGCAATGTTTGGGTTATTGAAAATGTGAAAGTTGCCTAGGCTCCTCTCAACTGATGTCCACATCATCTAAAACATAGGTAAAATGAATTAATATAACAAATAATATATTTGTGCAACACTTTACCGACTAAGATATCCCAAATGATGAAAAGGTCTAATCTGAATCATCAGCAAAAAGAAAAAAAATCACTAATCTCTAATATGAATTCAAGGAAATTTGACCATTTGACTAATCAACTGATAATAGGTATAGATCCTCCAAAACACACCATGCAGTTCAATGAATCTACTTCCTTGACACACCTTCAAGTATAATTATATGTATCAGGGACTCGTTAAGCTTTGCCTCCACACTACCAGTGCTTACTACAGAAATAGATTTCCACAAACTCTATGGACATGACTACATTAAAATCATCAATCGAGAGGCAAAATTATAATAGACATAAGTAGAGTCTGTGACAAACTTACAATATTCCATGATGCAGAATACTCATCAATTGAGAGAAACCAACTTCCAACATTTGATTGCAAATCCAGCACCTCATTGTCATAGCTGTCATTGTGATCAAAGTCCCTTTTTTTTCTTTTCCTTCTACTGCTATGCTTTTTCTTGTGCTTAACTGTTTTGGATGCTTTACGATCCAAATCAGAACCACCTTCTTCATAGGCTCCTTGATTGTCCAGAAATGAATATCTATCTGATGTTCGGAAACTTATTGCATTACACAAAAATAATGATTCCCAAGAATCACGAGTCCGGCATTGTTCTGATAAACTGTAATAAATAACCCATGACTGAAGCCCCAGCAACTTGCATGCTTGTATATTCTTCATTTTAAAGCAATCTTTGATTATTGGGCCCAAGCTACTGTCATCACTTGGGATTGTGCAGATCTTCGAAACAATATCTTTAATTCTTGCTTGTTCTTCGTGGCCCTCTTCATCTCGTAGAAGTCGTAAAAGTTGGCGTCCATGATTAAAAACTGCATTTAACAGTAATATCTCATCAAAGCTTCTAAAATCCGCACACTTAGAAAGTATAACCTCAAACAAATAAGATGAGTCCATAAGATCCTTCTGCTCCATTCTAGGGTTGAGATACTTGAAAAGCATTTTAAGAAAATCACATAAATCCGACTCATCAAGAGTAATAAGAAGGCGCTTGCATAAGGAAGAAAAACACTCCTCCTTCAGGAACTCACTTGTAACTTTCCAAACATCTTTTGAATCCTCTTTATACATCAGATCAACAAAATATTCGACAAAATATTTTCTGTCAACAAACAGAATTTCACCATCTTTAAGTGACTCAGAAAACTCATTGGAGGACCAAAATTCAGGGACATTTTCAAGGAAATTCTCCACAGTTGCCTGGACATCCAAATCAAGAAAGTAATGGGGCTTTGTAGCAACCACTGCTGGCGATTGCCCATGTTTTCCCTTCCACTCAAGTTCCTCCCAACAAGTATCTCGATTAACAAAAGAAAATTGTGATAGCGCCTTACCACCTGGTTCATGCCCCAATCCACCACCAGCTTTAGAAAACCATTTAGATATTCGTGTTGGATTTCCTGCATTTTTGAACAAGTATGTGATTGTCAGAATTCCTAAAACATCCACAAAACATCGATATATTTATCAATCTTCCACAGGGATAAACATGCACGGTAGTCACTAATAATTTATGCAATCATAAGGGAGCAAATAATCACATACAGGGGTATGAACATTCAAATCACTTAAGCTACAGAAACTAGGCGGAGAATGATGATATCCGGAAGTTAAACATACAAGACAATAAGGTTATTGAAAGAAGAGAGCACCACATTCTGTGATGGGAAAAGTAACTCAAACATGAACTGAATGTATGCAATACAAAATTTACTTGCCTTCAAAAAATTTCTTTAGTGTGTAACTTCGCTTGGATATGATAGACCCTGCTTTATGTGGACTATTCTCAAATATCATTTCTACAAGCTGAGATGCGAAGCCCTTCTTAAGGGGTTTAGATCTCAGCAAGTCCAAAAGTAACTCGCACTGATTGTGACGAGTGAGAGAACTTATTCTGCCTATTGTGTTACAAAGCCACAGTCGAGCCTCTGAACGGCCTCCAGATGCCATGAACAACCAAATAGTAGATTCCAATTGACTCAAGAGAGATACTCTAATCTTGGCAGAATTCTCATCTCCATTGTCATTCCAGATGGGCTCTGATAGAAACAATTGAAGCATTATATATCCAAAATTATAAATGTGCTCAGCTCAAGCAGCTTATCCCAATTAAATGATTCCACAAAAACAAAGTCCTGCATAAAACCAATAGCATGATCAATATACATCAAAAAGTTAAAGAACAGAAAATCACTATGAACATCATGTATAGTAGTCAAACTTTTACTGAAAGAGAGAATAGGAATTCCAACGACATATATTACCAGAATCACCAGAGCACAGATGTGAACCCATACAATTGCAAAAACAATTAACAGAATAGAAATTTCACATTAAAAAAAATATAATAATTGTTGAGAATATCGTGTTTAAGAATGGGAAAAACAAGAACAAACTCCGGAAATCGAAAAACAAATAACCAAGATAAATAACACCAAGAATTTACGTGGTTCGGCAATATGTGCCTACGTCCACGGGACAGCAACAACAATCTTTCACTATATCAATAATGAGTACAACCAATAATCTTGCCAAATCTCAAGAACTAGGACTTGACGAAAAACCTGAAAGAACAAGAACAAGAAATACACTATCTCTTTTCTTTTCTCTCGCACACACTTTGCCCTTACAACATTCTCTCACTCCAATCCCTTGAGTGGTACACAAATTATTGTTTTGCTCCCTCCCCAAAACTAGTACAATAGCCCCTTTATATAGACATAATAAAGGTCTTCTTCAATAAGGATTATTAATCCTAATTGTAATCTAGTTATGAATCCTACTCCAATTGAGAAACTAACTCCAATTGGGTAAACAACTCCAATTGGGAAAACAACTTCAATTGGGAAAACAATTTAATCCTCTAAGACTATAATTACTTATAGACGTAGGACAACTTATCATGGGCTGGAAAAAACCCAACAATAATCTCCATTTAACTAAAACATGGATATAATATTTACAGCGATATAAAAAATTAGATACTGATATAAGGATAAAATTTTGCTAAGGATCTTGAAAAATAAATGTTGGATTCATGGGCAATCATAGAGTTTGGCTGACTACCTCACCAGCAACGCCAAATCATTGCACTTAGTGATGATGTAATCATGTAAACCTAGGATGAGATCACGAGAGGCTTAGAGAAGAGAACAATTGGGTTTGTTAGATGAAAAGGCATATCATATACTTTGGACAAGAAAATGCTTCTCTAGAAGAAGGATGAGATATTTTAATTATTACCTTTATGTTAAACCTTAAGATCACTCAAATAACTACCACTGCCCCAATCCTATCTAATCGTCTGTTAATCTTCCTAACATTTAATTAACACCTCACAATTCCTATTCTCTAGCTCTACCCAAACCAAAGAACTTGGTCAATTAGTTGCCATACGGTCTTGTAACTGGCAGTAGTGGATTTAAATGGTTGAACCTTACTTGCTTAGTCAGAGGAAATTGACGTATGCATATATTCAATGGTTTAATTATATTTGCAGCGATTGTAAAAGAGGAATTCACCATCCAGACACCTATGATTACTAAGAGTGAAACAATACTGAGTAAGACACCTATATAATTTTAACACACTTAATCAATGAATAAAGCAAGAAGGTTAATAAAACCAACTGAAGACCGCAAAATCTAAATCCTCAAACCCCCAAAAACCACAACCATAAAGAACAGCAATGTAGAATCATAAGAACCTTGAATGAAGAGCAGATTGTATTCCAAAGTGAGGCTTTTCTGAAGCTGAAGTTGATGCCAAAATCCTAGTTGGGTCTGAAAACTACTAAAAAGCTTAAAATTGAAATTACTAAGCCATTTCTTCCGGTTCTTTCGTTCTCTCATCTGGGTCTACAGTTTCTACGGGTAAATTGAACCCGTTTGCCACTTAAAAGAAGGAAACTTGTATGATGTGGGGGTTTAAATAAGGGGGATATATATGGGGCAAATTCGAGCAATTAGGCCCCAACCCAGATGTAGAAACCCTCTGAGCACCGCTATTCTTTATTTCTACATCTTCAACTACATTATTATAAGTCATAAAGCCACAGCTCAGAAATTACACATTAATTCAATCCCTGAATTATTATTTAGTAAATTAACTGAAACCCTAATTCCTAATCCCTAAAGTATAAAAAAATTGAAATTGAATAGCAAGAATAAGATAACTAGAGAGAGAGAGAGAGAGAGAGAGAGGAAGACTTACAGAGAGAGAGAGGGATTAGAGTCAACTGTTGGGGTTTCTAGAGAGAAAGCGAGAGAGAGAGGCAGTCAAACTTGGACTCCTCCAAATCCCAAATAGGAACTTCCGATCCCAATTCACGAGAGCCTCCTCGACGCCGTCTACAGCGAGTCCTCCCAACTCGAAGAAGCCCAGCTCCGACGAAAACAATTCAGGAATTACATACAGAAATCGAAGTCGGCAAGAGTCGAAAGGGTTTGAATTGTACCGAGCAAATTCAATTGAACGTCGAAAGGTTTACCCGAAACCAAACGGGTTTTTAGCGGGTCAACCATTATCATCGCGAGTTGCAAGACTCCAGCTAAACATTGATGCTAATTGATGTTCAAAAAAAAAAAAAAAAAAACATTGGTGCTAATTTTTTTTTTCATTTTTAAGTTGTTCGATAAAATAGTGAAGTATTCAAAATGTCACAAAATGCTCCTCCCTTATTAAAACCTTTGAGAAAGATAACTCAATTAAGAAGGGACAAAATAGTAATTCAAGATAGTTTGAATTTTGAATGAAAATTATACATTATAAAATAATAAATAAAACCCATGTAGTGTGTGGTTTTATGGTGAGTGATATTCTTTTTCACTTGTGAGCGAAAAGTTTTAGATTTGATTCTGCTAAAGGTAAATTTGAAATACATTATTATGACACTGCTACCGAATAAGTTTCAATTAAAAAAAATGAAAAATAGAATAGTAATTAAACAGTAAAAAAAGTTTGGCTTCTTAAGATCCAGGATCTCCTCAAGATACTTTATGACCGTTCACTCTTTAAAATAAATTTCTAATTGAATACACCTGGAATGTTATAAATTTCTTTAAAATCCTAATTGAATATACCCGGATTATTAAGGATTTTAATAAACTATCTTAAAATTCAAATTGAATACACCTTGAATTTCAAAGAATCACATCATTAAAAGAATTAAAATTCATCAAAATCTCAATTGAATACACCCCTTAGAATAGGAATGTGATTGTGTAAATTCTAGGGAATCTGGGAAAGTATCTTATATTCCTATTAGGATTAGATTACCTATTAAATATTGTAATCCTAAAGAAAAAAGTTTTACCCTTTCTACTACTATAAATAAAAGCACAATAAGTTAAATCAAACACATATCATAATTAAATCAATCTCTCTTCTCTCTCAATATTGCCGAACCCCTCTCTCTAAATCGTTCTATCAAATAGGCCTGCAACAAGAATATGGTTGAAAACGAGTGAGACAGAAAAGTCGTGCAAGTCACCGCGGCACGCACTCGCCGGTCCCCAACACGCTCACACTCCCTCCCTTCCGGCATCTCCCTTTTCTCCTAAGCAAACGTGACAAACAAACAAACAAATCCCAATTTCCACCCAAATTTTCAATTCGATCAAAATTCACTTCGATCAAAATCCTCGCCCTTCTCTTCTTCTCGGAATCTCAAATCTCAACCTTCCAAACCCGACCCGGTTCAAATTGCTGCGATGGTTCCACCGGCGGGTCCAAACCCACCGAACCCCCAACTGATTCAGCAGTTCCTGAGCTCCGTCCTCTCCCAGCGCGGCCCCTCCGCCCTCCCTTACTCCGAAGACACCAAGTGGCTCATCCGCACCCACCTCGTCTCTATCACCTCCGCCTATCCTTCCCTCGAACCCAAAACGGCGACCTTCACCCACAACGACGGTCGCTCCGTCAACCTCCTCCAGGCCGACGGCACCATCCCCATGTCGTATGAGGGCGTCACCTACAACATCCCCGTCGTCATCTGGCTCATGGATTCCTACCCTCGCCACCCGCCCTGCGTCTACGTCAACCCCACGCGCGACATGGTCATCAAGCGCGCTCACGCCCACGTCAACCCTTCCGGTTTGGTCACCGTCCCCTACTTGCAGAACTGGGTCTACCCAAGCTCCAACCTCGTCGAGCTCGTCAAGAATCTCAGCGCCGTTTTCGGCCAGGACCCGCCGCTCTTCTCCCAGCGCAGGCCTAATCCCAGTCCAAACCCTAATCCTAATCCCAACGTTGGCCATTCCACGTCATCTGTGTCGAATTCGGGTTATTCGAGCTACTCGGGCTATTCTGGATCTTCCGGTTCGGTTAATCATGCCCGTCCGGCGATCCCGCCGAGGACGTATCCGCTTTCGCCTTATGGAAGTGGCGGATCGTTTTCTCGGGTTCAGGCTGATGATCCGAACGATGTTTTCAAGCGGAATGCGATCAATAAGCTTGTGGAGATGGTGCACGGCGACATGGCAGGGTTGAGGAAGACGAGGGAGGCGGAAATTGAAGGCCTGTTCAATGCACAGGCGGTGCTGCGGCAGCGATCCGAGCAGCTCGACAAAGGGTTGAAGGAGATGGTGGATGAGAAGGAGGGTTTGGAGCAGCAGTTGCAGATGGTGCTTATGAATTCGGATGTTTTGGAGGCCTGGTCGAGAGAGAATGAGGGGAAGACTAGGGGGAGCTTGGATGGTGATGTGGACGATGCTTTCGAATGCATTGACCCACTTTCGAAGCAATTGTTGGATTGTACCGCCTCTGATTTGGCGATTGAAGATGTTGTGTATTCTTTGGATAAGGCATTGCAGGATGGGTCAATAGCCATTGAGGATTACTTGAAGAATGTGAGGTCATTGTCCCGCAAGCAGTTCTATCATCGCGCTACAGCTGCTAAAGTCAGGGCAGTGCAAATGCAGTCTCAGGTTGCGAATATGGCTTCTCGGCTTTCGCATTATGTTTCATCTTAGTAGAAATGGTATAGGTTCTTGTTGGATTCTTGTGCAAATATGTCAATGCTTTCTTGTTCTTGTTCTTTCTTTTCCAATTTTTTTCTTTCACATTGTTTCTTTAGAGATGGTTTCTGTGGGAAATATATTGTTGTTCATCTTAAAGATATAATCATATTTCATTCCGACCAAGCAGTAGGAATTGGTGTTGATTTTTGAAGTATTCATGCTCATAGTTTCATTTGGAACATTGTAGCTTGTACTGTTAGGTTGTTAGGTTTTCATGGTCATAGATAGTGGAACCAATGAGCAGTTGCACAAGGCAAATAGTTACACGCAGTAGGGTTCTAAGGCCGACAAGAGGAAGCATGACACTTCCCCAAAGTGGAAAGAAGCAAAACCTTATTGCATTTGCTTTTACCTCAGTGTTTGTAGTTGCTTGTTATTGCCACAAGTTGGGCGAGTGTGTTGAGTTCTATGGGGGTAATGGAGCTTCTCTCCCTTTAAAGAGATGCCGGCGTGGGAGGAATGGCTGTCAAGTCCAGGTAGAGGTCAATGTCTAGACTTTCCTCGCCTTGAGAAGTTGACTTTAGAGAAAAGTCCGAAGCTGAGGGGAAACTTGCCTGATCATCTTCCTTCCTTGAAAAAGCCTTTTGTGTCCGATTGCGGGGTTATACATGAAAGGGTTACCAGAACTCGATGGATACCCTGGTCTCTCATAGTTAACACGAAGTCCTTGCCACAATCTCTTCAGGAGCTGAAGATGTTAGATGCCCGAGTCTCGTTGTTACTAGAGACGGAGAATGGGCAAATTTCGAAAAAGCGTGGGACAGAAGAACGCTGGATAGAAGAATGCCGGGAGAGATATCGGGTGCAAGACAGACCAAAGGAAAGAATCAGGAGAAATGCAGATGCACAAACATTTTGACCAAGTGTTCTGTGAGTACGTTTTCTTTGGGTACATTGATGGGATTAAACCGTGATCTTTCAAATGTCAATTCACATCATACAGTTCGGTTTTGGTCTCCACCTTAACTTTAGGTGCAGCATCACCACTTTATTTCATGTGTCATAGCAGGGGACATAAAACAACACGTTATGCAACAAAATTAATCAAATCCCGGCGTCTTCCCCTTCTCGAATACTTGAAATCAAATCACCCGACCTTTCATAAAGTTTACATTCTTGTTACCATTCTAATTTCCAAGAAAACACACCCAGGGCCCTCGGTGCATATCTTTTTCTTCTCGTCTCTCTTCTCACATGACCCTCACACGAGGAGAATGGGCACGAGGAGTGAGATACGAAGAAGGTATACCGCGAAGTGTACTTAAGTTTTTAGACTTGTACTTTCTCCTTTCCTCTCTTACAAGAATGGGCAACTCACTTTGCTGTAAATTAAGGGTTGGAGTTGGACACTTTGCTTCAGTATACGAACACATTAACTTGTTGCAGCATGGGAGAACTTATCTGCGACATGATGTTGTCGAAGTCGGCTAAACATCAAATTCAAGCAGCCCTAAACATCAAATTCAAGCCTTGGTCCACCTTGCTACACCAAAGAGATGTTTTATACTTTGGATCAGAGGCATGCTTTTTGTCATATTGATCAAGGGACCGTTGAACGCAGTATTGACCATGTGTATTTATTACCTGAAATTAAACAAGCAAACGAGTAAGTTACACTTCCTTAAAATTTAACATGATTCTCAGTTTACTACTAAACTTTCATATTGAATCAAATAAAGTTGAAACTATGAATTAGTGCGGATGTAGAAACTCTGTTTGGATACTTGGATTACTCATGGCATGAATTACGTGAGAAATTCCAAAAACACTAGTTTGGATACTTGGATAACTCATCCATGAAACCCATTTTCAATGTATTGCTCACCAACCTACCTACCACCGTAACGGTGGCTTGTCCTAAGAACACACAACTCTTCATTGCTACTTTCATACGCTACTTTTAAGGATTGAACCATGGCTCTACAGAATTGAAATGGATTATTATATCTACCACATCGATCAACATTCTAGTTAATCTATTTCTGTGGTACCACCAAACCGTATTATGTCATGAGCCCAATATAGTAGACTGACTGACTGGCAAAAGAAGCATCTAAGATTTGTACATAAGAAAATACTGAGGGCAATGCAAACATCCCAAACACATATCACAGGGTAAGGGAGCCGGGAGGGCAATGCGATAGACATTCAGGAACCCTTGCAGGTAAACTCTATCTGCACAAGCCAAATTCTATACGCAAACTTGATATACAATGTTTCTGAAGTTACCTCTCGAATTCTTCCAGACCCAAAACTCTGTAGCTTTGAAATCCATCCTTTGGATGACAGAAGGTGGTTTGCTTAGTGGGTAACAAATTACGTCCATCTTCATCTGTGCAAATATCAAGACCACAAGCTCTACAAAGAGACTCCAAATCTGATTCCTGATAAACCACATGCAGCTTTTACAAGTTCAGAAAATAATAAACGTAAAATAATAAATTTGAGTGATTAGCAAAAATAATAATAAATTTTCGTAGATCCCAGTTATTGATAGCCTACCGTCATCATCAAGAGCTTAGACAAGTGTGCCAGCGGATACGGATGAAGCCTGTATCCACCATTATTTATACACAAGACAGCTAGCGCTCGAACCTTTTTAAGTTAAGAAACACAAGAAATAAGAGACAATTTTATCATCACAAGCATTGAAGAATTACAGAGAGATGACTGAAATAAACTTTCACAAGTATCAGTGTGGATTAGCCTTAAAACACTTAAACAAGACTCAGAACTTAACATTAACAAAATCCACGGTCCTAGAAAGACAGGTGAAACTTATCCTACTGTTTTGTAGTGGTCGATAATACAAGAAACCAGCCTGAAAGCGAAATGATTACACTGTATATAATGGTTTAAAAGATTATTAAAAAACATTTTAAACTTAATTAGTTTCAACGACCTCTTACCTGATTGATATAAGGCTCGAGAATGCAGTATTGAAGATAAGATGCCTCAGCTGCTATAGTGCTTAAGAAACACTTATAGTTGCCCATCCGGAAAAATCTGTTGCAGAAACAAATTATCTTTCTACTTTATACCCCATGCTAATGAAAACATTCACACATTGAAAAAGAACAAAAACCTTTAATCATACTAATTATCTCTAAACAAGAAATAACATTAAAGGGAAGTTAAATTACCGTAAAATCTTTCGGGAAAAGCACATTTCCTTCGATTTGATTAACAAAGAAGGCAAGTGAGAAAACCACCATGAAAGGGACTCTCCCTGGGACCAGAACAAACAATGTTCACATATATAGGACACAATACAAAACGGAAACCAAGAAGAAATAGAATGAATAAACATAAAAACGCAATAGAGACAAACCATCGGTTGGGTGTTAGGACCAAGATGAAGCAGCACATAAAACGAACAAAACTCAGCTTCGTTTTCATATGTAGAATTGGAATGCCTATGTGCTTCATACAGATCAAATAGAGATGTCAAAGTCTTTGCAAGCTGTTCCATGTTGAGGTAATGGGTTGAAGAAGTATTTTGACTGCGACAACCTCGAAGCTTGCGTAGGGATATGATATGAAATTTGACCTGTACAATAAATACTGTAACTTAAAAACTATTTTGGCATTTCTAAAGGTTGAGAGTTCTATATTCATAACATTTTTGGTAATGCATATTTCTTTCGATATTTTAAAATCCATAATATTCTGAACTGGACAATAATTGATTTCACGACACATGGAAACAACTACATCAACAGATTTACATGTCTATGAAATGAAACTATTAACTCCATATGGCATACTATGAAAATGAAGCTTCAAACATAGTGGCAATTAAAAGGTTTTGCAGGATACCCATACCATTTTCTCATACATGTGGATGACCTTATCGTTGACAACATTCTGCATGCTAAGATCCTGTCTTATCGACCTTGTTCGATCAAAGAGGAAGTCATGAACCACTTCAACAGGATATTCTCTAGAATCAAACAAGTTTAAAAGGTAATTTAAGGTGTCTTCCAACACAGGGAGCGGCCGAACATCCGATGCTTCAACTTGTTTGTTAGACGTAGTTCTGAAAAACTAGTGGAAGAAAAAACGTGTTAGCTTCTTAAATTTGCAATACATTTGAATGAGTTGCAGCATTAAAGTTACAGGAAACAATCAGAAATTTGGATTTTGTAAGGTAATTATTTTCATCAACCAATAATTAAGAAATTACGATTCTTCCAATCAACATAACCCTACAGTCGAAATCCATTCCCCTCACTGAAATCCTTACATTCAGTTGATACTTCAGGTGCATTTGGTTGCACGAATTTGGCATCACATAGTCATTTACTTGACATTCTACTTTGATGATATTGAACTTGGCAGCGTCATAATTCTAATTTGGAGAAGCTTAATTTTCATGTGGTATCCCAATCATTCCCTTGCTGTCAAACCAATTTGATTAACGCTATAGCCTAAGGCCTTGGCTGGTGTCTAGGATTAGATTGGAACAGATAATCCGCAATATTTAGGGTATGTTTGACTAAAGAAATGAAAAACTGGCGTCCTAAATGACGGTAGAAGACGGATTACTCATTAAGGAAATTTATCCTTCCATCCCATCCCAAAAATGGTAGGATTAGAAGGGATAAGTTCCCCTTATTTCCAACACCTTCACACCTCGACATTTACTCTGTTATCCATTCCAATCCGATCCGATCCTTGATACCAAATGAGGCCTAAAGTGTAAGCTTGTTGGGCACCCAAAACCCATCTTTGCATAAGAAATCAACAAACTTAATGGATCATCGGAACAAATCAAATTACCATTCCAAACAAAAAGGTTGGATTTTCCCCCTGATAATACTGATTTAAGTAATTATCCAATCGAATCAAGAGAAGATTAATGTATGAAGGTGTAATCATGTAATCTTACTTTTTTAACAGCGAGGTCCGGAGATGATTGTCTTGGATTTCCATGGAGCCTCTCAAACACCGCTAAATCACGAAGCCGCTCACGCTGCGCCCTCTCTCCTTCCGGGCACATCAAAGGGCAAGTGCCCACTATGGCGGGAACGTCGGAATGATTATCTACGGCGTCTTTTTGTGCTTTCTCAGCACCAGTTGCGCCTCCGCTCGAGGATTTGGGAGTTGCGGCGGAGGTGGGTTTCGAAACGAACCTGTTCGAGCGGCCACGCGTGGATTGGGAAGAAGAAACGTTTCGACCACGCCCTCGCCTCTCCATTTCCACCTTCTTCTTCCTTCTCTCTCTCTCTCTCTCTCTCTCTCTCTCTGTCTCCTCGACTTTTGGTACCAATCAGCTGGCTGATCGAGTTTTGGTAAATACCTGCTTCTTTTTGTCTGAACTCTGAAGTCAAACTCTCTGAACTCCCTTGGTTCTGAACGCTCCAACTCAAAACAACTCCACTCCTTCCATACCAAGTAGTTTTCTAATTTATTGATGCTATCACTCTACTAAAAAAACATCTCATTTACCTTGGAACAAAAAATATCATTCATCTCTACTAATTAATAAAATACTCACCGTCAACTAAAACTCTATGAAAATATCAGTTTAACCTTCTAATTAAAACAGAATATGAATAAGAAATATGAGACATAAGTGTAATTTCACACAACCAAATTTTGTTATTTTTTTTTTCAAAACCTCACCTACATGTAATCCTAACATATCTCTAATTAAAAAAAATTTAAAAATTAAAAAATAAAAAAAAATTCCTACTCCTACATTCTCTATCACTCTCTTCCTCTCTCCCTCTATTGGAAAATTTGGAAAAATAACCAAATTTTAGATCTCATATAGAATTATAACCACTATTTTTATTTTATGATAATTATAACCAAAACTTGATGTAAAAGTATTAATATACCCTTAATACTAGGGTTTCTCACAACAACCATAACACAACCCTTAAACTACCTTAAAATGTTGAGGATTACTGCAGATTAAGGCCACTGAATTAGCTTTCTCTTTAATTAGTATGGCAAGTTATGAGAATGTTCTTAAGAAGGTACTAATTCTATGGCTAATTATTATTTTTTAATTAGATACTTGGATTTAGTGTTTCACTAACTAAATTGCATACATTCTGATATATTTTTCCAATGGATGAAGAAAGAATACGAAATTGCATATGCAAAGTGAATAGTGAAAACAAAAAAGTGATGAAGATTAATTTCTCATTTTAAGATAGTTTAAAGGTTTGTTTTGATTGTTGTGAGAAACCCTAATATTAAGGGTATATTAGTACTTTTACATCAAATTTTGGTTCTAATTATCATAAAATTATAATAGTAGCTATAATTCTATATGAGGTCTAAAATTTGGTTATTTTTCCAAATTTCCCCCTTCTATTTCAAAAACAAAAAATAAAAAATTTTCTCACACACTTTGTGTGTGCCCATATGCTAGTACTATTATTAAGAAAACCCTCCTTGTTAACTTTTTTTTTTCTTATTTTGCCCTCACTTTGATACACACTATTGACAAAATGAGGGCAAAATAGTAATTTTGTACCTTTTGACAAAATGACAATCATATCCCTATTTTTCCTATTTTACCCTCTTTTTTATACTTATTTTTCCAATTTTACCCTCACTTTTGACACACAATATTTATATAAGGAGGACAAACAAGTAATTATGTAATATTAATATGCACTTATTAAGAGAAATTGTTCACACACACAAAGTGTGTGTTCTCTGCTAGTTTTATTAAAGATAAGTGGGAGCTCTTTCTCGAAACACTTTGTGACTGACGTACAAAATGTTTTGTTTATGATCGAAACTGCTCATATTTATAAATCATTACGTAAAATCATTTCTGAAAAAAATTAATAGAACATGAGATGGTTCAATCATCAAAGTGGGTAAAAGCGTTACAGACCGCTAATTTATTTTACCAGTTATTTGATTAAAATAATCTTGATTTACAAAATGATTTATAACATGAACGGTTTTAATCATAAATCTGCAGTTTGTAAATCAACAACAGAGTGTTTTGTGGAGGAGTCTTTCATCGTCCTTGATGAGCCAAGCATTGTTCATATTTTACGATTGGAACTTGATATTCGCTCTAATTTGGTCAAAGTATGTCTATTTCGTGAAAATATGGTTTAATATGATGACATGAAAGGGTAAATCAATAATTAAGATAAATAGATATAAGACCAATTATATAGACGATTGTTAGGTTTAATCCATGCGATTTTGCTTCTCAATCTAGGTTAATTGACTTTTGACCTAACTAAACAACTTTTCTATTTTATCATAATACGTCTTCATATTTTCAAGGAAAGACAGAAAGAAAAATTAATGATGGTTGATCAACATGCACCGAAAGGAAGTGAGTCACATGCACGGAGGGTTACTCGGTCATTGACACTTACAAAAAAAAAGTCATCCTACACTAAAAAAAGAAAAAATTTGTACGGAAGGATTGCATGATGACATATTTATACAAAAGGATTGCATGATAACATATTTGGAGCGCCAATAACATCACCAAAATGAAACGTGGATATTCCACATAGAAACAACATTTCCATTAACCAAATGAAACGTGGTGATGTTATAAAGATAAGAATCAAATTCAGCAAATACATTAAAAACAAGAATGTAATAATTTATGAGCTGCTACTATTGCTTTGCTACCAATCTTTTTGTCAAGTTCATATGCTGTCCCAAGGCAGCATTCATATGCTACAGTACATTGTCAGGAATCATCACCGCACTAGGAACAGTTATATATTAAGAATCCGCACGCACATCTATTGACGAGCTACGAGCAAGAGGTTTGCATGGAAAAAACCTACCTCAGTCAAAAATTCTCTCCCCCGTCGAGAACAGTAAAAATACTAGAGAACTGAAAATGCAGAGCAAACCCGGGATAAAGAACACCAATCTCCAGCTCTCTGGACTCGAAAGACTCGAATCAACACTTCTTGCGGCTTCAAGAAGTTTGCCGGTCAGATCAACTCCAATAATGCCAGCTAACGTACCAGCAGTGTTGGAAACTCCCATCACAATGCCTGCATATCTTGGGGCAATATCCATGTGGTTCACTGCAAAACCAGCTCTCCCAAGTGCCAAGAAACCCAGAGCAACAGAAGAGCAGAGGACAGCTCCACTAGACGTTCTGAAGATGGGAATTGCCATCAGTGCAAGAGAAGCAACTATGAACCCTATGGTGTTCAAGAGCTTCCGCGTTCTAGTAACAGACAAGATTCTCTTTGTGACCAAGTGATCAGCAACCACCCCACCTATGTTTGAGAAAATAAACATGTTGAGATACGGCAACATCTTAGAAGAACCCATTTCCTGAAGGCTAAGCTGGAGGCCCAATTCAAAGTATGTCGGCAGCCAGTTCATTAACACATACAAAGCGTAGTGAAATGTGAAATTATTAACCACAATTGCCCAAACTGGCAAACTGAGTAAAATTCTCTTCCATGGGATTTTCGCAGATCTGATGGAACTTCCTCCATTCTCTATTTTCAATTTATGACTTCCATTGATTGGCAACATTGACTCCCCAAAACCAGCAGCTGTGGCTTTTGGATGTTCTGAGCGAGGTGGGTCGCTGGCATACTTGAACCAAAGCAAAGACCACATGGCACCTAGTGCTGCCTCAGCAAGAAAGACATCCTGCGGGCCTCTATACTTTACAAGGCTCGGAAGAAAAAGCATTCCTGCAGCGGCACCTAGGTACATACCAGAAGTCGTAAGAGAAACAGATCTGGATCTTTCATGCGGTGGAACCCACTGTGCTAGAACTGTGTGGATTGAGGGGAATATAAAACCTTGTGCGACACCAACAAGCAGCCGAGCAATTACCATGACAAAGACTCGATTGGGGTCCAAAGGGACCAATGCACAAGTAGCTGACCATAATACAAATGAAAGGAGAAGAACCTTCCTTCCCCCAATTTTCTGGGCTGCCCAGCCTCCAGGCACCTGTGAACAAGCATAACCATAATAGAATGTAGAAAGAATTGTGCCTTTACTTGCTTGATTTACCCCAGCAGCATCAGCAGCAAAAGTGTATGCAATTGAAAACCCGACACGTTCTATATAGCAAACAGATGTGCAGATGAAGGTCAATATGACGACTAAATAACGCTTTGGAAATTTCATCGTCCTCATACCTCACCTTTTGTGACCCTTATAAGAACTTAGCATTGCCAATATTTCCTTCCAAATATTTTCGTATTTTCTTTAGAAAAATCAACTTTGTCAATGTTATCAACTGTAGCTATTATGTCTGCTATCTTTGGGTGAGCTGACTTTTAACAGCTCACGTTTCTTACAAAAGTGGTTCAGAAGAGGAAAGCAGCAACTTCACAAGTATCACAAATCAATGCTTAGATATGTTGAATAATCTGCAGGAGGAAAAAGTGGTTTAGAAGAGGAAAGAAGCAGCTTCACAACTTGTTTGAACAGCAACAAAACAACATAGCATACCAAAAAAACCAAAACCATTGTACAGGGGCTTCCAAGATCCAAGAAAGTGCTTTGTCAGTCAAAATTTAGACAGAGCCCTCTTCATTTTTTATGGCATTATCACTTCTATTAGTTCTATAATGTATACACGGACTCACACCCCTCGGATTCCATATTGTTTGGGTGACCACGTTTTAAATAGAAAAACACATCGATGAATCAACAGCCTTGGCACAGTATTCATGTACAGCAAAGGAGGCAAATCTAGGAAAAATTGGCAATACATATATCCATGGAAGGATGCATGTAATTTTAGGGTCTTGACCAGTGTTTTAAAACACGAGCCTTGAGGAGCACCTAGGCGGCCTTCGAGGTGGGGCGGTGAGGAAAACGCCTATGCCCAACGGGAGTAGGTTTAAACTCGCCTAGGCATGGTTGAGGCGCACCTGAGATGTCAGCTGAGGCCTTTTTTCAGGGTTATGGTTTCTCACCTACAATGGAGAATTTTTTTTATTTGATTGTTGATTATTCTTCTATAATGTTTGATTTCGACTCTATTATCGATATATTATATATTATATATATAATTAATAATTTTAGGTCCCATGAGGCTTCACCTCACGCCTCAAGGCTTTCGCCTAGGCAGGGCTATCCATGAAACATCTTGGCTTCACATTCTTGACATAGATAGGGGGTTGAAGTGTTTATCTTTCCCCCATATCAGGGTTTTGGCAAAATTTATCCCGAATTGGCAAACCCTAAATCTTAATTAATCTCATTGTGACCCAAGTAACCAAAAGTATGCCCTAATTGCACTTATCCAGAAAATTTCCCTCAACTGATCATAAGGAATCCAAGACAATCATTGAGCAGACAGGAAACAAAAGAACTGACTCACCATTTGCAATTCTTTCATCTCTTTTCAGACCCTTTCTAGCCCATTTGTAGACAAGTGAATCATTGAGTTGCGAATCAATTCTTCCATCAGTTTGTGGGTGACCATTTCAGACCACCACCATGTACAAATTAGAGACCTTCCACACAAAGATCAACACCCCAAAATTTGAACAGCAAAGAATTTCTTCTTAACTTGCATTTTTCAGCACTGAAGATCAGTGTGAATTTGTTAAAGACTCTCAGTCACTCTTTGTTCCCTCTATTTCGGTCCCACTCTGTCACCCCCTCTCTTTGTTTCATGCATCATCACCCCAATTATGTATTGTTAGCATTTTTTATTTTTTTGTGTTTACTTTTGTGCCTTCGCCCATGAGCGGTAGGTCTCGGGTTCGAGACTTGGGAGCAGCCTCTCCATAAATGGGGGTAAGGCTAGCCGACATTCACCTCTCCCAGACCCTGCGTAAAGCGGGAGCCTTGTGCACTGGTACGACCTTTTTTTTTTACTTTTGTGCCATAGGCATGGCAACATACTTTATTGCTTTGGTTTACTTATGTATTGCCATCATTTATTCTATGTTAATTCCCAACTCTAATCAATTGTATTGCTACGTTTAATAACTGATTGGACTCTTTGTTTTTTCTTTATTTGGTTAACACTCTTTGTTTCCTTATCTACTAGCCAATTCTACTCTGAAACGTGAATTCCCACAAATAATATATTTTGAGCAATCAAGAGTGAAAACTGAAGGCCTAAACTGCCTTGCAGTTGAAGCAATTCTGTACCCAATACAATTTAGTTGCAGACACTAAAAACTTATCTAAAATATAACTATTAAGAGTGAAACAATACAGAGTTAGATACATACACGAAAGCAAGAAAAAGGTCAACAAAACCAACTTTAGGTTCCAAAATCAAAATCCTCAAACCCTATAAAAAAACAGAAATGCAGAATCTTAAGAACCTGAAGAAGGACAGATTATATTCCAAAGTGAAACTTTCCTGAAGGTGAAGTTGAAGCAAAATCCCAGTTTGGTCTGAAACTTCCTAAAAGTCTCTAAATTGAAAATCCAAAGAACTTACTTCCGGGTTCTTTTGTTCTCTCATTTGGATCTACATTTTGTAGGGGTGATCAAACCCGTTGGCCACTAAAAAGAACGAACATTCTATGATTGAACTAAAATGAAACCAGGTCAACTGAAAAGCAAAATTCGTGAAGATCCAACTTTTTTCAAGCATTTCACAGGACCCCAACCCAGATGTACAAACTCTCCTATGTATTTCTAAATCTTCAACTACATTATCAAGTACAACAACACAATGTACATTCAAAACAAAAATCATACAAAGATCAATTGAAAACAAAAGGTCCCCAATTGATAATTCACAAATAAGACAATAATTGAATCCGTTAATCAGAACAATTTAGCAGATTAAAATCCCTAATTCCGAAATCCCCAAATCCAAATTCAGACGATAAAACTGAAACTAAATGGCAAGAAGAAGAGAAGTAGGGTCCTAGGAGGTTGAGAGATCGGAGGTACGGTGGCGTATTTAAATTTGAACAACCATAAGAAGAAGAGGAGGAGGCGGAGAAGGAGCTACCAGTTAGAGAGCATAGCAGAGGAGAGGAGGATGGAAACGCGGCGCCTGGATCCGTGGAGGGGCTGAAGCACTGCTGATACTGCTGATGCGATAAATTAGAAATTTGGACTCTTATGAGTCTTTCTTTTCTGTCATTCTTTCTTTTTGGGTTTGAAAACTACCGGCTGCGGCACTTTTTTACGGGAACTCGGGATATTTCACTGTTTTAACCGTGATTAAGATTTTAACGATTAATTTTCTTTCTGAAAATGAGAATCTTAGGCGTGCACCGATAAATTGAAAGGAAAACTAATGAAAATGATTTGAAAATTTTGAGTTTTAATAATAAGGACAAAATAAAAGGTAGAGTGAATAGTACCAGGTTTGACTTTTTAGTGTTAAAATGTGGTTTTTCGTTAAAGTGAACAGTACCATAGGCTTTTCGTTAAAACTCCCTAAATTGAATTAAATAGAATTTAGAATAAGGATGAAAGAAGGGTGTTTAAGACTGTCATGTCCTAATTACGAAGCATATATGAAATCGGGCGTATTAAAAGTGTCACATTAGTACATATCGAACAACTTATACAAATAAACATATTGGTGGGATCTCTTCCACTTACATACAATGCAAAAGAGTTTGCAAACTATGTACAAAACCTCATCTAGAGGCACAACGCCTGTAGGCTCCCAAAATGGAACTATTCACAAAATAAAACAATAAGATACATGGTTAATCCAATCACTAAGCGCTTAATTCCCCAACACTGCTACTCAAGACGCCTCGTACCTATCAACACCTGTCAAACTGCAAAATCGCCATCTACACCGTGAAAATGGTTTACCAGGCAAAGCAAAAACCGGATAATCTATGAAGCTCGTATGAGTAACAGTAATATGACAATCGATCTCAGTTATAAAATATTTTATAGATCTTTTGCTCATATAAAATAAATTCACTCACAAAACTTGATCGAATCTACGTAGTCATTCAATCATCTCATTTATATATATGAATAAAATATTAGAACTAGCACAAATCACAACGTTATGTATTCCAGACACACTCATGGATCGGCTGTTGGTAGGAACATTTACTGAAAAATAAAGAGAAATTAAGCCTTTGTTCTACCAAGGCAAAGACTTGGGTTTACAAATGAATGGAAAGTTTCCTTATATCAAACTAAGCTGCAAACAGGGAAATTATCCGCGGAAGTTCTCGGGTGTTACAATATAAACAATCTCCATGCTAAGCCTCTGTCACTAATGACTACAAATAATCATACATCAAATTAAACGACGTTCCGCACAAAACCAAACTACTTCCTTCCCCTACTCAGCCTTTGCAAGTGGTAATTGATGCTTCCCCATTGACTTTCTGTTTTTGTTGCTCTGTAGCGAAAGAGTAGGGCGGGTTAGGATCGACTTCAAGTAATGAAAAAAAAAAACAGATGCGAAATCCGAAAACAAAATTAAGATGCATAATCCAAAGGAGAACAACGGAAAATCCACCTGATCCATACACGTACCCAAAAGTTCCTTCTGCTTGACACACTTTGTGAAGTTCTGTGAATGGCAATGTGTGACAATTGGTTTACTTGAGGAACAAATTACTTGATTATTCAGTGATGTGCAATTCGAGTAAATTAAGAGTCATAGTTCAGTAACAATTGTGGAGTCTTAAATTATTGCAGCTAATCTAGGAGAATCATCTAGAGGTTCAAATACAAAGATATTGCATCATGATAGGACTCGATCAAGGTAATAGGGTTGACCTTGTTAGCTGTTAATAGGCCGGCTAATAAGGAAACCTAATGATAAATAAATACTAGGTTAAGTCCCTGCTTCCATACGTTGAATTCCTCATAATACTAAAACCTATTCATATAGTAGAGGGATATTTTGGAGTATTGGAAGGAGAAGACAACCTAGAGTTCATCAATGGCTTCATCTTCATAGTCATGTATTCCGAATTCTACAGATAAGTTCAATATAATTAGTCAATCTCTATTTCATATTGATTTGATTTATTCGTGATCCTAATATCTTGTTGTTGTGATTTAAGAATATGTCTTACACACTTATCATCACAGAGCTGGATAGCAGCCAGGCAGTTGAGAAATGCTATCATTTCCTTCATGCATGGTTTGTGAAAAGTTCCAAGTTTCTTTGGATTTATATAAACAGTACCAACTTTCCGATCCATTCTATGATTGAAACAACACCTGTCCAAGCAAAGTGCAAACAAAAAACAAGTCCAAGATGAACTAAGAATTTTCATTTTTTTTAACTGATAACAAATCTAATCAATACTCTTTAATTTGATTGTACTCTTTAAAAAAAATAAGGATAATTTGAAATAGATCCAATTTTATAACCTACTTTTGAAACAGATCTAATTTTTGTGTAATGTTAACTTTTGAAATAGATCAAATTTTTAGTCCAATTGGACCTGTTTCAAAGGACTCATAAAAAGTAAACGGGCATTTTTTTTTATATATATAAAAATAGGTATTTCATCCGATGTTATTTTTTATATATATATAAAAATCGGTATTTAATTTGATTATGCATCAAACGTTCGACTAAATAGTCAGTCCGACGACAAATTATCATATTCAACTGAAATAATCAATCCATCCAAATTTCTAATTTCTCGGATCAACGGTATCTCCACAGTGCAGTGCTCAGCCGCTGCACGAATCCAGGCGCTGCGTTTCCAGCTCCTGTCCTCTGTTCTGCTTTCTAACTGGTAAGTCCTCCTCCTCCTCCTCTTTCTTCTTATTGTTGTTCAAATTTCAATACTCCACCGTACCTCCGATCTCTCAACCTCCTAGGCCCTTCTGAATTGGGATTTGGGATTTTAATTTGCTAATTATTCTAATCAACGGATCCAATTATTGTCTTATTTGTGAATTATCAAGTGGGGACTTTTTGTTTTCAATTGATCTTTGTATGATTTTTGTTTTGAATGTACATTTTGTTGTTGTACTTGACAATGTAGTTGAAGATTTAGAAATAGGTAGGAGAGTTTGTACATCTGGGTTGGGGGGCCTGTGAAATGCTTGAAAAATGTTGGATCTTCTTGATTTATGCGTTTCAGTTGACCTGGTTTCATTTTAACATGCACAGTTGAGTTCAATCGTAGAATGTTAGTTCTTTTTAGTGGTCAACGGGTTTGATCACCCCTACAAAATGTAGACCCAAATGAGAGAACAAAAGAACCCGGAAGAAAGTTATTCGGGATTTTCAATTTAGAGACTTTTAGGAGGTTTCAGACCAAACTGGGATTCTGCTTCAGCTTCAGGAAAGTTTCACTTTGGAATATAATCTGTCTTTCTTCAGGTTCTTAAGATTCTGCTTTCTGTTTTTTTTATAGGGTTTGAGGATTTTGTACAATGGTTTTGGTTTTTTTTTGTATGCTATGTTGTTTTGGTGCTGTTCAAACAAGTTGTGAAGCTGCTGCTTTCCTCTTTTAAACCACCTTTTCCTCCCGCAGATTATTCAACATATCTAAGCATTGATTTGTGATGCCCATGAAGTTGCCGCTTTCCTCTTCTGAACCACTTTTGTAAGAAACGTGAGCTGTTTAAGTCAGCTCACCCAAAGATAGCAGACATTGACAAAGTTGATTTTTCTAAAGAAAATACAAAAAAGGTTTGGAAGGCAATATTGGCAATGCAAAGTACTTATAAAGGTCACAAAAGGTGAGGTATGAGGACGATGAAATTTCCAAAGCGTTATTTAGTCGTCATATTGACCTTCATCTGCACATCTGTTTGCTATATAGAACGTGTCGGGTTTTCAATTGCATACACTTTTGCTGCTGATGCTCACAAATGCCTCATATATAGGATCTCTTCGAATGATAATGGATGTGATTATTTTTTTCGGGTGCACCGTCTTCAAGTGGTGGTTATGCTCACCACCATACTTATTATTATTGGATGAGTTTAACTTTTGAGATTTGTGTTTATCCACTACACGATCGCGAAATTTAAATTCATGCAACGGTGATCAATAGAGTGGTGAGTATCACCATCACTTAAAAGTTAGGATGAAAATTAATTTTTTTTTTTTTTTTGGAGACGATGAAATATGAAGAATGGGAGACTACATAAAACTCGGGGTCCGAATGGGAATATTATACGACATATGTAATGGGCTTAAAACTCTCCATATATAATGGGAATATTATACGAGCTCCTTTATTTTTGGCAAACGTTAATTTGTGGATTTGATCTCTCCAGCTGGGCAAACAGAGAGATCAAAACCCTTTTCCACGTCCCTAATCAAGACAACGATAATAAATACATAAATGAGCAAAAAAAAAAAAAAAAAAACGCAGTAATATTCGTGGTTTGGAAGATATCCATTGCCAACTTTTGTCTTAATTGTTTCTCTCAATGATTTGTTTGTGTAAAGCTTTCCTTTTCTTTTGAGTTTCAGTTGGGGTTTTCACGTCGGTGGCCAAACCAGCAACTTGAAGAATTGTTATTACATACCATGTAATATCAACCTGCCACCATTCCAGGCCTTGCCGAGCTGAGTAGTCAAAAGCATGGTGGTTATTGTGCCAGCCTTCTCCAAGGGTCGGCAATGCCACCAACCTAAAACAATTCAAATTCACAATTACTTTTACTATTTATCCATGCAAAGAACGTACATAATATATGGAGATTCCGTTATAGCTACATCACACACACACACATACAAGTTGTTTCTAGACAAATCACCGGTATCCCATACTTGGCTTCCCCATGTGTGGCAAATAGAATTTACTGAGAAAGTAACGTGGTAAAGTACTACCGTCCTCACACCCTGCAGTGAGTAAAAATCCAGCTGATTACATTAAAAAACGATAAGACGATGGACTAGTAATATTTATGGGTCATGAATTATAAAAAATGTAATGGCAAAGATACTATGATATATTTATGGACCATGTATTGCGTCTAATTATTGAGCACGATTTCCATATATAGCATGGGTACATGGTCATTGTGGCGTTCCGTGTCAATAATACAAAGACATGCATAAGTATTTGTACACATTAGTCTACTTTGTATCATTCGTACGAGACGTTGTGTAATTATATATAAGTTTCTTTTTGACGAGCTACCGCTTCACTTAATCACTTGACGAGCTTGTCATGTTTTCAATGTAAGAAAAAAGGGTATATATATTAGGTTACAGTTTGAATCTTTTTCCTAGTGATATACGTGAAAGTAAATTTGGCGGGGCCAGCTTCCTTTGACGAGAAAGAAAATAGTACAAGTAATTTACCATTCCCCAAACCAGAAAGGGTAGTCCTCCCGTGACATACAGTAGAACTCCAAGAACAACCGAGTGAAGAAGATACGTACGATGAAGAAACCTATAGTACGGCTGCCTTTTTAAATCATCAACATTCTTGAGTCGTCTTTCATACTGCAAAATTGGTATCCATCTCACTTTGTCAGAGAGAGAGAGAGAGAGAGAGAGAGAGAGAGAGAGAGAGAGAGAGAGGGAGAGAGAGAGAGAGAGGGAGTTTTATACTGAAGGGGAGAGAGAGAATTTTGTACACTTTCAAACCGAAAGCTGTTATTGACGACCCAACCAATGTGACTAAACCAGAACCCCATAAGTGGGCTATGCGGGTCTTTCTTTGTGTCTGTAAACTGGTGGTGGTATCTATGTGTGCTCACCCATTCAATTGGATTTCCCTGCAAACCAAACACAAGATCAGTTCACAAAAAAATTCTAAACTTAATGAAAAAAAAGTACAATTACATAAAGTACACATCAATTTAATGATTCTGGTGAGAATCAGATCTCAAACACCAGCAAAGTTAAGGGTACTAATTATTTTATCTAATTATCAACTGCGGTTTTGCGATATATATCACATGGTTTCTAAATTCGTATATATTCCTCTATCAGCATTTCTCTTAAGCAGACCTGAAGTGCCAAAACACCACAATAGGCAAAAAAGTATTCGAGCCATCTGGGAAGCTTAAAACTCCGGTGCGCAAGGCTCCTATGGTACCCTAGGGTTACTCCTAGACCTGTCAAAAAATATAGTGCCACGGACAACCAAAATGCACCCCAGTTGAAATAAAATGGCGCTAGAAGAGAAAGGATATGGAAAAGCAGAACGACAATCAAAGTGGTTATGTCGAACAAGTTCCACTGCCTCCCAATAAATTCTACCCGCCGCATCATAAAATGGGGAGGCGCCATTAGTTAAAACAGTGTGTGTGGGTTTTTCTTGAAAGAACTAAACAGAAGCGCGAAGGGACAAAGAGTGAAATGAAGGAATTTTTGTTTTGTAACCAGCGTATTAAATAATGGTGTTAAGCATGATTATATAAGTCCTGGCTGAACTCTGCTTGAGTTAATAGCTTTGTTTGGAAATTATGTTTAAACCCTGGACGAGTATGTTTGAGTTAACAGTTATAACGGCCTTAACATGAATTCTTAACTTCATAACAGATTCTTATATAGCGTGCATGCATAGTCCTAGACGTGTAAGATACGGTAGGCACAATGAGAAGTTTAGGGTTTAGGCCTTGCTTGCAATTAGCGATGATTTTCTCTTTTCTAAGTTATTCCACAATAGTTTAAGTGAGTGTTATTATAGGAGTCACGCAGTCTAGGTTTGATATCTATGACCCTAGTGCTACACTACAGTGAATTATATAACTGTGAGAATCATACTTAGAACGTACTAATTTATAAGTATCACACTCATGAGTTTTAATTATTGAACTCATGAGTTCAATATATTATTAATCTCATGAGTTCAATATATTGTTAATCTCATGAGTTCAATACATTGGTAGGAGTGTGATTCCTATATCACCTCAATATATTGGTACAACCCTCATTTTTTTCATCCTACTATGGAAGGTCGTAGTTTGAGTGAGTGTGATATCTGTATATAAGAATCAGACAACCTGAGTTTGATATCTATAAACACTACTTCTACACTAGTGTGAGTTCAATATATTGAGTTCAGTATGTTTGATATGATCTTCTTGAGTTAATATATCACACTCATAAGTTCAATACATTGGTATCACACTCAATTACGCTCAAGAACTCTCTTGTCTAACAACTAAACAAAAGATAAAATATGCAATCTACCCTCTTTAAACTAATTATATAAATAAATAAAAAGTTGTTATAGATATTATATTTAAGTGTGATTGTGTAAATCCTAAATAGGTTTGATTACTAGTTATTCTTTCCTTATAGGATTTTATTTACTTGGAGGACAAGTAATTCCTTTCCTCTTTACTGCTATAAATAAAGGTATTGTGTAAGGGGAATAACACACACAGAGTAATCCCTACACTTTCTCCACTCTCTCTCTTTGCCACACCCCTTTATTCATTGTCAATAAAATAGGCCACAACACGTGATCAGGACGCTCCTCCTCTGCGTTAAGGAATCTGACTTGGAATTTTTTGCTCCAAACCAATTCATCAATATCATCACGCAATCAGGTTATTCCAAAACAATAGTTTTTATCTAGATTTCTTTTCAGCCTTGATTGCATGAACCTTCACCGTAATAGCTCACTGATCAAGCGTTCTTGAGCCAAAGATGAATAGGGCTAAGTGATCTGCCAAAGTTGTGAGATGTTACTTCCCAATCAAATTTGTCATAACATTCATAATGATCAACTTTACGAGGATCCCATTGTATTCTAGAAGCTTGCAGTTGGTCCCAATAAACCCAATTTAATACTTCCTTACTAGTAATTATGCCTACACCCTCAACTCGTCCTTAAAAAATAGGATTTTGATAAGTTTTTTATATTCCACAAGATCACTAGAGCCATTTTCTTTGCCCACAAATTGCTAATTCATTCCATTTATCTCTTTTTTTATTCCACGTCATAGAACACATACATATGAGTTGAAACCATTACTATCTATAGAAAGATATTGGGTTTAAATCTATAGGTTTATCTATTATGGATATATATAATATAGGCATGCCCCTTTGTAAAATTTGAAAAGTAAAAAAAAAAAAAAACCTCGTATACGTCAGCAATCCATTGATGAGAAGGGGTTGAGGAAACCTTGAACCCAATTCATGTAGTGATGAATATAAGAGCAACTAAAATTCCTGTGGAGAGTCAGATTCGAAAAGAGGAATCCTCAGTTCTTTCTCTCATTCAAAATTGTGCATGATGTTGGAAATGTACCCTAAACCCAATCATATGATGATACTTTATGACCATTTCACATGTTAAACTAAACTAGTTTAATATAAGAGCAAAGACTATTGTTTAAAGCCGCCTCGTTATAAATGTTATACGCTTAAACAATAAGTATGAGGAATAGGTACAATTACCTTAAAGCATTTGATTGGGCAGGTGGTAAATGAAAGTAGAGAGCACAATACTACCTTGTGAATGATATTGTTGTTGGATATATGTCAACAATCTGTGATAATTTTATATATGCTAATAAATAATAAATAGAATAAATATTGAACAGAGTATGAACAACGAAATAATTTAAACCAGAAAGATTGAAGATCAAGGCTTGCGTACCGCAATGTCCTTGAAACAGAAATTTGTCCCTACTCAGTGTCTGTAGTTCTACGGACGTCTGTTTCATCATGATTCAACGATCAAGTTAGAATTCCAGCATCGGAAAACTTAACTTCTGGCGAACTTCTGTGTGGTTCTCTCAGAAAGGATGTTTGAGATTGTAGAAGAAGAATATAGATTTTCTGTGTCTTAAATGCCATGCAGATGGATGTATATATAATAGAAGGATGCTTGTTCGCAACAGGTATGAGAATGAGATGTGTCTGTTGGGAGACATCTTCTCCAGATGGGTGCTTTACTCTGTGTTCTTTCTGAACTCTTCAGACTTCATCTGAAAGATGAGTTTGTTGGTAAAAAACAAATAATTAATTAAATTCGAAATTAATTATATATATATATATTAATTAGTGCACCTCAAAGCCCAACTCCAAAGGTGAGCCCAATTTTATTCTCCAGGCCTATTACTCCAATCACTTTGTATAAAGGACAAAGCCTTATAAAGTGATAAAATCTTTTGAGAATGACCAATGTGGGACAAAGAAATTTCTACTCAAACTATTCAAATTTCCAATAATTGTGACCTAAAATGGACTTGGACTTGGACCCGAGGACGGTGAGAGGGACTTAGATGTGTTGTGAGGATGTGATTTGAGCTCGGGTCTATGAGGAAGAAGGTTATATGCTTTGATGTTTTGGGTTTTGAAGGCAAAAATGGTTATGGATTTGAGGTAGTGCGGCTAGGGTTTTTGGCTGAGAAAAATGATTGCAGCAGCTAGAAATAATGCTTATATACTCCAACTAGTAGAAAAAACTATTTGCGTGACCAAACTTTATGCAACGAAAGGAAACTTGTCGCACAAAAGAGGTTAACGCGACAAATGTACCATTCCGTCACACAACTTTGTTGAAAAGAATTTAATGGGATAAATAACTTGCGCGACGCAAGGTTTTGTCAAGCAAAGGTTTGCAGAAAAATTCGCAAATGCTTGTATTTTGCCGCAAAAAATAGGTATGGCGTGTGTCACTTTGCGCGACCAATATTTCGTCGTGCAAAGGTTCAAACATTTACTAGATTATCAATTGTTTAGTCAAAGTGTTGAATGCGGTATTTACTCCATGGTTTTGCGCGATGATGGTTTCGTTGCACAAAGAAGCCAGAATTTTGTTAAATAGACAATTTCACTCTGTCTCAACACAATTCAATCCAAAAACTCTTTACTTTCACCGAACTATTATTCCAATTATTATTTGTTTTTCCGTACGCGATATCAGACTCTAGTGGTCCTTCATCAAAGAGACTTCAGAGCAAAGGTTCTGAGAAAGGTAATACATATTAAATTTTGTTGGTTGTGTAAATTAATTAAATATTTAAGTTGACTGATATAAGTTTTTATTTTGTTGGTAGACAAGAAAAAGAAGAGAGTTGCGACATGCGTTCGATACACTTCTTTCTGCTAAGAGCCGCTACCGAATCACTTATGCAGAATTAGTAAGATATGTGAAGTCGGATATGGTGAACAAGTTTAGGGGTGACATTAGGGTATTGGTGTGTGACAGATGCGGAGTGAATTGGGAGTCTTGGAAGACGTCCCCAAGGAGATAAAGATGGTCATGATCGATGAGTTAACACTACGTGTACATTATTAACTAGTTAAATAATAATTTAGTTCTTTAGATAAAATATAATAGTGACATGTATAATTTATTTATTTTTTCATATTAGCCTGATTGGGACATTGACAAAAGTGACTCAAATCTAATGAAGTGCATCGACATTGTGTTCAAGTATCATTTATAGGAGTTGAAGTTTTATGTTGAACGTGACGCAAAGCAGAAGAGTGGCTGGACTAGCAGGTGATTAGAATAGTTTTTTTTATTAGTCTATTTATGGTTTATTAAATAATGACATTGAATTATTATTAATTTGGAAGAATAAATTTATATGGACTATATTTATTTTGTTTCGTCCCGAGAACAGATTTCCAAGATACTATAATATTGACATTAGTATTTTGAGAAACTGTTTTCGAGATAGAATAAAGTAAATATTTTTAATTAGTCATGCAAGGATTTATACGACAAAAGTTTTGTCGCTAAAACCTTTGCGGGATGAGATTTCGTTGAGCAAAAACATTGTAAAACGGTCGGTTAGCGTTTAAGTCATTGTATTTACCGCTTAATTATGCGACGAAAGTTTGGTCGCGTAGAACGTTGAGAGACAAGCCTTCATCGTGCAAAGCGACAGTCGATGGTGTTGAAATTGACACACCCTGATCCTGATATTCCCCGAATACCAGGATAGGCACGTACTGGCCGACACCCAAGGGTGACGAAAGCCATTTGTTGAGTGCAAATGCTGAGAATAAGGAATAGATAAGACTTATAAATATAAAAGAATCAAGAATATGCATTTAAGGAACATGTTCAGAGCATACGACTAATTAGAACACCGAAAGAAATAATATAAAATTTAATGAAACAAAGGATGGGTTCTGCACCGAGAGGACTCGAAGATGCCAATGCGGAAGTGTCTGGATGCCGAGATTGTATGCCTTGATTCTAAGTCTTGAAGGGGGCGCAAAACAAACATGAGTGGACCAATTTGATATATAAATAGTAAAACAGTTATCAAAGTACTAACCCCCAGGTTTTATGAAAACACATATATATCATGATCATAATCTGAAATATCGATAATATCGACGAAATATCGAGGATGTTTTGTTTTTTTCGAATCACTGATATTTCGGAACATATCCATGTACATATCGTACAAATATCGACAATATCGACGATAATATCAGAAAATATCAATGTCAATAATTTCGCTCACATTTGTCAAAATATCGGTGTAATATCGCTAAAATATCGATGTAAATGAAGGAAAAAAAAAAAGAAAAAAAGGGAAAAATGGAGGAAAAAAAATACAAAGGGGATTTGAACCCCTCCCATTTTACTCCTCCAACACCTTAACCACAATATATCACTTATGATTTAGTGAAAATATGCTAAAATATTTATATTTATATGAGTGACATGTTAACAATTATATGCAAAACTATTTTGGGGATTTATCATTTGATGAATACTCTTCACAATAAACTTACTATACACATAGAGATATTGAAGATAGTGAAAAATTTGAACCTCATAGAAACTTTATGTGGTACTAAATCACTCATGTATCTTACCATGCAATATATAAAGTGTAAAATATTATAGTAAATCATTATATATAAATGATTATGGTGTGTTTAATCTTTTTTTCATTAATTACTACATATTTTCTATACTCACAATGTTTGCCAGCTCGCTGTATAATCAACTTAAATCAATTAAATCCATCATGTAATGCATTTCCTTCTAATTTTTTTTCGATAAACTAATATATAATTGACTAAATAAAGATTCTCTAAAGTTTCAATAAAAATTTCCAAGTTTTTCTTATAATTTCCGTGGTTTTTATTCAATTTTTATCGATATCGATAATATCCCGATATTTCTATCGAAATTTCCATGTTTTTGGACTACCGATATTTCCGATATCATCGATATTTTATACTTTGATCATGATAAACATAGGTTTTCTAAAACCTATCATGCCATGCAATGTCTCAAATCATATCTTGTATGTATAATAATCACTAGTGAATTGTCCGATAACCCCCAGGCCCCATGTCGGCTCCCCGTCTCTGAGCAGATAGTCAGAGGAAAATACACTTCAGGCCCCATGCCAGCTCCCTGTCCCTGTGCTAAATAGCTAGAGGAAACACACTTCAGGCCCTATGCCAACACCAAACTGTCGCCCGGGACGGACCAGAATCTATCCCTACGTCCCGTAGCGGAAATGACCACTAGGTAAGTACAAAACCATTGAACACATATATATATTGAAAAGCAACTTCATAGTATAAAGTCATCCATCATCTATACTATAAAGAGGTGTTCGAAACATATTTTAAATATCATATCGTCATCCATCGGATATTCTATAAGAACATGGGTTATAGGAAAAATAGTAATAATTCAAAATAGCCTCAGTAAGCATGTTATCTCAAAGCGTTTCATAGAACATAATCATTAAATCATGTTTTTTATGTATGCATTTCTACTATCAAAACATGCATTTTTAGAAGGGGTCAACTGACAGATACTTAGCACCGAAAAGCCATGCAAACTAGCAACCACGTAAACGTCACAAATATTGCCCCTAAGCACATAAATAGTGCAATTAATAAAACTCTATTATAACAATTGAATTTTGGAAAACGGACATCGGAAACGGATTCAGAACGTCGAATTACCTTAAGAAGGGTCTCGGTTAAATTTCATAAACGTCAATAGAATATCCTCTAATGGAATATTCCCTAACGAAATATTTCCATAAAAGGTTTGGACAGATTAGGGTTAAGGGTTTAGGATAATGGGGTTTAAAGGGTTGGCTTAGGATGCACGGGCCTAAGGCCCTAAAAGAAAATGGCCTAAAGGCCTTTAGGGGTTTTAAAATCAATTTAATAAACAAAAATAATTAAAAAGGTTGGGGTTGGGCTTAGGGCCCCCAACAGCTACAGACCAAAGGCCTTAAGCCTAAGGGTTTTAGGTTTTTAGAAAAAAAAGGCTTAGGGCCTTAGCTAATTTGGCCCAAAGGCCTTTAACTTAAAACAATTAATAAAATAAATAATAAAATTGAAATGGGTTTTGGGTTGGGCTCGGCAGGAAAGGCCCAAAGGCCTTGGGTGTTCTGGGTTGCCGGATTCGGCCGGAATTTACATAAACTTTAAACGACCATAACTTTGTTAATACTTAACGAAATCAAGTGATTCAAAACGGAAATCGTAGCCCTCGAAGAGATGAAGAGAATGGAACCTCACACGACATCTAACTCGCCGTGGTTTGACCGAAAAATGCCACGAAAGCCTCGGAGGTCGTCGGAAACTGGGTAAGATTCAAATGAGTATAACTTCTTCAATACTTAACGAAATTGGGTGAAATAAAAAGGAAAGTAGTAGTACTCAGCGAGACGAAGAGATTGATGCCTTGCACGCCATCCAACTCTCCGTGGTTTGGCCGGAAATTACCTCAAAAGTCGCCGGAGTTGTCGAGGGAGACTTGGGTGTTCTCTGGGTGTCCAGGAGCTTCGCCGAGATTGGGGAAAGAGAGAAGAAAGTTCCAGAGGTGATGGTGGTGTCGTAGCTAGGTGGTTGTGGTGGTGGGTGTGTGTGGGTTTGACGATGAGGATGGAAGAGTGAGGTCGAGAGAAATGGAGAGTGAGAGAAAAAAGAGGGCTGAGAGAGATGGAAGAGTGACAGGAAAGGGGGACACAAAAACAGAAGGTGGGCTCCTTGGGCACATCAATTAAGAATTAAAAAGTATTTTAAAAGCAAGATAATCTCAAACTTAGTCAAAATACAATTTAAATTAGGGATGGGTGTAACAGAAGTCGTGTCATATATTGAGTATTTATTGCATATTTATTTCATACTTTTGAGCGATGCAATGTTTGTCGCACAAAGGTTGTAGTCATCAAGGAAGAAAATATCGGTAATATCGGAAATATCGGTAGTCCGAAAACACGGAAATATCGATGGAAATATCGGTAAAATATCGATATCGATAAAAATTACATGGAAACCACGGAAATTGTAAGAAAAACTTGGAAATTTTTAATGAAACTTTGTAGGATGTTTATTTAGTCAATTATCTATTAGTTTATCACAAAAAATTGGAAGGAAATGCATTGCATGATGGATTTAACTGATTTAAGTTGATTATATAGCGAGCTGGCAAACATTGTGAGTGTGGAAAATATGTAGTAATTAATGAAAGAAGTTTAAACACACCATAATCATTTATATATAATTAATTAGTACAATATTTGGAGGTTTTATTTAGGATATTAAAAAAAACAAAGGAAGTGAATAAAATGATGAAGAATAATCTGCCGAATTTGACACTTTAAATTTCTTACACATAAGAATAAGACTAAACTTTAATTTGGATGCCGATTATGTTTTTTCAAGTTTATATAAAGTAAAAGAATTGAATTTTGGAAGCCAGGAGTGTGTCAATTGAATTTTGGCCAGCGTGCAAGGTATCAATCTCTTCGTCTCGTCGAGTAGTACAACTTTCCTTTTTGTTTCACTCAATTTCGTTGAGTATTGAAAAAGTTATACTCATTTGAATCTTACCCAGTTTCCGATAACCTCAGTGGCTTTCCAGGCAATTTCCGGCCAAACCACAATGGGTCAGACGTCGTGTAAGGTACCATTCTCTTCGTATCTTCGAGGGCTACAACTTTCCTTTTCGTTTCACTCAATTTCGTTGCGTATTGAAAAAGTTACACTCATTTGAATATTACCCAATTTCCGACGACCTCAGTGACTTTCGAGGCAATTTACGGCCAAACCACGGCGAGTTGGCCGGCGTGCAAGGTATCAATCTCTTCGTCTCGTCGAGTAGTAGAACTTTCCTTTTTGTTTCACTCAATTTCTAAAAAAGTTATACTCATTTGAATCTTACCCAGTTTCCGGCGATCTCAGTGACTTTCGAGGCATTTTCCGGCCAAACAACGATGATTTAGAAGTCGTGTGAGGTACCATTCTCTTCGCCTCTTCGAGGGCTACAACTTTCGTTTTTGTCTTGCTTGATTTCGTTGAGTTTTGACAAAGTTATGGCCGTTTAAAGTGGGTGTAAATTTTCGGCCGAAATTCTGATTTTCTTCCTTGGTTGAGTGACTGAGTCCCACATCGCCCAGCGAGGGCAGTGAGCAAGCCAAAAACGCCTATAAAAGGCACATTCACATCCTGAGAAATTTTGTCTTCATGTCTTGGTTGGCTTTTGGGCTTTGATCAAGTGTAGTATGTGTTGAGATTTCTCAACATATTAAGTATTTTTGAATATTTTATTGTGATATTATCGATAATTTTAAAAATATCGTGATATTATCGATATTATCGATAATATCGCGATATTTTGACAAAAGTTATATGGAAAGTTAAAAAAATATCGGACCTTTAAAAAAACGATAATATCGGTGAAATATCGCCGATATTATCGATTTTTTCTTCCTTAGTCATCAACATGCGACGAACCGTTCGTCGCGTAAAGTGTTATGTGTTTTTTATAAGCACAGATTGTTTTGCAATTTTCTTCACATTTTTTTATAGACTTGATGGTAGATAATAAAGACAGTAGGGGAGCAGCGGTCCGGGCTTGAATGGAGGAAAGAAACCTTCTACAGAGCATGCCTCCCAGGCCCTATGATATCACAAAAGATGTGGAGTTTGCGCATTCGATTGGTGTAGCAGTGCGGAACAATTGTCCTACTGTTGAGAGGCGCTCTTGGAAATATGTGTTCGAGGATAGGAAGAAGGCGATAATGGATCAATTATTAGTAAGTGCGACAAATGTGGAAAATAATTAATTTTGTGAAATTATTTTTATATGTAATTAATTATTTGCATATATGTGTAACAATGTAACTATACTCTTGATGACATGAATGAAGAGTTGATGAAGTTGATGGAGGAGGCGTTGAAGAAGGGTTACAAGCAGTGGCGTTATGATGTGGAGCAGAGTGGAGGAGCAGCAGAGCAATAGTTTTAAATTTATGTTTTTGAGGACAATATTTATTTTTAAGGTTTTATTCTAAGCTATGTATTTGGACTTAATTAGCCTTTAATTCATGTTTTGTTGTTTAAATAATTGAATGGGTTAATTTAATTTATTTATGTTTTCAATTATTTTTAGAATAAACATTATAATTGAATATTTGTTTGTAATTATGAAGTGTATGTAAATATAGATACTAAAGATCTATGTTTACGTAAACTTCATAATTATAATCAATTACATATTCGTTTGTCGTTATAAATTTTGTGCGACGAACTCTTAGTCGCATAGAGTTTGTGCGATGAACTGCTTTTTCATCTCGCAAATATGCTTGCGGGATGAAAATTTGTCGCGCAAAGGGTGTAAAAAATGTGGTTAAGTTTACCGCCATATTTCGAATCTATCTATTTTGCACGACGAATTGTTCGTCTCGTAAGGGGGTAAAAATGCAGTTAAATTTGACGTCATATTTCGAACCTATACGTTTTCTGCAACAACTTGTTCATCGTGCAAATTCTTCATCTTTATAATCAGATTCCTCAGGTGCAGAGGCAGAAACTACAAATTTTGCAGTTGCTGCCTCTACTATCTTTCCTCACTGCTATATTTAGTAAGTGTTTCCGTTATATATTTTAAAACTTTGTTGTGAATTCAAACTAACGCCATTAAATTTATTGTGTATAGGGTTGGTATCCATGATTATCGCTCAATGAACAACAAAATTAGAGGTATATTGTTTGGTTTTTTAATTAGGAGTTATTTGAATTTACAACAAATTAGATGCAAATTATTAATGAGGGTTGTTAATTTGTTTGTTAATTAGAGGTGTATTGTTCGTATTTGGTTTTTGGATGAAAACCAAAAGTGTACTTCCCGTACAAAATTGTTTTGTGTTGTACTGGGTTAATAGTAATTAACTCTGTACACGTATTTTCAATAAAAGCTTAGTCTCCCGTTCGAAGATTAGTTGGATTTCGCGCATGGATGCGAAAGCATGATTTTACGTCACATCTCTTGAATTGTCCCATTATTTGGACATTTTGGGAATGCCTAGTTATGGGGCGTAGTTTATGGTTGAATGATTATGTTTTGATCATGGGAATCTCTGTCACATCTCTTTACGTTCTTCGAGTGCCGAATAAGTATTTTGATACTACGTCGGCTACTTGAAGAACTGTAAGGAGATGCTGTCGAAATTTTCCCATGTTAAAATCTAATCTGATGGAGTCGTAAACTGGGTCACATAACTATGCATTCCCGAATGGGATTAGGGTCCTAACTCGAGGCATAAGATGACAATATCTTGTTGGAGTTGTGTCAATTTTATTGTGCATGCAGACATTATAGACAAACAATGGATACAAAATCCGACCAGATGTGCTCCCGAGTACTTGGATGGAATAAATGAGTTTATTGAGTTTGCATCCAGATACAACCTGGAGGCAACTAGAGAAGACTTTTGAAAATATTCGATTCCATTTACTAAGAAATGGGATGACAGACATATATACAACTTGTAATTAACATGGAGAACAATTAGACTATGCTTCGTCGTCAAACATGACACGAATGAAAAATGTTAAACCTAATGTGGATCCTAACGAACAGGTCATGGATATTATAAATGACGCTTTTCCATTTCCCTTGATGAATACGAACGAAGGAGGGGATGATGATGTGCCTAAATCGACGGACGGTGAAGATTTCGAACAATATGAACAACTGTTAAAAAGTGCCAACCAAGAATTATACCCGAGATGTGTAGACTATTCAGTGCTCATGACCATTGTGGAGTTAATGCATGGCAAAATAAAGTATCGAATTTCCAACCAGTGGTTAGACTATTTTTTGGGGGTTATCAAGAGAATGCTGCCAAAGGACAAGAATTTGCCGAAAGATCATAAAAGTGAGCAGAAGGTGTTGAATGGTTTGAGATTGGGTTATGAAAAAATTCATGCTTGCAAAAATAATTGTATATTGTTCTATAAGGAGAATAAAGCTATGTGACACCGTATTTAAAGTACATAATTATAATAATCATTATTTTTATATACATATATTTCTATTTTATTTGAAAGAGTTCATTGGAAGCCCAATTTTATGTACAAATCCAATATACCATTATTCTTAGCCCATTCGAATAGATACCTTTCTACCATTCTCAGTTACCTTCTTCTTGGCTCTAGAATTGATGACTAGGTTGCAACGTGCCTAGTTTATATGAGAAGTGCTGACAAAGCACTCTATTATGCATACTAATTGGACGTGTCATGCATATTAGCTATGCATTTGACACCTTATGCATTTGACACCTTGTACATACAATGCCTTAGTCATCTTTGGCCACAACCATCCAGTTGAAAGCAAGTTTGACACCACCTATTTCTACTATAAATAGAGGGTTGCATTGCATTCTTTCATTCATCGCATATTAGGAGACATATGTTGGCAGGTAGAAAGCCATGCATGCATGCAACGTGTTAGTGTGTGTGTGTGTGTGTATAGTTTATACATATAGAGAGATTAGAAAAGATAAGAGTGGAAGAAATACATGACGTTAGGAGTGATCAAAGAGCTTGCTCAAGTACATGGAGTTTAGTCATCGCGGTAGTAACGTGGATCTTCGTTTTAGCTTTGGAATTGAGGTAGGGGTTTCTTGGGGAACTTATCACTATTTGGGGGTATTTGTCTTGTTTAAACTTTGTGAAATATGTGTTATATTTGGTATACCTCTGTAATTGATGTGTTTATTGGAATATGATTTATATTATTGTTGATAATGTGGATATTGTGATGATTATAATTATATGCATATGTCATTGCATATTGGAAGGGACGGATTTTATTGGAATATTCGAGATTGAGATATGGAAATGAAATATTCTTTTGTGTGGTTGAGTTCGACTCTTATAGGGACCAGCAAGGATGGAAAAAGTGAAATTATAGGAATGGTGCAAAGTAGTGGAGACTGGCGACTGAAAGGAGAACATGATGACTAACAAAAGGAGAAATTGGGATGACAGAGTTACGGGGGTTAGTTTATACAATAGAGCATTTGGACCACCACTGTAGTGGTAAAATGCATGGTATGGGACATGCAGGTTTGCGTGTTTTATTATATAAATTAATGGCCTGGGTAATTGAAGTTAAGTTGCATTCATGAACTATAATTTATATTTGATAACATGTTATAATTGATTATGTGTTGTATGACACTTGGTTTAGTCATAACAATTATCCTTGATAAGACTTATGTCCCTACTGAACTGCAGTTTTGCTCACCCTATACATTTTAGACCTTGCAGGTTCCTACAAGTTTAAAGAAGGGTAAACGAGCTGAGCTTGTATTAGATGAGGGATTTAAGAGTTTTTATTTATTTTGTACACCCTGTAAGATTTTGGAGTTGCTTGTAGTTTTACTTTTACTCGTGTGTCGGGCATATGGTCATATTTTTCCGCCAACCCAAGTCCAGCGCATGACAAAAGCGTTGGACAAAGGCCCGGTATGTAACGAGTCGAGGTTCAAAATGACATCGCAGAATAGACCGATGAAGATTCCACATAAAGTTATGCGTTATTAGCCACTAAGCTGAGGTTGCAACGATTGTATATGTCAATGCATATTGCAAGTGACATGAGATGACATAAAGAAAGTCGGGTGGATGATTGTGTAAATCCTATAGTAGATTTGATTCTAGTTATTCTTCCCTATTAGACTTGTATTCCTTGGAGGAGAATGATTTCTTCTCTCTCTTATTACTATAAATAAAGACACTACGTAGGAGGAATAACACATCCTCTACACAACCCTACAAACACATATCTCTCTCTATATTCTCTCTATGCCTTCGGTCCCCGTCCCCTGTCAGTTAAATATGGGCCACAACATTATGAGTATTCTTTTGCCATTCTTTCTTTCTTTTTTGGTATGAAAACTACCTGCTGTGGCACTTTTTATGGGAACTCGGGATATTTTAGTGTTTAAACCGTGTTTAATATTTTAACGGTTAGCCATTTAACACTACGGTCTAGTGATATTTCTCTTCACTTGTAAATAAAAATCTTAGGTTCAACTCTCGCTAAGGGCAAATTTGAACAACATTTTCGTTAGCCCATTGTGAGGCTAAGCACAACCCTTACTTGTTAGTGGTAGATAATATCGTTTGTTAAAAAAAAAAAAAAAATTAACGGTTAGAATATTCGGTCGGAGTATTAATTTTCATAGATTGGCTTGGCAAGTTAAACTGAAGCTACAATCAAATCAAGATAACTCCATAAAAGAAATGCCTAACGACTTTGCCTTTCTTATAATCTTAAGAAAACATGATCGTTAGATTGAATAAATCAAATAGAATTCAGGACAAAGTTTAAAAAAAAGTGTCTAAGATTGTCACATCCCGATTCCAAAGTACCACATCAGAATGTATCAAACAACTTATACAAATAAACATACCGGTGGGGTCTCTGCCACTTACATAGAATGCAAAAGAGTTTGCAAACTATATACAAAACCTCCTCTAGAGGCACAACGCCCGTAGCTCCCAAAATGAAACTATTCACAAAATAAGACAGTAAGATACGGACTTGGATTCTCTCCTTGGGTGGAGAGGATCCTCCTGACCAAACGACTTGGACCGTTGGATTTTATAAACAGGGGGTCCTTTTAAAGTTATAATAATTATAATCGTTGGATTTTCATCCAATAGCCCAAGTCATTTGGTCAGGAGGATCCTCTCCTTGGACTCAGGAGAGGATCCAAGTCCATAAGATACGAGGTTGACCTAATCACGAAGCACTCAATTCCCCAAACTGCTACTCAAGACACCTCTTACCTATCAACACCTGTGAACCTGAAAAATCGCCATCTATACCGTGAAAATGGTTTTCCAGGCAAAGCAAAATCCGGATAGTCCATGAAGCTCGTGTGAGTGACGGTAATACAACATGTATGAATAAAAAGGTCAATCGCTCTCGGTTATAAAATATTTTATAAATCTTTTGCTTATATAAAATAACTTCACTCACAAAACTCATCTGAATCCACACATGCATTCAATCGTCTTTAATCCCAGTTGATTCCACAGACATTCAATCATCTCTTCATATATAATAAAATCTTAAGGCTAGCATAAATTACAACGTTCTGCATTCCAAACGTACTCGTGGATCTTGAGACAACTCATATAAAATAAAATATTAGGGCGAATAGGCTATCATTCTTTCATATATGTTGAGCCAATTCAGCTCATGTTGGTAAGAGAATTTACTAAAAAATAAGGATAATTTAAGCCTTTGTTCTCCCAAGGCAAAGACTTAGGTTTACAAATTAATGAAAAGTTCCCTTATATAAAATAAGCTGCAACAGAAATGTTCAAAATAATGTCCTGAGCTTCCCTTACCACCATACATAGGGAAATTATCCGTGAACGTTCTCGGGTGTCAAAATATAAACAATCTCCATGCTAAGCCTCTGTCACTAATGACTACAAATAATCATACATCAATTTAAACGACGTTCCCTACAAAACCAAACTACTTCCTTCCCCTGCTCAGCCTCTGCAAGCGGTAATTGATGCTTCCCATTGACTTTCTGTTTTTGTTGCTCTGTAGCGAAAGAGTAGGGCGTGTTAGGATAGACTGCAAGTAATGAAAAAAATAAAACAGATGCAAAATCCGAAAACAAAATTAAGATGCATAATCCAAAGGAGTACAACGGAAAATCTACCTGAGCCTCCATACAAGTACCCAAAAGTTCCTTCTGCTTGAGACACTTATCATCACAGAGCCGGTTAGCAGCCAGGCAGTTGAGAAATGCTATCATTTCCTTCATGCAATGCAAGGTTTGTGAAAAGTTCCAAATTTCTTTGGATTTATATATACAGTACCAACTTTCCGACCCATTCTATGATTAAAACAACACCTGTCCAAGCAAGAAACTGTTCTGTTCACCCATATCTTGAAAGAAGGATCGGAAAAATCCAGTAGCAAATCAAAACCATCATGAGGAAAGCTGCATATATATGACCACAACCATCACTTTTTATTTAAGTTAACAGGAATACTTTCAACTAGGTGGAAGATATGCAAAATCTAATCCAGTAGAAACTAGAAAACCTGGGTTCACAAACTTACAAATTTCTTTTACATAAAGTGGCAAATGTTGTATCCTTTTGCAGTTCAACTACTGACCCAAAATTGCCCCCATAAACCCAAATTTGTTATTCACATTATCACTCCAGTCTGCAGTTCAAACAACAGTCTCATCCAAAGACCATGTCCATTCAAAATGTAGAAACTCTCCGAGCCGCGCGATTATGTGTTTCTACACCTTCATCTACATTATCAAGTACAACACCACCATGCCCATTCAGAATAAAATCATACAAAGATCAATTGAAAACAAAGGATCCACTTGACAATTCACAAAGCCACAGCACACAAATAACAATAATTGAATCACTTAATTGAATAATTTAGCAAATTAACTGAATCCCAAACTCCTAAATCCCCAAATTCGAATTCAGAAAACAAAAGTGAAATTAGATGGCGACAAGAAGAGAAGTAGGGGCTAGGAGGTGGTGAGTTCAGAGGTTCGGTGGAGTATTGAAATTTGAAGCAGCAGAAGGAGGAGGAGAAGGCGGCGGCGGAGGACTTACAGTTAGAGAGCAGAGGATACAAGAGGAGGCTGGAAAGGCGGCGCCTGGTTCCGTGGAGCGGCCGAAGCACTGCACTGTCGATGTACTACTGATGAGATCAATAGGAAATTTGGACCCGCGAGTATTTTTAGGAAAGTAATAGGATAAGATTTTTAGAGTGCTCCTATTTTTTAAATTATACTTCTAAATTATGTAATGTGTTAGCAGTGTCATGTTTTTGGTCCGCAATCGAGAGGAGAAAAGCGTATAAGAGTTTAGCTTCAATGCTTGAGTATTTTCACAATTACATTCGGTTTTAACAATTATTAGATTTTCTAATTTCAATGTTAACCATTTATTTTTTGTATATTCAATTTTACGTATCATCGAAGAATTTACTATCTTACTGCCTAACATTTTAATATTCAACTTAATACAAGAAAAGTGGGACTTGTAGCTTGATTAAGAACATTTCCACCTATTTTGAATGGCTAAAGAGTTGAGAGAGTTACTATTCACATGAACAGTGAACTGCCTTAACAAAGATTAATTAACTCTCCACCCATTCTGAATAGTTTTAGACGTGGCAGTTACTATTCATAATGATTATTTTTATGTATAATCAATTATTTAATAATTATTCAATGGATAAGATTAATTTAGAATAGGTTGTTATAGCCTATAGTTGCACTACGTGTCTATATTTTATTTCCCGTGATGGAAATCTTTTTATTAAAATTTTATTTTTTTAAATTTGAAGGATTTATTTAAAAAAAAATTTATACTTTCAACGATTATTTGTTAGTTTTCATTTATCAAAAAACATATATCGTTAGACTAAAGTTATTGTTCAAATCGAAAGGCCAGAAAAGTGTCACGTGAGAAATACCGTTTCATTTCAGCTTTTGACCAAGTCCCACGTGGCATGTTCGCATGAATGACATCATACTGCCATGGCTGGACTTGAGTCTAGAAATGTCATTGCCCCAACCATGATTGCCAATTGCCATGACTCACAACAATGGGTGGAGGGTGTATTGGCACCTTGCCATGTCTAAAAACAACGGGTGGAAACGATGGATTGCTGAACGACCATATTCCTAATGTTTTATAGGTGCGAACCCGGAAGAGGGGATCAGGCCAAATTTGTGGAACAAAAAAAAATACAGAAAATTGAATTATTCGTCTTCCAATTTGATTCAATTAGAGTTTTAGTCACTGAATTAAAAATTTATGAGTATTATTATTATTTGCACATAACGCTATGATGATTGTGTAATCTAGGGGTGGATTCAAAAAAATGAAATTGTAAAAAACCAAATCGAAACTGAAAAACTAAAAACCAAAAAAAAATCGAACTGAAAAAGGAAAAACTGGATCGAACCGAACTTTATTGGTTCGGTTTCAGTTTTAGAGGTTCGACAACCGAACCGAACCGAACCAAATCGAATCCCTTTACACTTTATGGACGTATGCACATAATGTTTCTTTTGTGAAACTTTGTTCTCAAGTTTGTAACTAAGCCTAACATTTTTTCAAGGAGCATACTTGGTTCATTAGAAAGGATATTCCATTGGCTACGGAGGAAAGTTTTGGAACTTGAAAAAGCTTATATATTTGTTTGTTTTTTTAATGGATATGGTGATCATTTTTCTTTGCAATTGAGGTTGATAAAATATGATTGATTTATACGATACAACTACTTTCCCACTTTCCCTATTTTCTTTTTATTAGTCTACTAATACAAAGCCTCTTTTCTAGATTCCATATTAAAAAAAAAAAATCAAGTTTTATAAAATAAAATAAAAATCAAAACCAAACCAAACAAAATCAAATTAAAAAAAAAAACCGAAAGAAAATCACACCAAACTGAACTGAAGTTTCGATTCGATTTCGATTTTGACAAAAATACCGAACCAACTGAAATCGAACCCACCTCTGACTGTAATCTTGCCATGTAAATTGTTCTCATGAACTTCTCGTTTAATACTACCACTGTTTGGATAAAGAAATTTAAGCTAATAAAGAATTCCAAAATGACATAATTTTATTTTTAAGAATTTAAGAATTTTCTGGTTTGGTTAAACCTAAAAGAAGAAAAGCTTACCGTTCCTGTGGTGGTGATACCCACCGGGTAGCCCAAAGCCGTCTATACTACTAGAAAACGCCGAGGGATCACTATTGCAATCTGAAATTTATTTCCAACCACAACAGAACATTTCTGCACATTTGCAAAACAATCCCCAGCTTGAAAGCGGGTGATATACGTATAACACAAGAACCGAAGAAATAATGTTTGACCCAATTAAAACGTCCAATCGTTACAAAATTGAACTGCAAAGTCATCTAGATTGTCTTTGCAACTTGAGGTAGTGATTTGAGAAGGGACGCCGATGGCCTACGCAAGGTGTGATTGAGAAGGATCATTAGTGTCAAGAGAGTCAAAGCCCCGGCTTGATGCGCTGTGCCAAGCTCCACAGGCACATAGGACAGCAGTGTAGATATCCCCAGAGTGACCTACACCAACACAAGCGTAATTGTATAAGGCAACGTTAACCAACATGATCATACTAACGGAATCATTCGAAGGAGAACTATCTTCTGATCTAAACAGAGAATAAAAATGAATGGAAAGTTGGACACCATTTATACCTGAAGGCCAGCCATGCCAACAGAACTTCCAATCAAAGATCGAACTGCCGGATGGATGTCAAACTTCCTTGTTGACCACCACAAAGCACCGATTGAGAACAAAGTTGCAGTTGCAAGGATGCGATGGTCAAGCTACAATCAGAGTAGAAAAACAATTTAGTCATAACAATTGTCGATTCTTGAAATACCGAAGTTTCGAGAACAAATATAGATGTGGAGCTATAATAATGAAATGCTGATGGCTATAACTTTTCATCTTCAAGAAACTGATATACAACATAAAATTTAACAATTCTATAATTTCACAAAGCAGTCACCTAAAGAAACAAATTTACAACAAAACACAATATAAGCTCACAAAAAAAGCAGAGGCTAGTTTTTTGTGAAGGGAAAAAAAACTCAAAATAAGGCCTCTTTCCAGTTGTTTGATTTTTATATTTTTGTAATGCTTTAATTTTCCTCATCATTATAAAAGCAGCCTAGGAGCTAACATAAAGAAATAATGTTATTAAGGTGCAAAATCCAAAATAAATTGTATTCTTTGGCCACAGAAGCGACCTGCACAGTAGATGTATTCTCGAAGAAGTTCCGGATGAGTGGCTTCATTTCAAACACATCCTCTGGGATCCATGTATCCCCCATCTTTGGAAAAGTATTATAGGCATGCCCCTGTACATAGAAGAATATATATATGTAATCTCCAACTTTGGAAAAGACACATATCATCCATTTAGTTGACTGTGATATTCAAGAAGATGAATAATTACATACAGCATCATTCCCGGCAACAAATGCTCCTGAGACAGCAGTTACTCCAACAAGTAAGCTTACAGGGAGAGCAAGTTGCTTCACCTTTGCTGCCCCACGTACCCAAGCTAGAGATTCAGCAGGTGGTTCGGGCATGACAACAGAAAGACCAGTCCATAAAAGGCCACAATATATAGCAAAGGCTGAAGTAAGATGAGCTGCAAGACGGTAAGGGCTTACTCTTGGCTGAGCATACTCAGATGGTGGCTCCTGTGAGAGACATAATTATTTAAAGATCCATCATTAACTACATTCCAATCCAAACCAAATAAACAAATAAACATATATCTAACCTCTAAACCACTTTTAACCATCCACCAGCCAATTAAACCCTGCCCAGCACCAAGGGCAAAAAGAGTCGAGAGTCTCGCTCCAAGCTGTAAGGTAATATACCCCTTACGAAGAAAATATGAGAATGGCAAGGCAAACATAATACCCAGTGCCCTTCCCCACATACGATGTGCATATTCCATCCAATAGATAAATTTGAAATCGTCAATACTCATCCCTCGATTTACACTGCAGTCAAGAACCAGGTAACATCACAAGGGTCCATAAGAACTTCAACCACCATTCAAAACAACATAAATTATGTAATTAGTCAATCCTACAAATCTGGGTAAACAAAAAATAAAAAATGCTAGAAGGACACATGAACATTAGAATTATCGTAAGTAATAAAGTCCTTAAAAGCACATATATTTTGTTTTAACATCAGTAAGGAAATGATTGCATCTGCGCCAACTTCAGTAATTCCGGAAGGCTTTTAACGTGCAGTCTTAGTTTCAGTTTACACTAACCGCTTATACTCAGGGGACTGCTTGTACTTCTCAAACTCAAGCAGCCAATCCTCATCTGAGAGAGGCGGGAGACCCCCAGTAAATTTCCAATCAGTCATTGAAAGACCAGATCGTGTAAGTCGTGTAATACCGCCAAGTATCACCATACTAAAAACCCATGCAGCAGAGCCAAAAAGCCAAATGCCAACCATTTTCTGAGCATGAGGTCCTCCATTTACAAGAAGCTTCAATCCCTCCTTATTTTGAATGCCTACGGAAGCCACAGTGGACATATTCCTTATAGATGGTACATAGTTACCCTGAAAATGGCATAAGAAATTACCTTTTTATTTTGGTACATTAATGCATGCATTGATCATGGAAAACAGAGTTACTTCAAAACAGTGATATCAAAACCATAGAAATTAAAGATTAAAAGCAAAGGACTTCAATGATATGCTACGACCAACTTCCATAGAAATTAAAGATTAAAAGCAAGGGACTTCAATGATATGCTAAGACTTCCATGACTCTAACTTGAACATACTTGGGTAGTCTCAATGCCTATTATATTTTAGGTTCCCCCTCCTCAAATGCGCTGTTTAATATAGACTTTAGTATACACAGCAATCAAGGGTCATTAGTCCCACACAACGTAAACATTCTTAAGAGTTTTTTACCACAGTAACATAGATGTAGGTGCTCCGGATTCATTATTTATTACAAATTTTCTTTTTAACAAAATGGAGGCTATAATCATCTACTCTAGCTTTAAAGCACTTGTGCAGCAATGTAAATATTCACTTAGTTTCATGCATTGGTCGACATTCTAGATGAAACATCCTTAACCCAGAAAGCAGACTCCCAACTCCTCCAATTTTATATATAGTACATGCTTATTTCAAGACTTAATAATTCCAATCACAATCACTATATTTCCTCGTTGGTTACATTTCCAGTAGGACCCTATTCTTCAACACTCAAAACCAATCTCTAAATCAACTCCTCAACAGCTGACAGTAAAATTCTCGAAAAAAATTCACTGCATAAATAAAATTCTCAATTCTCAATCACCAAATTGTAGCTTTTTTTTCATTTGAATTTACTTTCAGAAAATAAATTGAACAAAAGCAAAACAAGGAGACAAAAGAACCTTGGGCAAGGATCGAAAGCCATCCAAGCATTTCCTTGTGACTCCCGTTGAGAGTAATCTGAAGGACTCCTCATTCAGAACCCTAGACGGCGTCGTTCCTCTGATATTGTACAGAGCCTTGCCATTGTTCTTCAAAAACAACCCTACCACTCGACTCCGAAACATTTCTCTCTCAGCTCTCTTAAGGTCTGTTTGGATGGGGGTTTTGATAACTCCAAGGGATTTCTGCAAATAATATACTCTGCGTAGTCAGAAGTGGTAACTATAGGCCTAAACTGCCTCGCAACTGAAGCAATTTAGTACCCAACATAATTTGGTTGCAGAGAGAAAAACATATGTAAAATATAATTATTAAGATTAAAACAACATTGAGTGAGATATCTACATCAACATAATGTTCTTAATCAATGAAGAAAGCAGGAAAAGGTCACAAATACAAGGGGTGACCAAAAAGCAAATAAAAAAAAAGGTCGTACCCAGTGCCCAAGGCTCCCGCTTTACGCAGGGTCTGGGAGAGGTGAATGTCGACTAGCCTTACCCCCATTTATGGAGAGGCTGCTCCCAAGTCTCGAACCCGAGACCTACCGCTCATGGGCGAAGGCACTTGCTATCGCACCAAGTGCGACCTCTCAAAAAGCAAATAAAAAATTTAAAAAAAAAATCCTTAAATCCCTAAAACAAAAAAAATGGAGAATCTTAAGAACCTTAAAAAGCTTGGAAAGACGTTGACAAAAAAGAAGTTTGGAAGGACAGACTATAATTCCAAAGTGACACTTTCCTGAAGCTGAAGCTGAAGCAAAATCCTAGTTTCGTCTAAAAACTCCTATTCCAAAGAATTTTCTTCCGGGTTCTATCGTTCTCTCATTTGGGTCTACATATTCTACGGACGGGTGATCAAACTCGTTGGCCACTAATAAGAATAAAATTCTATGATTGAACTGAACAGTGCAGGTTAAATTGAAACCAGATCAACCGAAACCCATAAACCCAGAAGAAACAATTGTCAACCATTTCTCAGGGCCCCAACCCAGATGTAGAAACTCTCCGAGCGGCGTGATTATGTATTTCTACACCTTCATCTACATTATCAAGTACAACACCACCATGCCCATTCAAAATAAAATCATACAAAGATCAATTGAAAACAAAGGATCCACTTGACAATTCACAAAGCCACAGCACACAAATAACAATAATTGAATCACTTAATTGAATAATTTAGCAAATTAACTGAATCCCAAACTCCTAAATCCCCAAATTCGAATTCAGAAAACAAAAGTGAAATTAGATGGCGACAAGAAGAGAAGTAGGGGCTAGGAGGTGGTGAGGTCAGAGGTTCGGTGGAGTATTGAAATTTGAAGCAGCAGAAGGAGGAGGAGAAGGCGGCGGCGGAGGACTTACAGTTAGAGAGCAGAGGATACAAGAGGAGGCTGGAAAGGCGGCGCCTGGTTCCGTGGAGCGGCCGAAGCACTGCACTGTCGATGTACTACTGATGAGATCAATTGGAAATTTGGACTCGTGAGTATTTTTAGGAAAGTAATAGAATAAGATTTTTAAAATGCTCCTATTTTTTTAAATTATACTTCTAAATTATGTAATGCGTTAGCAATGTCATGTTTTTGGTCCGCAATCGAGAAGAGAAAAGCTTATAAGAGTTTGGCTTCAATTACATTCGGTTTTAACAATTATTAAATTTTTTTAGTTTCAATGTTAACCATTTATTTTTCATATATTCAATTTTACGTAACATCGAAGAATTTACTATCTTACTGCCTAACATTTTAATATTCAACTTAATACAAGAAAAGTGGGACTTGTGCCTTGATTAAGAACATTTCCACCTATTTTGAATGGCTAAAGAGTTGAGAGAGTTACTATTCACATGAATAGTGAACTGCCTTAACAAAGATTAATTAACTCTCCACCCATTCTGAATAGTTTTAGACGTGGCAGTTACTATTCATAATGATTATTTTTATGTATAATCAATTATTTAATAATTATTCAATGGATAAGATTAATTTAGAATAGGTTGTTATAGCCTATAGTTGCGCTACGTGTCTATATTTTATTTCCCGTGATGGAAATCTTTTTATTAAAATTTCTTTTTTTAAAATTTGAAGGATTTATTTAAATTCTTTTTATACTTTCAACGATTATTTGTTAGTTTTCATTTATCAAAAAACATAGATCATTAAACTAAAGTTATTGTTCAAATCGAAAGGCCAGAAAAGTGTCACGTGAGAAATACCGTTTCATTTCAGCTTTTGACCAAGTCCCACGTGGCATGTTCACATGAATGACATCATACTGCCATGGCTGGACTTGAGTCTAGAAATGTCATTGCCCCAACCATGATTGCCAATTGCCATGACTCACAACAATGGGTGGAGGGTGTATTGGCACCTTGCCATGTCTAAAAAAAATGGGTGGAAGCGATGGATTGCTGAACGACCATATTGCTAATGTTTTATAGGTGCGAACCCGGAAGAAGGGAACAGGCCAAATTTGTGGAACCAGTAAATAATACAGAAAATTGAATTATTCATCTTTTGATTTGATTCAACTTAACTAAAAATTTATGAGTATTAATCTTTTTTTTTTTTTTTTACACATAATGCTACGATGATAGTGTAATCTAGGGGTGGATTCAAAAAACCGAAACTGTAAAAAACAGAATCGAAAATGGAAAAACCGAACCGAACCGAACCAAACTTTATTGATTCAGTTTCAGTTTTGGAGGTTCGAAAACCAAACCTAACCAAACTAAATCGAATTCCTTTACACTTTATGGATGTATGCCCATATTGTTTCTTTTGTGAAACTTTATTGCCAAGTTTGTAACTAAGCCTAGCGCTTTTTCAAGGAGCGTACTTGGTTCATTAGAAAGGATATTCCATTGGCAATAGAGGAAAGTTTTAAAAGGTTTTGGAACTTGAAAAAGCTTATCCATTTGTTTGCTTTTTGAATGGATACGATGATCGTGTTTTTCTTTGCAATTGAGGTTGATAGAATATAATTGACATATACGATACAACTACCTTGTAACTTTCCCTATTTTCTTTTTATTAGTCTACCAATACAAATCTTCTTTTCTAAATTTCATATTGAAAAAAAAAATCAAGTTTTATAAAATAAAAACCAAAACCAAAAAGAAGAAAAGCTTACCGTTACTGTGGTGGTGATACCCACTGGGTAGCCCAAAGCCGTCTATACTACTAGAAAACGCCGAGGGATCACTATTGCAATCTGAAATTTATTTCCAACCACAACAGAACATTTCTGCACATTTGCAAAACAATCCCCAGCTTGAAAGCGGGTGATATACGTATAACACAAGAACCGAAGAAATAATGTTTGACCCAATTAAAACGTCCAATCGTTACAAAATTGAACTGCAAAGTCATCTAGATTGTCTTTGCAACTTGAGGTAGTGATTTGAGAAGGGACGCCGATGGCCTACGCAAGGTATGATTGAGAAGGATCATTAGTGTCAAGAGAGTCAAAGCCCCGGCTTGATGCGCTGTGCCAAGCTCCACAGGCACATAGGACAGCAGTGTAGATATCCCCAGAGTGACCTACACCAACACAAGCGTAATTGTATAAGGCAACGTTAACCAACATGATCATACTAACGAAATCATTCGAAGGAGAACTATCTTCTGATCTAAACAGAGAATAAAAATGAATGGGAAGTTGGACACCATTTATACCTGAAGGCCAGCCATGCCAACAGCACTTCCAATCAAAGATCGAACTGCCGGATGGATGTCAAACTTCCTTGTTGACCACCACAAAGCACCGATTGAGAACAAAGTTGCAGTTGCAAGGATGCGATGGTCAAGCTACAATCAGCGAAGAAAAACAATTTAGTCATAACAATTGTTGATTCTTGAAATACTGAAGTTTTGTTGAATTTTTTATGTGTATTTCATGAAGAAACAATTACAAGATGAAACCTATATATAGGGAAAGAAAGTAGACATAAGCCTAACTTGCCTAACTTGCCTAACTTGCCTAATTTACACAAGGAATGTTGACTAGCCTAACTTCAATAGTCATCCAACATGTTTATTTCATGCATGCATTTTAACAAAAGATATGACTTGGAACATGATTGATGCTTCTTCCAATACTCCCCCTCAAGCTGGATCAATGGGGTCCGTTGAGCCAAGCTTGAACAATAAACGCTGAAATTGAGTAGTAGGGAGGTTTTTCGTAAAAATATCAGCCAACTGATCATGGCTACGTGTGTAATGAGTGTTAATAACCTTCGATTGAACTTGTGCTCGAATGTAATGACAATCAACCTCGATATGTTTAGTTCTCTCGTGAAAAACTGGATTGGAAGCAATGTGCATAGCAGCTTGGTTGTCACAAAACAAGGACATAGGCTGATTGCTTGGAAACCCTAAATCTGATAGAAGACCTTTTAGCCAAATGAGCTCACACGCAGTAGATGTCATTGCTCGATACTCAGCCTCAGCACTTGATCGAGCTATGACGCTTTGTTTTTTGCTTCTCCATGTAACCAAGTTTCCACCCACAAATGTGCAAAAACCAGTGGTTGACTTACGATCAAGAGAGTTGCCAGCCCAATCAGCGTCTGTGTACCCCATGATGGTAGTGTTACCATTCCTTTTCATCAATATACCTCGACCAAACGAGCCTTTGAGATAACGAAGAATTCTTTTAACAACGCATAAATGAGCAATAGTGGGTGCATGCATGAACTGACTGGCAATGCTTACAGCATAGGAAATGTCAGGACGTGTAATTGTGAGGTAAATCAACTTCCCAACTAACTTTTGATAATCAGTGAGATTGGTGGGTACCTTACTTTGCATGTTGAGCTGGAGTTTACTGTCAATGGGAGTCCGAGCAGGCTTACAATCCACCATATCAGCATATTTTAGAAGGTCAAGAACGTACTTCCTTTGATTTAGAAAGAGTCCTTTTTGAGATGTGGCCATTTCAATGCCAAGAAAATACTTGAGAGTTCCCAAATCTTTGAGAGCAAACCAAACTCGGAGGGCATGCTTGAGAGAATTAATTTCCTCAATATTATCACCTGTCACTATGAGGTCATCAACATAAATCAAAACAACCAATTTGCCTACTGAACCAATTCGAACAAATAGTGAGGAATCAGCATTGCTTCTGTGAAAGCCAACTTCTTCAAGTACTGAGCTAAGTTTGGAATACCATGCTCGTGGAGATTGTTTTAAACCATAGATAGATTTATGAAGTTTGCACACCATGTCGGGATCATAGAATTGAGGGTGACCTGGGGGCAACTTCATGCATACTTCCTCTTCGAGCTCACCATGCAAAAATGCATTCTTCACATCCATTTGATATAAAGGCCAAGATTGATTAACTGCAACGGACAACAATACTCTCACTGTGTTCATCTTGGCAACTGGAGCAAAAGTCTCTTTATAATCCACTCCATATGTCTGAGTAAAACCACGAGCCACCAAGCGAGCTTTATGTCTCTCAATAGTTCCATCAGAGTTGAACTTTGTTTTATATACCCAACGACTGCCCACTGCCTTTTTTCCTTGAGGAAGCTTAATAACACTCCAGGTTCCATTGTCATGGAGAGCTTGAAGTTCATTTTTCATAGCAGTTTTCCAAATATCATGTTCATTTGCTTCTTGAAAGCTTTGTGGATCATGAGTACCGTCTAGGGCACCGAGAAAAATAGCATGAGAGGCTGAACATTTTTTGGTAGTGACAAAATCTGCAAGGGGATATCTTGTAGTATAGGTAACATAATCAACAAGCCTAGATGGAGGATGGCGATCTCTTGTGGGATTTCTCCGAGTTGAAACTTGTGGTGGAGGTAGTGGCTCGGAGACTTGTGGTGGAGGTAGTGGCTCGAAGACTTGAGATAAGGATTCTGTAGGTGAGCTTGGAGTGTCATTCCCTGCTACTTTTTCTTGATAAGAAGGGATGTTAGGTAATGGAAAGAAATCATGCAGAGACTCCCCCTGATTTGTATCACCCACTTTATGTGTAAAGTAGGGAGTTGACTCATTGAATCTAACATCTCTAGACACTACAAGCTTCTTAGTGACTGGATTATAACACTTATACCCCTTTTGTGTAGATGAATAACCCATGAACACACACTTACTAGCCCGAGGATCAAGTTTGTCACGATGAGTAGGTTGAGTGTGAACAAAACATATACACCCAAAGACCTTTAAGTGAGATAGGTCAATCTTTCTCTCCTTCAACACTTCATAAGGAGATTTGAAACCTAGCACCTTACTAGGGAGGCGGTTGATGAGGTATGTAGCAGTAAGTACCCCTTGTGACCAAAACTTCTTATGTACATGCATATGAAACATGAGAGCTCTTGTCTTCTCAAGAAGGTCTCGATTTTTTCTCTCGGCAACCCCGTTTTGTTGGGGAGTACCGACACAACTTGTTTGATGAAGAATGCCATGGTTGCTCAGATATTGTGACATATTATTGGACATATATGCAGTGCCATTATCAGATCTTAATATGTGAATATTGGATGAGAATTGAGTGCTAACAAGCTTATGGAAATCTTGAAACACACTTGTAAATTCACCTTTAAACTTTAAAAGGTACAACCAAGTGATCCTTGTAAAATCATCCACAAAGGTTACAAAATACCTATATCCATCAAAAGACTCGACAACTGGTCCCCAAATATCTGAATGAATGATTTCAAAAGGATTACTAGCCCTAGACAAGGATGAATCAAAGGGTAATCTGACAGATTTCGACAAGTGACAAGTATCACATTGAATCTTGTCCTTACACAGGTTTGGGAACAAAAAAGACATCACTTTTTCAGAGGGGTGAGCCAACCGTTGGTGCCAAAGATGTTGGTCTTGTGGTATACTAGAGCTAGCTTGAAAAACCTTGAAATCTTTGGCTAGGTAGTAAAGGCCATTTAAAAAGAAACCTTCACCAATCGTCTTCTTGGTGATGATATCCTGAAAAACAACATTATGAGGGGAGAAAATGGCTAGGCAATTTAAAGATTTTGTGAGGGATCCAACGGATAACAGTTGACAAGGGAATGAAGGAACATAAAGTGCTATTGACTCTATGTGATCTGAAAGAATATTGATTTTTCCTTTTCCTACAACTGAGGCTCCTTTCCCATTAGCTACTGACACTTGAGATGGAATGGACATAATTTTAAAATCATGCAGTTCGGTGAGTTGATTTTTCATATGATCTGTAGCTCCTGAATCTATAATCCAATAATCATGCACACAACTAGCATGAAGAGCAGTTGAGAAGGAACTTAAGATACCTGGCATATCATTTTGTGGAACACGGTCAGTCTCTGCAAGAAATCCAGCGAACTTTCCCAATAAAGCAGTGTGATTTTTGCTTTCAGACATAGAGGTTTCCAAACAGTCATTGTGCAACTGTTTCTTGTGGAGATAGGCTGCGAACTCGTTGATCAATACGGCGGGATTGGCTATAAAGTTTATCATGCCCTCAGTAGAAGAACCAGCTGCATGGTTGGCTCGGTGAGATGAATGATTCAAGCTTTTCTGGGGCCCTTGTTATCCTTTAATGAGCTTGACTTCAGTTCTGGATGAAGAATCCAGCATCTATCTCGAGTGTGTCCAACAACATCACAATAGTTGCATTTCAAGTCAGGCCTTTTACCTTTATAAGGCCTTCATTCAGTGCGACTATGATTAGAAACATAAGCCCTAGTTTCAGGCATATTTGATTTGATCTCCAAGTTCATCACTTTCTTCCTTACTTCTTCTCTTTGAATGATAGTACATACACTTGTGAAAGATGGCAGCTCGGAATTCATAAGTACATGGCTTCTAAGATCTTCAAACTCTGTGCCCAAGCTTGCCAAAAGTTGAAAGATCTTATCCTCCTCAGCTCTCTTTATTAGGACAGTAGCATCAGTGGTATGAGGTCGATAAACATTAAGTTCGTTCCACATACTTGTCAAGCTGCCAAGATGTTGAACAAACGACTTGCCTTCTTGTTGCAGATTTGCAATGTCTTTCTTAAGCTGAAAAACACGAGCAGCGTTGTTTTGATTCCCATACATTTCCTTGACTTGAGCCCATAGATGCATGGATGATTCTGAATAACTGAAAATTTCAGCAATTCTACGCTCCATAGAATTAAGTAACCATGACATAATCAATTGATCTTTACACAGCCATGACTCAAATGTAGGAGATGTGGCTGCAGGCGCCTTTATAGCACCATTGATATATCCAAGCTTAGATCTTCCTCCCAGTGCAAGAGATATGGCTCTAGCCCATGGAAGATAGTTGAATTCATTCAACAAGACAGAACTGAGACGTTGGTTTGGATTAACCTCAACGTCGGAACCTGCTGCAGTAGCCAAAGAACTGTCAGCTTCAAAGGACTTGTCTTCCGCCATCGTAGCATGAAGAAAAAAAATGCAACGGAAAAAAATTCAGAGTCAGGATTTTAGAATTCCTGCTCTGATACCATGTTGAATTTTTTATGTGTATTTCATGAAGAAACAATTACAAGATGAAACCTATATATAGGGAAAGAAAGTAGACATAAGCCTAACTTGCCTAACTTGCCTAACTTGCCTAATTTCCTAACTTGCCTAACTTGCCTAACTTGCCTAATTTACACAAGGAATGTTGACTAGCCTAACTTCAATAGTCATCAACAACAACAACAACAACAACAAAGCCTTTTCCCACTAAGTGGGGTCGGCTATATGAATCCTAGAACGCCATTGCGCTCATTTGTGTCATGTCCTCCGTTAGATCCAAGTACTCAAGTCTTTTCTTAGAGTCTCTTCCAAAGTTTTCCTAGGTCTTCCTCTACTCCTTCGGCCCCGAACCTCTGTCCCGTAGTCACATTTTCGAACCGGAGCGTCAGTAGGCCTTCTTTGCACATGTCCAAACCACCGTAACCGATTTTCTCTCATATTTCCTTCAATTTTGTCTACTCCTACTTTACCTCGGATATCCTAATTCCCAATCTTATCCTTTCTCGTGTGCCCATACATCCCACGAAGCATCCTCATCTCCGCTACACCCATTTTGTGTACGTTGATGCTTCACCGCCCAACATTCTGTGCCATACAACATCGCTGGCCTTATTGCCGTCCTATAAAATTTTCCCTTGAGCTTCAGTGGCCTACGACGGTCACACAACACGCCGGATGCACTCTTACACTTCATCCATCCAGTTTGTATTCTATGGTTGAGATCTCCATCTAATTCTCCGTTCTCTTGCAAGATAGATCCTAGGTAGCGAAAACGGTCACTTTTTGTGATCTTCGCTAGATTGCTCCGGTCATTAGTGTGGATAAGTATATAAATGGATAGAGATAGGAAAGCAAACACAAGATGTACGTGGTTCACCCAGATTGGCTACGTCCACGGAATAGAGGAGTTCTCATTAATTGTGAAGGGTTTACACAAGTACATAGGTTCAAGCTCTCCTTTAGTGAGTACAAGTGAATGATTTAGTACAAATGACATTAGGAAATATTGTGGGAGAATGATCTCGTAGCCACGAAACTTCTAAGTACCGGAGTGTGGTATCGTCTTGACTTGCCTTATCTGTCTCATAAGTAGATGTGGCATCTTCTCTGGAAGTACTCTTCCTCCATCCAGAGGTGGTATCTGTAACTGGTGGAGATGCACAAGGTAATGTATCAATTTCACTTGAAGCTTACTTGTAGTTTCATGTTTGGTCAAGCGAGATACAAACCATGTAGTAGGAGTCCCCCAAGTCGCCGAGCTGGGGGATCTGCTGAAAGAGGTGACAGACAAGGTAAGCAATCAGAGCTCCGGCTGATTGTTCACATTCTCCCTATCTTGCAGGCAGCATGAAGGATAAAGAGAAGAAAAATGAGGAGAGATGATATGGGATACTTTTGCTTTTGAAGAAGTAACTTTCCACAGGCTTATTCTTGAACTGGGCTGGAGGGTTTTCTGGTTTCCTCCAGAGTATAAGGCCGACTGAAGAATTTGAGGGTCAAAACAAGTCCATCAAATCTAGAGTACGTTCGACCCTGCTGATATGGGATACTTTTGCTTTTGATAGAGTAGTGGATGTATCGGCACGTGTGCTGTTACGCTTGTCTCCACATGCTTCCTTGTATCCTTCTCACTTGCCCTATCTGTTCCTCAGGCAGATGCGGTATCTTCCCTGGAAGCATAAGATGTTGAAGATGAGTACTCGAGAGCAATGCCAGGTAAGTAATCAGGTAAGGGGTTCCAGGCAGTCAGTTCCTGGCTGGAAGCTTGATTCCAAGTGCTGACTGATTGCTCTCTTTCTCCTTGTCTTGCAGGTAAGAACAAGGCCAAAGGAAAAGACAGGGAAAAAGCATGATATGGGATACTCTTGCTTTTAACCCTGATGATATGAGATATTCTTGCTCTAGTATAGCTTGTTTACAGAGGTATTATCGGGGGGAAAGAAAGCTGAATATTTCGAAAGGCTTTGTTGGGAGTGCCCTCTCAGATAAGAGAAAGGGTTGAGCATTTTTGCAGGTCTGCCTGTCCGTTAGGGATGGAAGTCGACATATATAGGAGTCTCCCTAACATCAAGTAATAATGCTATTCCTTTACCCTGCTTGGTTATAGCACGGTAGTGGGAGCTGCCAGCTTCACATGTTTTAACTCTGTCAGAGCACTTTGAAAAAGTGGTTTGTGGTATCTGGAAAGCTGATGTTGCGTGTGAAGATTAGAGACCTGTCGGGGGTCTGGCTCTCGAGATTCGGAGAACGATGCCTCTTCGATTTTTGAGAAAGCAATCTTGCTGGGGGTCTGGCTCTCGAGATTCGGAGAGCGGTGTCTCTTCAATTTTTGAGAAAGTAATCATGTTGGGAGTCTGGCTCTCGAGATTCGGAGGGCCGTGCCTCTTCGATTTTGGAGCAAGCAATCTTGTTGGGAGTGTTTTCTCGAATGTGAGTAAAGGTTGGGCATGTTTGCTAGTCTACCTTGCCACGAAGCACAGAGGTTGACACACAGGGACTTTCCAATTATCCAGCAGTGGTACTGTTCCTTTACCCTCTCTTCGATTTTGAGAAAGTAATCATGTTGGGAGTCTGGCTCTCGAGATTCGGAGAACGGTGCCTCTTCGATTTTGGAGCTAGCAATCTTGTTGGGAGTGTTTTCTCGAATGTGAGTAAAGGTTGGGCATGTTTGCTAGTCTACCTTGCCACGAAGCACAAAGGTTGACACACAGGGACTTTCCAATTATCCAGCAATGGTACTGTTCCTTTACCCTCTCTTCGATTTTTGAGAAAGTAATCATGTTGGGAGTCTGGCTCTCGAGGTTCGGAGGGCGGTGCCTCTTCGATTTTGGAGCAAGCAATCTTGTTAGGAGTGTTTTCTCGAAAGTGAGTAAAGGTTGGGCATGTTTGCTAGTCTACCTTGCCACGAAGCACAGAGGTTGACACACCGGGACTTTCCAATTATCCAGCAGTGGTACTGTTCCTTTACCCTTGTGGGTAATAATATGGTAGCTAGACCTTCAAAATTTATGTGTCTAAACTTTGTTAGTGTTGTTTCTTTGCAATTCTTTTACCCTTCTTGGTCAGAGCGATGTAGTGGGAGCTGCAAGCTTCACGTGTCTCAACTTTGTCAGAGAACTTTGGCAAAGTTATCTGTGGTACCCATGAGCTACTGTTGCGTGTGGGAAGTGGGTGATTGAACAGTACGATTCATGTGTTTTCTACTTCGCCAGAAATCTTCAACAGAATGCCCATAATTTCCGCAAAGCTGAGTGTGCGTGTGACAGGTGCTGACAAGGCTGGAAAAGTAGGTGCCTCTTCGATTTCTGAAATCGGCCCTCGTGGTCTCTGAGCAGCCCAGCTTTTGAGAAAGCAAGCCTCTTCGATTTCTGAGATCGGCCTTTGTGGTCTTTGAGCAGCCCAGCTTTTGAGAAAGCAAACACCTCTTCGATTTCTGAGATCGACCCTCGTGGTCTCTGAGCAGCCCAGCTTTTGAGGAAGCAAACGCCTCTTCGATTTCTGAGCAGGCGCCTCTTCGATTTCTGAAGCTTCGTCGAGTGCAGATTTTTATAGGAGCTGACATTAAGTTCCAAAGCACACTTGAATATCCACCAGTAGAAGCTCCATTCTTGCACTTCTAAGATCTTGATTTGTCCGACCTCTTCTCTCTTCAACACCTTTGAAAATGTCTGGCCCCTCCGACCGTCGTTTTGACTTGAACCTTGTTGAAGAGGCAGCCCCGCCTTCTCCAGACAACATATGGCGCCCATCCTTCGTCTCCCCTACTGGTCCTCTTACCGTTGGGGATTCCGTGATGAAGAATGATATGACCACTGCGGTAGTGGCCAGGAACCTTCTCACTCCCAAAGATAACAGACTACTTTCCAAACGGTCTGATGAGTTGTCTGTTAAGGATTCTCTGGCTCTCAGTGTTCAGTGTGCAGGTTCTGTGTCTAATATGGCCCAACGCCTATTTGCTCGAACCCGCCAAGTTGAATCATTGGCGGCTGAAGTGATGAGTCTCAAACAGGAGATTAGAGGGCTCAAGCATGAGAATAAACAGTTGCACCGGCTCGCACATGACTATGCTACAAACATGAAGAGGAAGCTTGACCAGATGAAGGAATCTGATGGTCAGGTTTTACTTGATCATCAGAGATTTGTGGGTTTGTTCCAAAGGCATTTATTGCCTTCGTCTTCTGGGGCTGTACCGCGTAATGAGGCTCCAAATGATCAATCTCTGATGCCTCCTCCTTCTAGGGTTTTGTCCAGTACTGAGGCTCCGAATGATCCCCCTCCGGTGCCTTCTCTTTCTGGGGCTCTACCGACTGCTGAGACTTCTCCTAAGCAACCTTTGTGAAGGCTCCCTCTTGTTTGTTTATTTTGACTCAAGTATATGTACATAAACTTCAATAGTCATCCAACATGTTTATTTCATGCATGCATTTTAACAAAAGATATGACTTGGAACATGATTGATGCTTCTTCCAATAAGTTTCGAGAACAAATATAGATGTGGAGCTACAATAATGAAATGCTGATGGCTATTACTTTTCATCTTCAAGAAACTGATATACAACATAAAATTTAACAATTTAACAATTCTATAATTTCACAAAGCAGTCACCTAAAGAAACAAATTTACAACAAAACACAATATAAGCTCACAAAAAAAGCAGAGGCTAGTTTTTCGTGAAGGGAAAAAAACTCAAAATAAGGCCTCTTTTCAGTTGTTTGATTTTTATATTTTTGTAATGCTTTAATTTTCCTCATCATTATAAAAGCAGCCTAGGAGCTAACATAAAGAAACAATGTTATTAAGGTGCAAAATCCAAAATAAATTGTATTCTTTGGCCACAGAAGCGACCTGCACAGTAGATGTATTCTCGAAGAAGTTTCGGATGAGTGGCTTCATTTCAAACACATCCTCTGGGATCCATGTATCCCCCATCTTTGGAAAAGTATTATAGGCATGCCCCTGTACATAGAAGAATATATATATGTAATCTCCAACTTTGGAAAAGACACATATCATCCATTTAGTTGACTGTGACATTCAAGAAGATGAACAATTACATACCGCATCATTCCCGGCAACAAATGCTCCTGAGACAGCAGTTGCTCCAACAAGTAAGCTTACAGGGAGAGCAAGTTGCTTCACCTTTGCTGCCCCACGTACCCAAGCTAGAGATTCAGCAGGTGGTTCGGGCATGATAACAGAAAGACCAGTCCATAAAAGGCCACAATATATAGCAAAGGCTGAAGTAAGATGAGCTGCAAGACGATAAGGGCTTACTCTTGGCTGAGCATACTCAGATGGTGGCTCCTGTGAGAGACATAATTATTTAAAGATCCATCATTAACTACATTCCAATCCAAACCAAATAAACAAATAAACATATATCTAACCTCTAAACCACTTTTAACCATCCACCAGCCAATTAAACCCTGCCCAGCACCAAGGGCAAAAAGAGTCGAGAGTCTCGCTCCAAGCTGTAAGGTAATATACCCCTTACGAAGAAAATATGAGAATGGCAAGGCAAACATTATACCCAGTGCCCTTCCCCACATACGATGTGCATATTCCATCCAATAGATAAATTTGAAATCGTCAATACTCATCCCTCGATTTACACTGCAGTCAAGAACCAGGTAACATCACAAGGGTCCATAAGAACTTCAACCACCATTCAAAACAACATAAATTATGTAATTAGTCAATCCTACAAATCTGGGTAAACAAAAAATAAAAAAAGCTAGAAGGAAACATGAACATTAGAATTATCGTAAGTAATAAAGTCCTTAAAAGCACATATATTTTGTTTTAACATCAGTAAGGAAATGATTGCATCTGCGCCAACTTCAGTAATTCCGGAAGGCTTTTAATGTGCAGTCTTAGTTTCAGTTTACACTAACCGCTTATACTCAGGGGACTGCTTGTACTTCTCAAACTCAAGCAGCCAATCCTCATCTGAGAGAGGCGGGAGACTCCCAGTAAATTTCCAATCAGTCATTGAAAGACCAGATCGTGTAAGTCGTGTAATACCGCCAAGTATCACCATACTAAAAACCCATGCAGCAGAGCCAAAAAGCCAAATGCCAACCATTTTCTGAGCATGAGGTCCTCCATTTACAAGAAGCTTCAATCCCTCCTTATTTTGAATGCCTACGGAAGCCACAGTGGACATATTCCTTATAGATGGTACATAGTTACCCTGAAAATGGCATAAGAAATTACCTTTTTATTTTGGTACATTAATGCATGCATTGATCATGGAAAACAGAGTTACTTCAAAACAGTGATATCAAAACCATAGAAATTAAAGATTAAAAGCAAAGGACTTCAATGATATGCTACGACCAACTTCCATAGAAATTAAAGATTAAAAGCAAGGGACTTCAATGATATGCTAAGACCGACTTCCATGACTCTAACTTGAACATACTTGGGTAGTCTCAATGCCTATTATATTTTAGGTTCCCCCTCCTCAAATGCGCTGTTTAATATAGACTTTAGTAAACACAGCAATCAAGGGTCATTAGTCCCACACAACGTAGACATTCTTAAGAGTTTTTTACCACAGTAACATAGATGTAGGTGCTCCGGATTCATTATTTATTACAAATTTTCTTTTTTACAAAATGGAAGCTATAATCATCTACTCTAGCTTTAAAGCACTTGTGTAGCAATGTAAATATTCACTTAGTTTCATGCATTGGTCGACATTCTAGATGAAACATCCTTAACCCAGAAAGCAGACTCCCAACTCCTCCAATTTTATATATAGTACATGCTTATTTCAAGACTTAATAATTCCAATCACAATCACTATATTTCCTCCTTGGTTACATTTCCAGTAGGACCCTATTCTTCAACACTCAAAACCAATCTCTAAATCAACTCCTCAACAGCTGACAGTAAAATTCTTGAAAAAAATTCACTGCATAAATAAAATTCTCAATTTTCAATCACCAAATTCTAGCTTTTTTTTCATTCGAATTTACTTTCAGAAATAAATTGAACAAAAGCAAAACAAGGAGACAAAAGAACCTTGGGCAAGGATCGAAAGCCATCCAAGCATTTCCTTGTGACTCCCGTTGAGAGTAATCTGAAGGACTCCTCATTCAGAACCCTAGACGGCGTCGTTCCTCTGATATTGTACAGAGCCTTGCCATTGTTCTTCAAAAACAACCCTACCACTCGACTCCGAAACATTTCTCTCTCAGCTCTCTTAAGGTCTGTTTGGATGGGGGTTTTGATAACTCCAAGGGATTTCTGCAAATAATATATTCTGCGTAGTCAGAAGTGGTTACTAAAGGCCTAAACTGCCCCGCAATTGAAGCAATTTAGTACCCAACATAATTTGGTAGCAGAGAGAAAAACTTATGTAAAATATAATTATTAAGATTAAAACAACATTGAGTCAGATATCTACATCAACTTAATGTTCTTAATCAATGAAGAAAGCAGGACAAGGTCACAAACACAAGGGGTGACCAAAAAGCAAATAAAAAATGTTTAAAAAAGAAACTTGAAGTTAAAAGGACAGATTATATTCCAAGGTGAAACTTTCCTGAAGCTGAAATTGAAGCAAAATTAGTTTGGTCTAGAAACTCCTAAAAATCTCTAAATTGAAAATCCAAAGAATTTTCTTCGTTCTTTCGCTCTCTCATTCCCGTCTACATTCTGTACAGGTGATCAACCCCGTAAGCCACTAAAAAGAACGAACATTCTATGATTGAACTGAACTGTGCAGGTTAAGATGAAACCCATAAACCCAGAAGAAGACGCAGCATTTTTCAACCATTTCACAGATGCTGTAGAAACCTCTGACTGGCACATACTACATCTTCAACTACATTATCAAGCAACCACACACAATGTCCATTGAAAATAAATTTATCAAATATCAATTAAAAACAATTGAGTGCACTCGGTAATTCACAGAGCCACAGCTCAGAAATTAGACATTATTTAAATCCCTAAATCAAAATATAGCAAATTAATTGAATCTTAATTCCTGAATCCCTAAGTTAGAAAAACAAGCAGAAGAAGGAGGAGGAGGAGGAAGAGGACTTACGGTTGGATCAGTGGAACCCTAAACCCTAAACCCTCTTTCCTATGCGTTGCCCCTATTTTTCTATCATGTTGTTTGGGATCGCACAGTTAAGGAGAGAATGGAGAGTTTACGTGTTGATCGGGTAATAGGTTAGGTGGCTGGCGAAATGGAAAGGGAAAGGGAGCGAGCGGGGCAGCGGCTGTGCCGTTGTGGTACGTGGTTGCAGAGAATGGAGGGAGAAAGGACACGACAGCGTTTAATTTGAAGAATGAAGGACCTATTTGCAAATACCCAATAAATACTCGGATCCAAGTCTCTACTTTTACAAATAATTTGAAAAAACTTTTGAAATTGCTATGAGCGGTTTTAGAAAAAATATTTCTATGTTCAAAAACACTTAAAGTGCTTTCTGTAAAAATAATAATTTACTTGATTTTTTTTACTAAAAATTGGTTTAAAATGTCGATGGATATATTTGCTCTAGCCAGCATAGGATGAACCTAATATCTTTGTTCATTTCATTTGCGACCGACTTTCTAAATGTTTTAGCACATAGTTGCTGGAAGGAACCGAGACAAACATACAATTATCTCAACAGCCTTGGGATCCAAGTAGGTTAAATACCAATCGGAAGGAGCTGAGGTAGTAAGACATGAGAGTTATGACTCTTCAAACCCAACAGTGTTCCAATGTCCATTTTAACATGTCTTGATATATTGCTAGCATACTAAAACTTCCACACCTTGGAGCCACTTCAGTAACACATACTTCCATCTAGCTTGAAAGTATAATTAGCCTTCTTTTTCATGTATTAACCATTGATTAATGTAGGTTAGAGGTTGGATCTTATCCCCATTGCTTAATGCCAATAAGAGTCTTCATTGTGCCTTTTGATTTTCCCTCGATTGGCAAATTCATTCTCACCATATTGTCGCAAACATTCTTATCATTATGCATGAGATCAACAATGTGTTGGAATTTTAATTTTGACCAGTATTCCAAGTCAAAAAATATACTTTTTTTTTGTCCAATTCATCTGTTCCATTGGTCCCTATTCTCCCTCAAATAGGAGTGTATTCAACTTCGACAATATCTCATCTCCGAACAAGTCTCTTGGTCTAGGTATATATTCCATTGTCCCATCAAATGTTTCAGGCATGTTACGTCACTTGTGATCTCAGGAAATCCATCTTTGGTGACCTAAGTAACATACATTTCCAACGTTCCAAAATGACGATATTTCGTCGCCGCATGTTGGGTATGCCATATAGCATTTGGTACTCCATCTCAACAACTTACCATAAACTGGGAAATCATTAATTATCCACATGATTGTGAATTGCAAGGTGAACATTTCCCCAATAGACCTGTCATACGTTTATACACCATTTGTGCATAAATCTATCAACTCATCAATCAACAGTTGCAAATAAACATCAATGGAATTACCACTAAGAGAAAATTATAAGGAAGAACAACCACAGCTGAAGTGTTGTTCTCATTTGAAAAATTCTTAAACGGATTGAAGTCATTAGAAGCAAGTCCTAATCTAACATTTCTTGGCTCTGCGGCAAAACTGGATAGATTTTATCAATTCTTTCCACACTTTGCCATTGCCCGAATGTTACAAAACATCGTTATCAACCTGTTCATCCTTATGCAACCTTATATCACGTGCAATGTGGGGTTGGCATGACTAACTTTGTAATCTTGGCGTATATGGAAAATAATGCAATACCTTGTTCGTAATCTTGGTTTTTCAATATCTCGGCTCATTGCACTTGGGACAATTATTTAACTTATTGAATTCATCGTAAAACAATACACAATTGTTCTTGCATGCATGGATCTTGTCATATCCCAACTTAAGATCTCCTTTGAGTTAGAATGATTTACAGGTAATACATTTGATTTCAAAAGCATACGTTTAACAAACCCCTTCGTCGTATCGTAGTTCCAATTGGTCATATTACACTTTATTTTCATGTGCAACTACGGTTAGGACGGAAAAATATTCACAACCATGTATAATTCTCGATGTGCTTCCATCAACATTTTATCTTACTTCTCGAAACCTATTGACAAGTGAAGCACTAAGGAAATCATCATTCAATATGTCCATTACTTGGTCGCCATCAACATGACATGATGAAGATTATTCATGCTTAACTGTCCCACTGCCTAAAGATGTTGATATTATAATGATCAATTCTTCATGATAAGTCAAATTGGAGTAAGTGTATATCATATCATTCATAAACAAATGATATCAGACTTTGTTCAGTGTCATCCAAACAGTTGTTATATTACACGCAATGATATCTCATACAATTCTGGGCATTGATATAGTTGCTTGCAAATTGAATAAAGTTGTCAATCCCATCCAAATATTGGTTACTTCTATCCGACAACTTGATAACTCTGTCCATTATTCTTTTTTCAAAGAATTTAGTCATTATAATGATTTGATATACGCTTAACCCCCCTTATGCCTCCATTAATGATCCTATCTTATTTGAAAGTGCACTTTCTGTGTTGCGGTTTGCAATTCACACAACTATTTCGGATTGTAAAAAATTCTACAACATCTCCCTAGGGTTCTCCAAGTGCACAATATAGGTATTACAGACAAATATCTAGTATGCACTTAGGGGATATAACCAAATTTTTCATGAACAAAACTTAAGTCACGTTCACTACAAACTCTAAACACATACTAGTGCAATCCTAAACTGTGACTAGTTTTTGGCATTGATGATTCAATAGTTTCCTATTATTCCTGGTCGTTGACGGTTTAGTAACTTCCTGGATTTTTTATTTTATTTTTTATTTTGATGAAAATCCTTAATTCTGACTAACAATGCTACCATTAACAATATTTTTCTCCTTTCATCGATTGTAGCCTTCCCGACTATCAGTGCTACCATTATCCTTTTCTTTCCCATCTCTTTTAAGCTTATCAATTTCAAAGTAGAGATTTCGTCATAGATAAAATTCTCTGCGTCAATCTTAACTCGATGACCACACTTGAATTATACCCTTAACAAAAAGAGTATTCTTTTCTCTCTATAATCTTCTTTCAATCACTATTTAACACATTAAAAGCTTCTTGCAAACTTGCACTTGGTAAAACCTAATTCATCATGCATTTTCAAACTATGATCACTTATTTTCACTCCTAGTGATCCGCAAAGCTTGAATTCTTAGTTGTGTTGTTCATTGAGAAATTTCTTATCAACAATTTGATTCTCTAGCATCGAGAGATGGTCGTGATGAATATTCAAATCAATAGTGAAAATTTTCTTCTGTATTACCAGTTTCACTTGAGATCTGAACAAAAAGTGAATCATGTCTTGAATTTTATTGACAAGCCGAGCAACAAAAAATGAATCGATAAAGATGGTTTCCTATGACTCTTCTTCAACTCAATTACTTTCTCTTCGTAATATTTTATATATTCATCTTGATCTTACTGCATTCGAAACCATGATTTCTGCCTTTTCGACAGTCGTAAAACCTAGCAAAGTGCAAGCATAAACAAATTTTTTTTCATCATGATTGGTTAATTTTGCTTTCTTTTATTAGTTTTCAAATTGAATAAAATTCATCAAAACTAAGTTAAAAATTCGATTTCTTCATTCCAATCTCTTATCACTGGTTTAATCTCTTCCAAAATTATGTTAGGAGACTTAACATTACGCTTGTGACTCTTTTCCCTATCTTCACGACTCATCATCATATAAGTTTTGTTCTTCAGTTCCTTGAAATTGAAGAAAACACAGTTCTTAATTGATTAATTTCTAAAACAGAGAACTGAAAGATGATAGAATAATGTTATTTGGAAAGAAAAAAAATTAGAGAGATTTTTGGACATGTAAGCAATATCCTTTACTTGGTAAACAACTAAAATGATTAGGTATTCATAAAGCCACAAGAATTATGATATACTTAACTATAACTTTTCTATTCTTACTTCACCTGGATTGTAATTAAAATATCTAATTATAGATTTTTTGGTAAACATTGTTAAGATATTTTCTTATTTTTTCCTTTAAAAAAATAGTTCTTAAGAGTTACTGATAATAATTTTCCTCAAAATATGATCAGATCCTTTATTCATTTGATGATCTATACATACAGAAACAACAATCTCATTAATTTTTCGCGAGTGATGTTAACTTTGATCCTAAACTTGAGACCATCAACATGTTCCATGGATCCAAACTTTAACTAGTTTTTTGGTCATCGATGAATTGGTAACTTCCCTTTTTTTTTTTTTTTTGTGTGTGAAAATCAGTAATTGTGGCTATCAATGCTATCATTAACTTTATAATCCCCTCATTGTTGGTAATCGATTTAATACCTTTTTAGCTATCAGTACTACCATTACCCTTTTGTTTACCCTACTTTTTAAGCTTAATTCGAAGCGATTACACTTGAATTGTTTCCTTTGCAAAAAGCATATTCTTCTTTCTATAATCTTCTTTCAACCACTGTTTAACACATACGAAAACTGTTTGTGGATTTCCATTCAGTAAACCCTAATTCATCATCTTTAAACTATGATCAATTATTTTCACACATCACAATTTCCTAAACTAATGTTGCACAAATTAAATTCGCATAATCTACATATATTTCAATAACACGTTAAGATGTACTTGATGCTGAAACATGGCCTTAAACCTATGAAACCATCGTTTCATCATCAATATATATCTTGACTAGAAAACCATTCATCGATTGAGAAGTATGTACATATATATAGCAATTAGAAAAATAATCCTCATATTTGCAAACAATAATTTTCTTCAAAATATGATCAAACCTGACCTTCATCTATTTGATGAACTATACCTACAGAAACAACAGTCTCATTAATCTTTTCGAGTGTTGTTAACTTTGATTCTAAATTTGAAATCATCGACATGATCCATGGCTCCAAACCCTGATTAGTTTTTGGCATTGATGATTCAATAGCTTCTTGATGATCCTAGTCGTCGACGGTTCAGTAACTTCTTGGATTTTTTTATTTATTTTTTTGATGAAAATAAGTAATTATGGCTATCAATTCTACCATTAACAATTTTTTTCTCCCTTCATCGATGGCAGCCTTCCCAACTATATGTGCTACCGTTATCCTTTTCTTTCCCATCTCTTTTAAGCTTATCAATTGCAAAGTAGATATTTCATCATAGATAAAATTCTACACGTCAATCTTAACTCGACGACCACATTTGAATTATATCCTTAATAAAAAACTTATTCTTTCTCTCTATAATATTCTTTCAATCACTATTTAACACATATGAAAAGCTTCATGTAGACTTGTACTTGGTAAAACCTAATTCATCATGCATTTTCAAACTATAATCACTTATTTTCACTCCTAGTGATCCACAAAGTTCAATTCCTAGTCGTGTTGTTCACTTATCAAATAGTAGCTAAAATTTTCTTCTGTATTGCCAGTTTCACTTGATAACCGTCAAAAAGTGAATCATGTCTTGAATTCTATTGTCATGCCGAGTAACAAAAAGGGAATCGATAAAAGATGGTCACATGCTCACTTTCTCTGATGTTTTCCTATGACTCTTCTTCAACTTGATTACTTTCTCTTCGTAATACTTTTTATATTCATCTTGATCTTTCTTGCCTTCGAAACCATGATTTCTGCCTTTCCAAAACAACTTTTCCTTCATCACGATTTGTCAATTTTGCTTTTTTTGGTTTGCTTTCAAATTGAATGAACTCCATGAAAACTATCTTTGTTAGCAAATCTATTTCTTTCTTCTGGTCTCTTGCCACTAGTTTAATCTTTTCCAAAATTTTAATAAGACTCAAAACTACATGTGTAGATCTTTCCTTATCTTCACGAATCGTCGTCATCTTTGTCTTGTTCTTCAGTTCCTTGGAATTCAAGAGAACTTAAGTTCTTAATTGATTAATTTTTGAAACAATGAATTAAAAGGAGAATCAAATAATTTTACTTGGATAAAAGTTTGAGAGGGATTATTCGAGATATAGGCAAAACCCTTTTCTTGGTGAATAAGCAAAAGAATTAGGTGTTCTTAAACCTACAAAAATTTTGATATACTAAACAATAACTTTTCTATTATTATTTCACCTGGTTGAAAATAAAATATATTTTTGGTAAACATTATTAAGATATTGAGATTTCCTACTTTATTGCCAAAGTTTTTTTTTTCTTGTCTAGTATAAGTTCATACGAATTTTCACGTCCAAACAAATTTGTTCTTTGAATCCACCGTGACGTACCAAAATATTGTGATGAGGAATAATGCCTCATTTTCCCCTCCACTCTCTGGTGAAGCTCTCAATTGGTATTGTCATCTTCAACTAATACAGTGGATTCCCTTGCTGAGCTAAAGAGACTTTTCGTAGCTCAAAATCTTTCAAGTTGATCGCTTACACTCCGTTAATGATTTATATACCATTCGTCAGAAGTTAGACGAGTCATTGTGTGAATATGCCGATCGTTTTAGCCACAAGTACTTTCATTGCGCTTAGGCAAATGACAAAATAACAAGGGCCTTCACAGTAGGCATGCGGGAATGCTTCTTCAAGTACATGACCAATGCTAACACTTGAAAGACTTACTTTGAGGTGATGACACAAGTTTATAGTCATGCAGATTGAATATGTTTTGACCTTCAGCCGTTCGGTTTCCTTTGTAACACGTCTTTCGATAAAAATTTAATGAAGAGGAACTCAGACAACTTCGTGTAACTTGTTTACATTCCTAACACTAGAAACTTGGTCTCACTCTAACCTAACTCTATACTCTAACTCAGAGCTTCAATATGCATACTTTTAACACAAAACAAATGACCAAGTGGTACAACCAACATGGTTGGTCAAGAATGCAACATTGAGCCCAAACCATGGGTCACATATCCAAGCAAAACATTCATCCATACATAACAAAACATTCATAAGTAACACGCATGTCATTAGCATTACTCATATCATAAGCATCACTCATATCATTCAACATAAACATTACACATTTCAACACATTCCTACATAAGGCAACTGAGCTTCGAAAGGGTGTTAACGTACATTTTTTGCCCTTCGATACATGCTATAATGTGCCTTTGCAACTCGTCATTGTTCTCACCAGATAAGTGGTGAAGGAACTTACTTTCGTAACAGTATTTAGGTGATGACGGGTACAACCCTTACTCTAGTAAACAATTTTGTTCTTCTGCAACTTGCCACTATTCCCACCAACCAAGTGATGAAAGAACTTACCTTGGTATCACTAACCAGGTGATGAAGGGCACAACTCGCAGTCTAATAAATAATTTTATCCCTTGACAATTTGTCAACCAAGAGATGAAGGAATTCACCTTCGTATCACCAACTAGGTGATGGATGGTACAACTAGTACTTTAATAAACATTTTTGCATCAGAAAATAATCATTATTCCCATCAACTAGGTGAGGAATGATACAACACATATGTGTGAACTATTAGCATTCACAAATAACTGCAATCTTCCAGCCTTACAACTCAAAAAGAACATAAACAAGCTTAACTCAACTCAACTCAACCACAAGTATGAAGCTTCATAAACTTTGAAGGATAGAAGCTACAAGTTTGAAACTTCACACACCTATGGAGGAGGGAAGCTCCAAGTATGAAACTTCACACAATTTGAAGGATGTAAGTTATAAGTATGAAGCTTCATACACCTCTGAAAGTGGAAAGCTTTACATATTTATAAGGGCAGAAGCTTCGCATACCTATGCAAGTGTGAAGCTTTGCACACCCTTGCTTACTGCTAAACTCAACAAAGCATCGCACATTGATGCTCACAAGTGTATGCACACCCTTGCTTACTGCTAAACTCAACAAAGCATCGCACATTGATGCTCACAAGTGTATGAAGTAAAATCTATTTATGTGTTCTCTTCAACAATTTTTCTTCCTAATCCAAAAAAAAAATAAAAATTAAAAAAAAAAGTTTCTAAAATAAAAAAGGCTGACTTAAAAACAGGCGTTGGGCCCTTAACCTTGGACCTAGCAGCCGAACAAAAAAAGGGATTTGGGCTGCCACTCAAGGAGTGTCAAATGTTAAAAAACAAAAGAGCAAAGAAAGGAAAAGGATGGAACTTTGATCCCTCGGCAACTCAACAAAAATTAAGACACCTCCTTCGGCTACCCTCCTGCTCGGAGATTTAGGGGAACTCCCATTATATGTTACTACACTTCGTCATTCAGAAGTTTTGCAATTAGTAAGTGACTTAAATTTTACACATCCCAAACCGAGAACCTTTTCTCATTTGGGAACTTGGGGGAGCATTGTTTGTATCATACTTCATCAATCCCAAAACTACCTAGCACCAGTCAACTTTATACCTTCAGACACCCACTAAAGGATTGTTGTTGAGGCACCTATGCCAAAGCACAAGACTTTCTCTCTAACCAGAAGGCCAATTACAATGCTACATGTGTCAATATCAGAATAAAGCTCCTAGAGCCCCACATCAACTGCGGAGGAAAGTGTGCTACTCTTCTCAACTATAAAAGGAGATTCTTCTTCTACAATTAATCTCTAATGCCATTATTCTACTTAATCCATTATTAGAACTCACTAGTGATGATTATGCTTAAATCATTGTATCATGTATACTCTACTTTATCAATGAGAACTCCTCTACCCTGGTGGATGTAGCCCAACTTAGGGTGAACCACGTACATCTTGTGTCTTTTTACATATTATCTACACTTGGTGACTGATTGCGAAGGTCACACCTTTACACTCTACATTGTTCGAAAGTCTATCCGGTTACGTGCATCAACAAGCGCATAAGATTAAACTGCAACACAAGAATTATTGAGAATAACAAATACTACTTACATATGTTGATCAAAGATTGAATCTTTACTTATACATATGTCTTGCATATAAATTAACCAACAATGTTATATACAACACTACTGCCTTAATTCCGTAACTAGCAACTAGCAGCAAGCACATACACAACCTTGCCACATTTCATATCCCAAACGATCAATCACACCACTTTCCTTCTTAAAATGTTCCCGCAAATATTATAAATTAAGAAGCAATGATAGGAGGATAGGAAGCGTGCGACAGAAGCTCACTGCGATCCTACAATGCCAAGAATCGTTGTGGAGTAGATGGAGGTCGTGATATATATACTGCAGCCTGCAGCACATCCCTACCAGAGGAAATGCCATTTTATATATGGTTTGGATAGCTGAACAGAAAAGCTTTGTTCTTCCATTGAAACATCTGAGAAATGATCAATGCTAAGAACCACAGGGCGTATAACTGCAAAAGATTTCATTACAATACAAAGTAATTAATACATGCATAAGGGTTACTTGCTGTTAATTAGCGTGGCCTTGAATTAAAATAGCCAGTAATGTGCAAGGTATAATAAAGATTCTAACTTTATCCATCTTCGCAGGTTCTAGTTTCGTTGATCTCAAAATGGTTCACTTTTAGTCCTAGTTCTACTCACAAGTTAAAGACTATTTGTCCTCAAGATTAAACCTCATATAGTGTCAAGAAAAATTTCTTTCCTTAAAAGTATGAATTCCATCTGTCCATCTTCAAGACGTGATACGTCTAAATATTACGTGCAGAAAACATTCGCCAATGGTCACATACGGAAGAAAGGATACATAAGAATAATCACATATAACCATACAATCTTTCCTAAATATATGAACAAAAAACTCCTTCATAGGTTAAAAGTTAAAGGATCTACAAAACAGAAACAGCAGTCTCAATTTTCGCAAGTGTTACGCTTCTAAACTTGATACTGACATGTTGTCTAGTGGCTCCAAACTCCAACTGCTTCTTGGTTGTGGATGATTCGATTACTTCCTGGCTGGCACTCACACTACAACTACTACTACAATCGTTTGCATATTTTTTCTCCTCCTCATCTTTCTTTGTCATTGACGATTCAGCAGCTTCTTGCCTATCAATAGTACTCGTACTACCATTAAAATCATTTTTAAGCTTAACCACTGCGAAGCGGATAGAGTCTTTTTTGGCAAGCTCGGGATCATTAACTCGAAAAAACCAAACCTGAATCATATCCCCTATCTTAAACCCAACCTCCTCATCCGTAGAAATTGAGTTCCAACCCCTGTTTAAGGAATAGGAAAAATTATTGTTGTTATGAGCTTTCCACTTGGTCAACCCTAAGTTATCATGCACCTTTAAGCATGGATCTATCACTTTCACATATACAAATCCATTGTCGTTTAATCTTTCATCGTCTTCGCCGAGAAAGTTCTTATTAATCACTTGATTCACTGGCATTGAGAGACGATCATGACCACTGCTCAAATCAGTCTTGAAAAGTTTCTTCTGGATCACCAATTGCACTTGGTAACCATTCAAGCATGCAATCTTTTCTTTGAATTCTTTAGGCAACTCCGGCGATGGAGAGTGAATTGATGGAGCGGATGGTTTCGTGCTGGCGGCTTCCTTGGTCGGCTTCTGCTTCTTCTTCTTCTTCTTCTTCATCATCATCATCGACGTGTTTGGTTTCTCTTCAAGCTCCTCATCACAATCCTCATAGTATTCGTATTCACCTTTCCTACTTCGGCTGCTGCTTCCGTAATTAAGCTTCCTGTCTTTCCGATGATAAGAAGCAGAAGCAGAAGTAGGTTTTTCTTCATCATAGTAAGCAGAAGCAGCTTTGCGCTTCTTCGTTTCTCTAACTTTCTTGGCGGCTTTTCTTTCAAATTCAACCAAATCAATCACAACTCTCTTTTGGAGCAAGTCAAGTTCTTCATCTCGGTTTTTCGCAACTGCTTTCACCTCCGCCAGAAGTTTGTTGAAAGACTCAACTTTAAGCTTTCGCACATCGTCCAATGTCATCTTCCTCTCCATATTCGATTTCTCGGAACTCAAAGATCACTAGTTCTTAGGTGTACGAACTGTAAGTCGTGACTTAACTATTAAACAATGGAATTTCTGAAACGTAGGTGGAATTGAGATAGCGAAGAATGCATCGTGCGATTTTGAAGACTGTATTGCTAGTAGGTTTTTATAAGAAAACTAAACACTTTCCTTGTTGGTCAAGGAAAAGAAGCACGAACTATTTCCTAAACCTACAAGGCTTCGGATCCCTTACTTCACTTGGATTTTATTTATTTTTTACTTTCGGCTTTCCCAGTACTGCAGGTGGTGGTGAAATGTTTTGGAGTCAATTTAATTTTGACTGACACTGCAATATTAATTAGTAACTAAGCAAAAACAAGTAAGAGAGAAGGCCAAAAAGCAAGTACTTAAAGTTGATTGTCAAGTAATAATTATTTACCACAGTGTCAGAAAACAATTATGTACTTGTTTGGATTTATTTTTAAAATGATTAAAAGTGCTTTTAATTGGAGAAAATATTTTTGGGTTTCAAAAGCACTTTAAGTGCTTTTTGCAAGAAAAACCAGTTATGTGCTTGTTTTAGGAAGCACTTTAAATGTTTTTTTTTAGGATTTACTTGCATCTTTATTAATGATTAGTTCTAAAAATATTATCATCAAAAGCGGTTTCAGTCATTTCAAAAACACATCCAAATGAGCTATATATCTATGCAATATGGTCAGGGTTCAATTTTCACCAATTCTTCTCCTTTGACAACTAACTATTTAACCCACTAACATTATCCTACTTAAAAAATAATAATAATTAATATGCTCTTGACCCCTAACAAAACTAACTATTTAACTCACTAACATTGTTGCTCTATTTATTTATTTTTGAACAAACGATATTATCTACACTACCGAGATATTAACGTTGTCGCTATTTTTTTGTTTTGAACAAACGCATGCCATACTTGAAAATAATACTCCCCAAGGAAACGTATTCTGTTCTGCCTAGGCAAGGAAGGGTAACCGACGAAACGGACAAATTAAATTAATTGTTACTCAAATCAGGCAATGTAACTGAACATGAATTCAGCATGCACAGCATGCACTAGTAGTAAGTACTAGCAACGATGTCTGCATAATGCTTCGGATTTACAACTCTATTTACACATATATACAAACATATTTATAATCCTATTTATACATATGCTAATCAGCATTTCCGAATTTTCTTGATCGACAATTCAGAATTTTTCTCCCTTATATATATGTATGCTTTTTTGTTACAATTTGAAAAAAAAAACATTGTTAATATAAATCTTGACATTTTTTTTACTGTCAATAGTCATGTCGTTCTTGTACTGCGTCACATGATTATCTTGGTCGGAACCTCCTTTAAAGTACTTGAATCGAGACGGTGAACCTCTCGTGTCTGCTATTCTAGCAGGGAAGTGATCCGTACTGCATCGCACTTACCATGTCAGCGATTCTACTAAACATTTTCACCTTCTGACTCCTAATGAGCTAGGTATTTCCAACTTACAATCTTGCGATAATTAGTTTTTTTTTTTTTTTTTTTTAAATGACGTTGGTTAACCTTCGACAAATGCATTTTCTTCCTTAAGGAAGAAAAAACCTCCACCATTTAACAATACAGCCACTAGCCTTACACCATTGACATCATCATTACTATTATCGTTGCCGCTTCTGCTGCCACCACAATTGCCACCACTTCCACCACAACCTCCCCTACTAACATTGCTACCCCAACCACCACATCGCAATATTGGCACCACCACTGTCTTGCCACCATTGATTATGCCATCACCATCATTGGTGCTGTTATTGTTGTCGTTGCCACACCCTCACTACCATGTCTATCTTTGTTATTATACATGACTGTAACACTTTTACCTTAAATTTTACCAAAAAATTTTTACGCTAATTTTCATACTCACATCACTTTATTGCCTTATGTAATGGAATTGATTACAATACATACATGTATTTAATACAATTACCATCTGACAATTAGATATAATTCATGTGAATATATGTATTTAATACAATCATCATTTGACTTTAAATGAATTTATGGAGAAGTTAAGTTTTTGCCCTCTCACGTGTTTTTTACATGTAATTTTTCGACCAATGGCAACATGTATAACACACATGGACCAATTTGACCAAATTAAAATTATAGGGACTCAATTAGTCGATTGGGAATCACTTTAGATCATTTTGACATAAGGCTTTTAAAAGGGGTAGTGTTGTTTACACATCTTTTCTCACTTCATACACATATTTATAGGTTTGTAGCCGTTAGATTGAACAATCAAATTAAAATCAATGATCAAGATTAACAAGAAGTGTGCACAAGGTAAAAAAAGGTATGTTGAAGATACCCTTCAATTTGACAAAAAAAAAGTCACTACCCTTAAAAAAGAGTGCTGTCAAGCCCACATCTTTGTCTTATTTTTCCATCCATATCAAATTAAATATTTTGTTGGCAAATTTGCCCTCTTGCATATTTTGAGTACATCGATATTTTTACACTAGGGTGGAGGAAGAGTTCGACTCAGCCACACAACGGCCAACTTAATTTAGTATCGAATTCGTCATCCAAAAAATTCAAACCTAAAATCTCTCTTGCATATTGACATTGAGGTACTGTTTGGTATGTGGGACGGGACAGAACGGAGTGGGACGAGGCGTTTCGTCCCACGTTTGGTTCGCCTAAAACGGGTGGAACGCACTGTTCCACGGGATGAATTTTGGGTGAATTTTCGTTCCTCCTCACCCTTGGAACGACTCGTTCCAAATCCATGGAACACAAAATTATAACCTATCCGTCTCCTTCTTCTTCCTCCTTGTTTCCATCGGCCATCTTTGCTCCCTTTCCGTTCCGTCCCGTCCCATCCCGTCCCATTCCGTTCCGTCCCATCTCATTTTCATACCAAATGATACCTGAAGGACCTACAAAGGCTTCTAAATAAAATTAAGATTGAAAATGCTAAAAATAAAAACCCGAGCGTAAACCAACCTTGACAGCCAATCCATTACCCAACCCATCCTCCTCTCTCGTGATAGTGTGTCATATTGATTTGAATTTGGTGACCAGAAATGTGCATAAGGAGGCCAAGATGAGGGGAGGTAAGCAGTTTACGAGCTGTGGTGGTTACGCCCCTGATGAATTGGTTGTAGAACGGCCTAAGATTATGGATTTGGCGTGGATTTGCTTCAGTTGTTGAAGGCTTGTGCAGGTCTCGATGAGAGTTCGCGAGGATTTGGGGATTTGAGATGTTATTGGGGAATCAATATTGAGACTGCTAGAACGAAATTTGCGCACCGTTATAAAAGGTGGAGATACTGAAATTTGTTTATCTATAACAGAACAAACAATTGTGAGTATGCTAAATCCAAAGGCCAATCAAAGATTCTTTGACAGTTAAGTTAGTAAGTAATATTAAAAGTAGGTAACATGATAAGTTTGTAAATTGTGTTACTAAAGATGAACTCTAAAATGATATATTTCTACGAAAATAGATCCTCTCCGGATATTTCCCTCTAAAACTCAGGGATCAAGTGATCCAGACCTTTAAAATTTGATCCAATGGCAAAAAAAATATTATAGTTTTTAAAATTTTTTACTGACTTCTCTATTTTTAACCGTTAAATCAAAATTTAAAGGTCCGGATCACTTGATCCTGGACTTTGAAGAAAAAGATCCGCAGAAAAACTCTTTCCAATTTATACTAGTCGAAAATAGGACATTTTAGAATGGTAGAATCACATGAAAAATCCTAGAAAATATTCATACTCGTACTCATCTAGGGTTTTTCCCAGCCAAATGATAATATAAATAGTCGGCTATAATAATTCACTTCACTCTTGTTCTCGTTCTACCCAACTTCTGTCTTTAGCCGCCTCTCTCCAACTCTCTCGCAGATCGCCATGGCCATCACCTTCTCAGATCTCTACACCGAGGCCGGTCTCAAGTCCCTCGACGAGTTCCTCGCCGGAAAATCTTACATCTCCGGGTAACAATTTCTTCTTTCTTCTTACTTTTTTTATTCTGTTCGATATAATATATATATATATATATATATATATATATATTTTTTTTTTCCGCTTGGATTTTACTTTATTTTTGGTTTTTGGTATAATTAAATTAAAAAAATTGACGAATAATTCACTTATCATCCCAATCTCAGAGACAAGCTGACTTTGGATGATATCAAGGTGTACGCCGCTGTGCTGGAAAAGCCCGCCGGTTCCTTTGCCAATGTGAGCAAGTGGTACGACGGCCTTTCAGCCCAACTCGCTGCAAACTTCCCCGGCAAGGCTGCCGGAGTGAGAGTCAGCAGCGGCAAGGCCGAGTCTGCTGCTCCTGCTCCATCTGCCGCTGCTGGAGGCGATGCCGATGACGATTTGGACCTTTTTGGAGATGAAACCGAGGAGGACAAGAAGGCCGAGGCGGAGATGGCGGCAGCCAAAAAGGCTTCTACCAAGAAGAAGGAGAGTGGGAAATCCTCTGTTCTTTTGGATGTCAAGCCTTGGGATGATGAGACTGACATGAAGAAGCTCGAGGAGGCTGTTCGGAGTGTCGAGAAGGAGGGTCTCTTCTGGGGCGCATCGAAATTGGTTGCTGTTGGTTACGGGATCAAGAAGTTGCAGATCATGCTCACCATTGTCGATGACCTTGTTTCCGTCGATGACCTCATCGAAGAGCAGCTTACCGCCGAGCCCCGCAATGAGTATATTCAGAGCTGTGACATTGTTGCCTTCAACAAAATTTAAGTCTACTACTGCGGTGCACTACTCTTCGTTATCATAATTACTTGTTCGACTTGGATTTGTGGTACAATTTTCGCAAGTCAATCTACTTTTGATCTTTACATGATGATATATGGATTTACTTAGTGTTTCAAGTTGTTGGCTTGTGCTATTTTGACTTTTGTAATGCCGAAATTTTACCATTAATGTGGGGGGTTTTAACATGAATGCTTAATTTCTATCTAAATTTTACTTCTTGGTGGATAATTGCTCGAACTTTTTTTACTTTTCAATCGATTGTTTATCCAATCAAGACGAAGTTGGAAGTCGGGTCTGCTCCTTTGTATTTAGTTTCACTCTGTTTGGATGAATAAATCCGTTGTCTAATTAAATGGAATTTGTGAATTGCCTGGGAAAATTATGGGATATATGCATCAAGTTCGGTCATTTTTTGCGAATTGTTTCTTTGATCGCTTTCCAAGTCATGATTGTTAAGGGTGGAAGTACTTGCTGTTACTCCAAGTGTTAAGTTAAATATTAACTAGGTTTTGTGGATAATGTTTCAAGTATATTAGGTCATTATGTCTGCTGGCTAGTGATGTATATCTCTTCTCTGCGTAGTCAATAATTTCATTCGTTCTTTCCCCTCTCACCCGCTCTCTCTTTCTCGCTCTTGTACTTGTTATTAGTGATTATTCTCGAAAGTCTTGTTTTTAACGTTGTGGTGCTGTCATACTTTAGAGTTCATTCGTGTAATTTCTTGTGTGATGTTTCATTTATTACCCTGTTCATAATGTGCCTTCCGACCATGTTCTAGTCAATTGCTGGGTGCTTGATTCGAAAGTGATGGTGCATGTTTGTTCTCTAACAGACTGCATCTGTCCAGCGTCTCTGGAATAATTATTTTTGGTACCAGAATGCAACGAGCTTGTATTTTCTGTCGTAGTGAGTTTATCATATATATTTTAGTGAGTTTTCCTGCTTAGCTCTACTTTTCAACTTCATTGTGCAAAGTCGATAGGAAGCTGGCAAGTTTTCCTTATTTTGTTTTCTGCTCTCTGATAGATGCAAACTGTATGAAAACCCATGAACCAAAAAAATTGCGTAGAAGTCACGTCACCAAACCGAGTTTCTTGTGTTCTACATGGTGTTTATTTCTGTTGTTTTTGCAACAATTTGGGGCTCAAACTATATTGTCTGAGAAGTATTGCATCTTTGAGAAGGTAAGTGCAAAATTTGCCTTTTTGGAACATTTGCATCTTTTGACAAGTACTGTTATATGAGTATGGCTGCCCGGCGAGGCCGCTCGGTTCGGGTTCTTCTACCATGGACCAATTCCGAGGTTCTTTACCAGAGTCCTTAGCCAAGAACTCGGGTTTAGGTGATGGCTTCTTGTTATTTATTTTTTTTTTTTTTTTAATCAACCCCATAATCTTATTAAGATTCATAAGGATTCGACGTGATCATGGAGTGCCGGCTGTCGACTACCTGACGCCCTTCCCCTCCTCCTTTATCCGGGCTTGGGACCGGCCATGTAAGACATAGGCGGAGTTCCATAATCTTATTAAGATAAAAATAGAAATACAAATGAGGAGGACATAAAGCCAAACCTCATTGATGGAAATAACATAGCAAGTAACACGATAAGGGAACCCCAGTTACAAAGAAAACATATGATAAAAATCATTTGAAACAATAGCTGGTAGAAGCAGAAAAGTCATGACTACAAGCAAACGCTGCACATGAATGAACGTTGGACCACCAGTAATATGCATCGTGATCTACACCAAAGTTAGCTAAGACATCGGCTACACAATTGCCCTTGCGAAAAATATGGGAAACGAAAACATGCATATGCCTAATCTGCCACAAGCAATTGCTCCAATCAACACGCAAATACCAAGGAAAATTATGGCTTCTTGTCCTTTTGTCTAATGGGAGCGTTTCAAAGCGCAACCAAGTACATTTCGCTTGATACTGTTATATATTGTACATCTTGCCTTAATTCTTTAATTAATTACTGTGAATAATTTATATGCATCCTGGTGCCAATTTGCCTTTTTATATTTAGATTTTATTTATTTCCATTTATTTTACAGTTTTAGAACCAAGTTCGAGTTTGTGTTTGGAAAAATGGCAGGTTCCATTTGATTAATTAGACTAATTGATGAAAGCTTAACAACTCTGATTTGAAGGGATGGTATCAATCGCCATCACTCTTGTTTACTCTTTAGACCTTCGACTTCGAGAGGTGAGGTACATAGTGGTCAAGCGCAGGCTGGTCTAAAGAACGAGAGTCAAAATTTTTTTTTTTAAAGGAAAACTAATAAAAAGGGTTTGAAAACTTTGAGTTTTAATGATAAGGACAAAATAAAAGGTAAAGTGAATAGTACTATAATTGACTTTTTAGTGTAAAAATACGGGTTTTTATTAAAGTGAACAATATCGAAATTTTTTATTAAAATTCCCTTTTTTTTTAGTAATGTCACTAATTTTTTTTTAAAAAAGAAAAACTAATAAAAGGAATTTTAAAATTTTGCATTTTAATCAAATTAAACCATCTAATAACTTTATTTAATGATAAAGACAAGAAAATAAAAATATAAAAATAAAAAGACAAAAAAGAGCTAAGCCCGGCGAGTGCACACACCTCCTCCCGTCCAAACTGTTGGAAAACTTCAAACTGTGATCTTCAGACGTACCTAAATTTAAACACGAGATTTGATCCACCACATGAACCCTAGTGGAAAAACTAAGTCTTGATAGTGGAGAATTGAGCACATAGCCATGGAAGCTATCTTGAAACCTCACCTCACGGTTTTTCATTGTTGGGAGGGGAAGAAAGCACAGAATGGAATTTGAAGCAAAATGGGCTTTTTCTTTATTTTATAATTTACTAGATTCAAATATAAAAGTTAAAAAAAAAATAATATGAAAAGGAGAAAAGTGGGAGAGAAATGATTTTTTTGATTTTTTTTTTCTAAATTAAAATGCAAGGATGAGGAGGTTTGAAAGAAAAAAAGTGGCTCTTCAAACATTTTTCGATTTTGTGCTAAAAGATTAATATCAAGGATTTAAAGAAAATCCCCCTTTTTGAGTGGCTTTATTTTGCTCCTAAATGTATTTTCATCCCAAGTTTGTCATAAAAATTTTTGAGAACTAGCACTCCGAAAATTTTATTTTGCATTATTCATAAGTAGGGGTGCAACATGGGTTGGGTCAACCCAAATTCGCTCATGCCCAACCCGATCGAGAGGTTAGAATGAAGTAAAAACTTGCTCAAACCCAACCTGACCTCAAGCCGATTATTTATTAGGTTGTAAGAGCGGGTTCGGTTCATTTCTGTTCGGTTTTTTTACCTAAGCCGAAAACCGAACCGAAGTTTCTATTCGGTTCGATTTTTCTTTCATTTTTTTAGTTCATTTTGACTTAGGTTGGTTTTTGTCGGTTCAGTTTAGATTCAGTTTGGTTTTTATTTTTTTTTATTTTTTTATTTTTTTTATTTTATATATTTTTTCAATAAGTCTATCACCGTTGCTTGGTACACTATATCACTAATGTATGCATTGTTGAAGCTTCAAAGGGAGGGCAGATGCATATTTATTCCATTACCAAAAATAAGGGAAGATGCATATATTTCAGTACCAAAAATGATAAAACAATTTAAATAATTATATGCAATGGGAAATTAACATAGAATCCATTTCATACCATGTATTAGTTATGCAATTGGCTCCGGCCAAAATCCATTTGATCTTTAAGCAGTCGGCAATAAAAAAACAATAACAAATCCTTAAACTAATTGCACATGTACACAGTGTAATGTATTAGTTAGTAAGGGTTAGTTAAGTATTATAAAACTTGTTTAAATGGGTTTAAAATTCGATTCGGTTTAGTTCGGTTTCCGAACTCTTGAAATAAAAACCGAATCAATATAATCCGGTTCGGTTTGATATTTTTAATCCAGTTTGATTTTTCTTCGGTTTGGTTTATTTCGATTTCGATTCGATGTTAAGTTCGGCTCTTTTCAGTTTTCGGTCTTTCGAACCCACCCTTATTGGGTTGGGTTGATGCTTTGCTCGTCCATATCAACCCAAACCCAATCAAATTTTTAACCCAAATTGCTCATGCATATATTACCTATCTCACTTCGTATTATAAACGCTAGATACAAGTTTGGGATGGCTATACCTGAAATTTGTTGTTTGCTTTTCATTTGAACAATGAACAATAGTGTTGCTTTTACGTTTCTTTTGGTTAAAACATTAGTATTGTCTTGTCATTTAATTTTAACTTTGCATGGTTGAAACTTTAGAAATGCGTCCCACGCTATTTGGTTTATTATTTTTAGGGATGGTGATGTGTAAAATTGAATTTTAAATAGTTTTGCATTACTTGGTTCAAAATTTGAGATTTATGTTATAAAGTAATGTGTTAGAAGATTAAATTTGATAAAATTGGGCAAACCCGAACCCGAATAAATCCTATGAAACCGAACCCAACCCAAACCCGAATTAGAAAGGTTGGGTTGACCATCTAACCTGCCCAATTTGCTCGAGTTGCGCCTCTACTCACAAATGTATTTTTCTTTCAAAATATAGAAGTTTGGAGGGTATAGTGAGAATTTTGAATAGCTAATAACAATCCTCAAATTTTTTAAAATGTATTTAATAAGAAAAAACATGATGAAAGTTGTCAGGTGTGCTTAAAAGTGATGTACATAAACCCTCACTTAATCACTGTCACTAAAACCCATGTTGGATTCCATCCGGATCCACTTTACGAGAATCCTAAGGATTTCCCACATCTTAGCAGTTCATCGTATAACGTGTGGTTAGAAATTGTTTAATTTTTTTATTTAAAATTAAACACAAATAATATCTGACGAAAACTGACTGCACGATATACGATAAACAGATTGAAGATCCTTAAGATCCCCACAAAGTGAATCCAGAGAGGATCCTTTTCCACAAAAGTCTCCATCTTTAAACCCGTTTTCTTTCCAGAGAATCCAAGCTCAAGCAAAAGCAAAAGCATCACGATTAACTCAAAGGCCGAAAGACTGGTGAGGATCACGATTTTAAAATCTTCACACAATTGTTTCTAGATCTATATCTTGGGGCAGTCTTGTAAGCAATATATTCATATGTTATCTTCTTTTCACTGGACTCAATCTGAGCTATTTGTGTAAGCTCGTATCTAACTATCAACCGATTCATTATTTGTATTAATACTGAACCTTGTACCTTGTATCCCACATGGTACCTCCTGGTCTTCTCCTTCACCACTCAGTGAAGCCTGCTCAGGAAGGGATTTGACTGCTATACATGAGATCCTAGAGAATATCGGCTATAAAGACGATGGATTGACAAATGAGGTCGTATTTTTGTTTAATTAATGTAGAAGTATCTAATAAGTTGTGTTGTATATATATTTAGCCTTCTCAATAGTTACGTTCCACTGCAGCTTGAACTGACCAAATGCAGGAATCATTAGATTCAAAGAAATGTGGGGATTCTGCTTTTAAGCACTAGGACTTCAGAACCATAATTGAGTGTTATTCACAGGTAAGGTTCTTATTATGATACTTGTGGGAAATTCTGAGTAGAGGTTTGATAAGAGTTGCTTTCATGTTCCTACCGATATTCGAATTTGGCCTTCAATAGGATATTCTTTATCTGACCTGTTAAAATAAATTACTAAACGCAGCTTCGTACGGAATTTTGTTTGGCGTTAGATTTCCAGTCAGAATACGATCGTTACATTTAATCTTCTAATTCATGATTGGAAGAACTGAAGGAACAAAATCGGTAGTTTAAGGTACCTTAGAGTATCTGAAACTTAGTAACTCTACTTGCATGACCAATAAAAACAACAAAACTGAAAGAAAAGAAAAATTAGTAAATCCTTAATTGCTGCTTTTTCTGCATTTTTTTTATCGTTGCTGATAGTTCTATTTTGCTTTCAGTTCATTGGTGTTGGAACGATGGTTTCTCCAACAATTTTTGCCCGCCATGGTTTGTCTTATCTCATGAGTGACAAAGCCTCAGGAAGCTACAAACGATGCAATGCAAGCACAAGTAGTTTCCCCAGTTTGGCCCATTGCATGTTATCTTAGGCTGTTGCCCTTTCGGCCCTTGGAATGGACATTGAAGCGTAAGCAGCACTTAAGGAGGTACTATGCTTGAGTCCAAAAGGAGCAAAGCAGCTGGACAGAAGTGAAAATCTAGGCCGCTCGACCAGGTGCCTAGTTTGCCACTTCTCTCGGTTTGGCTCTGAGCTCATGTATCCTTCGATCGATCATAATGTTTAAAACCACTGGAGCCAAAGCTTCATCATTTCCACGGTTTAGATTTTGTCATTTACCAGCAGTATATGTGTTGTATTTGAATTGATTTCCCGTGAGTCAAATGATTCGAGTATATAAATTTCTTTGACAAAATGGAAAGAAAAAAAATAGAAAGTCGTAAAAAACACTGGTAGGAAGGATGTCATTCAGAAGCTTGTAATTTGTGTACAGAAAGCATATAGGGTTCCTGGTGTATTATTTCTGATGAAAAAATAATAATAATTAGTTTGTTGATCGTCGTCTGATCATTGATAGACATATGCACAAGATTGCAACCAATCCCTTGAACTAAAATTTACAACAAATAAAACAATCATATGCAATCCAGAATTAACTAAATTTCTTTAGTAAATATCATGATTCAAAACATATACTGCAGAAAGGTCTTGATAAAGTAAACATAAACATAAACTTCTTACAAACAATTAACACTAACAAATCATCTGCCAAGGACATTTAGAAGTAAAGTTCTTTATTATGACAACTCAATACTTGAAAACTTAAAACAGATAAGGCCCGTGAAGCTGTTTCAGTGAAGTGAACCCTTTTGTGTTGTCTCAGAAAGCGCTGAAAATAAAAATAAACAAGCATGCATAATTAAGTTTTGAAGAACACAACCAAATTAATCAGAAAGACTTTACGAAGAGATACATGCATATCGCTTAATTTAAGAAAGAAAAATAAATCACATTTACGTACCATTGCTTAATTGAAGCGCCGCTTGATCAAAATCACCCTCACATAAAACCAATCATTCAAGATATTCAAGAACCTGAAGTACGAGTATCTCCATGGCCTGATAAAAATCAGACTGCCACAAAATCCCCAAAATCCAACAATAAAGCCAAGTGCCATGCTGACGTAAAATCCCCATGTTATAAGCTCATCCTTTTCTTCTTCGTTGCTCGAGATCGGAGTTTCCTGTTGATCATCACACATCTTTGGAAGTGGAGGTCCGCACAGCTGGGGATTTCCAGCATAATTAGAGGGATCAAAACTTTGGAGCTGAGTGCCTGTTGGAATTTTGCCAATAAAGTTGTTGTATGACAAGTCCAAGACACTAAGACCATATATCTGAGCAAGGCTTGTTGGAATTCTGCCTTGTATCTGGTTTCTTGACAAATCAAGTGCATCCAATGATTGCAACTTTCCAATCTTTGCAGGTAACTCACCTGTCAATCCGTTTCTTGATAGGTTTAAAGAAACTAACCCAACAAGATCCGTGATTTCACTTGGAATCTCCCCCGTTAATCTATTGCTCGAGAAATCAATTCTCTTCACAAGTCCCAAAGTGTTTCTATACGAGTGCATTCTTCCCTTCCATATGAATGTTGCATCATCCATATAACCAACGCCATCAAAAAAATCATCTCTTTGGTACAAATGTTGAAGAATCGGAGATGAATTTCCTTTTTGTGCTAGAACAGTCAAATCGTTGAGGCATTTTGGTATTGTTCCAGAGATGTTGTTGTTAGACACATCCAAGTTTTGAATGTTTGTAAGACGGCATAGTTTAGACGGCATGCTTCCGTTGAAGTTATTAGAGGAAAGCATCAGGATAACCAATTTCTGAAGGCTAACCCCTAACCATTTTGGTACCCGTCCTGATAATTTATTGTATCCAACATCAATAACCTGTAAATTGGTGCAGTTCTTGAAGGATGAAGGAAACTCCCCAACAAATCTATTGCTTCTTAATTTCAACGTTTTCATTTGATATAGTGAGCCTACTGTGGATGGAATTTTCCCGGAAAAAGCATTGTAACTCAAATCAAGCATGACTAGATTGTCCAAATGTGTCAAGCATTCTGGAAGTTCTCCAGAGAGATTGTTGCTCGAGAGATTAAGAAACAATAATCCATTGTATGCTTCACACAAGATAGAAATCGACCCCGAAATTTTATTATTAGAGAGATCCAAACATGACGCACGTGATAGAGTTGAGGGAATTGGACCTTCAATTTGGTTCGAACTCAGCTGTATTTTGGGGTGATATACGAAATCCACTGTCAAATTTGCAAACATTTCTCCAATCTGGTTATTGGAAAGATTGATATATGTCACGTTACGAGTCATACCCCAAAACCAGCTTGGAAGGATATCCACAATTTCAGCGTTAGAAATATCGAGGTATGCATACTCATTCTGAGTTCGAAGCCATTTGGGAAAATATGGACCCAATTTGCAAGACCTCAAACATATATGGTCCAATTGAAAAGGAGGAATCCAATCGGAATGGAAGTTTAAAGCTAGCAAGTTAGAGGACAAAGCCAAAGACTTTAATCTGGAGAGTTTAGAGAAATGAATTTCCGAAACCACACCTTCCAGAGCATTCATACTCAGGTCTATACACTCCAGATTAGGCATTTGCCCAATGCTTTCAGGTATTGTTCCACTTAATTGATTGTGACAGAGAAGTAATTCTTTCAATGATGAATATTTTGTGAGATTAGGAATTGATCCAGAAAGATGATTGCCTGAAAGGCTTAGAATCTCCAATGAGTTCCGATCAGGACATGTAGACATTAATATTTGAACCAACCAGGAAAGCTGTCCACTCAGATTGTTGCCAGAGAGGTCCAATATTTGCAGATTACATAACTTGGAAAAAGATTGTGGAATCCCTCCTTCAATTTGGTTAGAAGAGAGATCAAGATGAACAAGGCTGGCATTGGTTTTGGATAACCATACAAATATGGAAGATGTGAGTCGGTTGAAACGGAGATCAACATGAGTAAGATATTTTGAAGAATTCATGTTGAAAAGAGTAGTGGAATGAATTGCAGGAGAAGGAAGACCACATTGATATAATGTTAAGTTTGTAAGTTTTGGGAGCTTACTAACCATTTCCAGCCAGTCGGGAACATTACTGAGATTGTTCCAACTCAGGTCCAGATATGTTAAAGAAGAAAGATGAGGTAGCCATGAATTGAGATTTTCTACGTTAGCAAAGTAATTGAAGCTGAGATCAAGATATTGCAAGTGGGTAAGGTTTCCAACTTGACTTGGAAATCGACCACCAAAAGAGGCAAAAGAGAGATCGAGGTGTCTTAAATTGGAAAGAGAACCAATGAAATCTGGATGTCGGGTCCCATTGAAGTTAATCCACGAAAGGTCCAAATATTTCAAATGATGCAACTCAATCAGTTTAGGACTCATCATCTTACCTTGAAAACCATAAGTGATATTCTGCGGGTGTCTTTTCTGTTGAAGTGACTGTGAGTAAGCTTCAGGCGAAGAAGACCATCCAAGATTAAGTTGAGTAACATGGTTGGTTCGGCTGCTGCAGTGGACGCCTACCCATGTGCAACAATCTTGCTTGTGGACTTCTCTTCCCCATGAAGAGAGGATATTGTAGTGATCCACGAGGCCCTGTTTGAAAGCAAGGAGTGCTTCTCTTTCCCTCTCAATGCACCTCATCACTCCTCCTGAAGAAATATTTTTGAATCCAAGGGAAAGGGAAGGGTTGACATATTGTAGTAAAGTTAGCACCAGAATTAAAGCACGGAGGAGTTTGTTCAAGCACCTGATTCTGTCACCCTCCATCTTAGTTCAGCTAGGGTGGTTCAAATGGTCAGGACTCAGTGTGGTATGGAAAAACCCCTGACAGTGTAATTTGTTGGCTGTGAATAAATGTTGGTTCGGAAAATTAAGTTTGAAATCGTCTGTAAGAACAATGTCTGGTTAAATAATAAACCAAATCAAAATGTATTATACTATTACTTGCATACTTGTATTTGACGCGTTTTCACTGTTTTTGTTTCGATTGAATATGAGTTATGTTTTTTCATTTCGTTTATCATTTCGTCTTAATTACGCTACAAAGAAATGTTCACAGTCAAGTAAATTACCAGCTAAGGCAACAACTGACGAACAAAATCAATATTTCCAACAAATAGAAATGTATTAACTTGACTTAGTGATTTTTTTTTCTATTTTTTTTTAATAAACGATATTATCTACATTAGCTTTTGACGTTAATAGAACATAAAACTTCCTTCTTATAAGTAAAGAGAATAACACTAAATCGTAGTACTAATAACATTGATTTTTTGTGTTTAAAATTGTTAAATGTATTTGCCTTAGCCTTCGGCATAAATATTTCACGTACTAGGACTCAAAGGCAGGCAGGGTCCAGTGATATAGTTACTCAAAACCGTGTTTTTTCGTTTTCTTGTTTCTTTCGGTGTAAATAGGAATTTCGTTGAATTGGGGAGATTAATCGTTGACTAGACTTGTGGAAATTTGGTACAAGAAACAATAACCAATGCGTGGGAGTGCATTATTGCTCACTTTTTCACGACTCATGGGACTTGTGGAAATTGGTGTAGGAAGAAAGAATCAATGACTGATAGGACTTGCGGAAATTGGTGTAGGAAAAAGAGTCGATGCGTGGGAATGCATCAAGGTTAATATTATTGCTTGCTTTTCTACTAGACTGACTTCTCTTTTCGGTGGAAAATTGTTTTCATTTTGATTTTATTTTTTGCACTGATATGTATATTACAATATAAAAGTAAATATTGTATCAAACACACAATTTTACAAGATTTGAATTTAATATTTTTAACTTACAAGTAAAAAAAAATATCACTGATCTGTAGTACTAACTGTGATAGGAATTGTTTGTAAAAAAACCGATGATGCCACAATTTTCAAGCCATAGAATTGAAAGACAAATTCTAAAGGAAACGGTAACAAAATGACAAAATTCTTCAATAGTACATAGTAGTGATAGTGAAGGATATGAAATTATCTATTCTAAAATTGAGGAGGGATTTGACTGTAGCTTAGCTACAGTCAAAATTTTCCCCCTTGATTTTGCCTTATTTACATCACAGCCACCAAATCTGTGTCTGGGTTGGAGAGTAATTATTAAAAGTTAAGAGGGTAATTGTGTCCGTAGGTTTGAGTCGAATTTCACTTTATTTACAAAATTACCACTGCCTTTTCTTCCCCCCCCCCTCTCCCGACTCTCTCCCTCATCTCTCACTCTTCCTGTTTCTGTCCTTCTCAAACCCTAGCGGCCACAACTCCATCTCTTCCGTTTCTCTCATCCTAGAACGGAAGAAAAATGGAAAATCAGGGCTCTTCCATTTGCTTCCACAGATTTCTCGGGCTCCGGATCGCTAGCATCCGTATGAAGGTTCGTCTCTCTCTCACTCTCAGTTTTTTCTTTTTTCTTTTCCAATTCGTGATCGAATTTTCTTTCCAACTATGTTAGATCTGTTGCCTTCGGGAAGAAATTTTTAACCTAGAAAAGCTTGGTTTTCAGGAAATCGTCAATCCTGTAAGTTTTTCGAGTATCTTGGGGGTTTTGTTTTGCTCAAATATGGGGTTTTATGATTTTGGATTTACAAATAGATTGAAATTTCCTTTATTTATTTATTTATTTCACCTCCCACTCAGAACCTGATGCTCGGTGACCTTTAGGGCAGCTTCATTCTCTCTTCTTCTCCAACCATGGTTCCAGATCCACTGGGCATCAAGGTGAGTTTGATATTGGCCATATTTTTTAGCTTTGTTAGTGCATCTAATTTATTTTTTTGGATGGGTGGTTTTCAATTTAGGGATGAATATTGTGTTTAAATTTTGCTTTTGTAAGTTTGGGGGTTGTGTTTAAATTTTGCCTTTCTAATTTTGTGGGTTTTCTGTGTGCTTTTGGATTATTTGATTTGATTTAGTTTTCAATTGAAATAAAGTAGGATGTTTTTAATGATTTGAAGAACTCAGCTGCACTGCATGAACATCTGCTGATAATGTATGACCTTCTTTTGATGCTTTCCAGTTCAATCAAAGCTAATTAGACAGAATCATGAATTAATTAAATGTGGTGTCTTCCTTTCTCCTCTGTTTCTTTTGTTGTTGGGTGAAAGTGAGCATGGGTTTATGATAAAGCTATTTAAAAGGATAGCTAGAGAGAGAGCGGGGGGGGGGGGGTTATATAGTAGGTGTATATAGTGACTCAAAAGTTAAGGCATACTGACAGAAAAATGCACAGATTGGTATGGTAAAAATGAAAAAAAAAAAAGAAAAAAAAAAGTAAACCCAATAGAATATAGAAAATGAAGTGTTTAGGTGAGTTGATATCAATTTCAGATATGTAATCGTTTTGTAATCAATTTGAATACAGCATGTGGAACATTTTGAATTCAGGTTGTCTTTTTCTCCCCTTTTTTCTTTCTGTTTATTTAACTTTGGATTGGCTGCTTTATTTGTTTTTCTAGATTATATATTTTGATCTTCTCTAAAAAACTTCTGTATCGTCCACAGTCACCTGCTTCTGCTCCTCAACTTGCTTGATTTTTAGTTTTCAAACTCTGATTTTTTACATGTGTCAGCAATTGATTGTCTTCTTTTGGAAAAATGCTAAATGGAAAACTGAATTTGGGTTGTCTGATTAATGGTTTTTGTTCTTCATTTTACTAACATTTTTGTCCATTTTCTCCAACTTTCTCTTGCAGCAAAATCACCGCCACCACCCAACAAACCCATTATCTGGAATTTCAATTACTGTGCATGGAGGGAGGTAAAGTTATCTTTCTCTACAAAGTGTAGATTCTTTATTTTGGGTTTCATTTGTTTGTGTTTTGTTTTCTTCGTTGTGAATATTGGTTTTTTTTGTTAATTGTTGAATTGGAGTATTGGGTAACTTGAATTTTGCTTCAAATTGTAGTAATTACTGTGCAAATTTACATTTTTGTGTGAAATTAGAGAGAGTTTCGGTTTTGAAAGTTATATTTGCAAATATAAAAAGAGATTATGTAAAAAACATGGAGGAACTAAATGCGTGTTTAATTGTCATTAAACGCTACCTTTTAGCTATGTAAATCAAGAGGATGGCTCTGCAAAAGGAAGTGTTTTCTCTCTATTTTTTCTCCGACTTCTTTTTTATTTATTAATATCGGTTTTTCCCCGTTTCTAAATGATTCTCATCATTTTTTTTTGCAGTTTTCTGTGGAGGTTTAGTTGAACATGGAGACAATATCCAGTTGCTTGAAGGCAGGAATGTCTGGTATTGCTCACCTGGTATGTTTAATTTTCATTGAATTATGAGATATATCTAATTTAATTAGCAATTTAAGTTGACCAATACTTTCTGGAAGAGTCCTGTTAAACTGGGATGAGACTTGATATTGAACTGGGAAGAGTCCTGTAAAATGGCTTGAAAGATTATTAAACCCCAACGATAATGACTTTATTCTCTCCGAACTACAAATAGACAAACTCTCAAACATAACGGATATATCTTTATTTAAATTGTCGTTTGACATATCAAGATCCTTCAACTTCGCCTCACTAATCCCAATTTTCAGTAGGATTTCCACCTCTATGATTGGAATTTCAACAACAGTAATACTTGGTTGGGTGGTAAGATAAATCCTTTTTGCTCCATTTGAATCATCTTAATTACTTGGATTTGAATTACAACAATTTTCAAGGATTGCAGGTTCTCCAACAACCCATTTAGGTGGAGATTTGATTCCATATTGTTTACACATCTATCTTAAATGCTGTCTTGTAGAATCTGTAGTTAATTCCAAGTTTACTATCTGATGTGCTATTAGATGCTATTTTTTGAAGATTTTTCTTTACAATTTAGTAATTGTATTGCTCCTTTAGCTGTATGAACTCGGTAAAAGTATCAGGTTGTGGACTCTGAACTGTTGATTCTCTACGGTTTCTTCTGCTTTGTCCAATTGTTATCATTATTCCAATTGGGTAATTTTGGGTTTTTAACAATGTTTATTTGTTTATTGATAAATTAGGGGGTCTAGACTCTTAATTGCAGGTGAGAAAAATAGAGAGCCAGCAAAGCTTCGTTGACAGGATGCACGAGTTTTCTGGGATGGTATTATTCCTTCTAGGTCCCAGGTTCGAAACCTGGTGTGTGTGTTTGTGTTTGTGTGGGTGGTGGAGGGTACCAAAAAAAAAAAAAAAAAAAAAAAAACCCAAAAATGTAAATTTGTCTTCCAGTTCTTCTAAATGTAATTTTTCATATTTCTTATGTGTTTTGATTTATTCAATTTGTTGAATTTTGAAATCACTTGATGAAATAAAATTTACGAACCATGTTAAGAGTACTTTTACGCGTCCGATTTGAGTTTAAAAACAACATTTACATTCATAGTGTCTCTTTTGTTCAATGGATAAACAAGTGTAGATGAGCTCGATTATGTCAAATTGAATGCTTAGTGCCCACTACCTGTTTGATAAAAATGCTTCCCACGCACACGGTTTTATAAGTAATTTTACTTTGTTCTGCGTTTTTGTGTTTATAGATTTGGAATTATATGGTGAAACATTGATAGATTTGGAATTTTATGGGTGAAACATTGAAGGATCATACGTTATTACTTTTTACTGCAAAAATTTTGCATATTTTATTCTTCAATTTGACCAGAGTTAATTTCAAATGCCAACTTTCCTTTTTCCTTTTTCTAGGTAATTGATCGTTATGCGGTTTGTAAGTTGGGTTTTTCTAACTGGTGGATTATCGAATTGATAAAATTGGTCAAATTGGTAGAGCATGAGTTATGGCAGCAGGAACAGAAGGGGTTAATTGGTATTCTACCCGTTCAAGATGCTGCTGAGGCAGCAACAGTAGACTCTGTGTTGTTTATCCTTTTTGTTTGTTCATGATTATGTTGAATGTTTTTCAGGTTAAATGTGTCTTTTTCATGTAGTTAAGGCTGATGTATTCAAGTCCCGCAGTATCGCGCGGGCATATTACTAGTGAATATCTAAGATGAAAATAGAATATCTAGAAGTTGTTGAAATTGAATCGAACGGCTAAAACTACTGTTCTAAAAATCCCCGCCTAGGCACTATACGGTTAGCCACCACCTCGATAAATCACTAGGCATTGGGAAGATTAAGATTGGGTGCCTAGACTCTCTAAGTAAGTAATGCACAACTCTAAGACCGTACTTGTTACAAAACTATGTAGGATATTTTGCTCACTTATATTCTGCAATCTCAAAAACTCGGGCAGTTCCGTCAGTAGATACTGAAACAAGAAACTCTTGGTTGGCAGAAACGGAAAGAGACTGAATGGTTTCGGTGTGGCCGCTGAAGGTTCTAACACAATCCCCAGAGCGACTGTCCCAGACTCGAACCTTTCCATCCCCACAACCTGTTGCTAGGTAATTTGATTGACCAAGCCATGTCAAGCATGTCACTCCATCCTGCCAACAAATAAGATTTTTCCATTAGACAGTTGCAGCAATTTAAAATCTACAATGATACTGGCTGGAAGCAAACATGCTCGTAACAACTCGGAATGTTAGAACCGAAAAGGTACACATTATACAAGAAGAAACTCCAACAGACCTCATGTTCACATGTAGCACGGGCCGATGAAGAAGGCAAGTCCCAGATAACAAGCTTCTTATCCATACCTCCTGTTGCGGCCCAAGGGGAGCTGCCATACCCAATTTAATTTATGAGTATAGTGAAAGATTACTACATGCTTTAGAGTCACATTGATTGCAATTGCAAAGATATATACAACACAAAGTTTCCTTGTACATGCTCTCGTATTTAGGATGAAGGCAGGAAACGATGGAGGTGAGAAGTCAACACGTAATAGCTTTTTATCAATCCAAAATTGCAGCAGTCTATCATAATTAATTACAGTTCAATCTGAATGTCCAAGAGGCTGGGATGTACCTTGGTGCAAGCCCAATGCATTCGACAGAATCTGAATGTGAAGCCAGGGAATTAACAACCTGTTGATGGGGAAAAAGGAATTCTATTAAAAGCCTGATAATTCTAGATGTGAAACCAAGGAACTAACCAACTAGGAATCGTAGTGTAACAAAATTACAACATACCTTTCCGGTAGTTATGTTGACGATACGGATAGAACCATCTTCAGCACCAGTATAAGCTAGAGTTGAATCAGAGCTTATTGCCAAACATGTTAATCCAGCAGTATGGTACGGGTGACCTAGAAGACAGAAAAAGTCAAAGTTTTCAATAAGAGGACAAGCAAATACCGTTTTTGCCACAAGTTTCAAATAGACAAAAACTGCTGGATATCAGAAACAACATCAGTTCAGTCTTCACTTCCTGTTAACCTTACCAACTTTTAGCAAGATAAACATGGTACAACTCACTAGCATCAGAAAAAAAAGGAGATATTGAGACCAGTAGAAGATGACAGATTTAGTCTGCAGAGTCTAGGCAAAAAAGCTGAAAACTCAGGACTAGCATGCCCAGATGCAGAGGAATTAACTCATGATACATAAGGAATGATAGATACTAGCACCATGATAGAAAAGGGTACTTTAGGTAAGTTAACTGATCGAAACGAAGATGAAAATATAAATTAAAAGAAATTCATCGTAGGTAATCAAATTCGGTGAAAGGATGAAAAGACAAAGCTTCAGCCCAATTTTCTGTATTGACACCTCATAAAAACTCAAATTTCCGCCAATGTATTGTGTATATTGGTTGAAATTTCAGATATTGAATGCCAATGTCATTCTTCTCGGATATATGACAACTAAACATCTGAGCATCATCCTTATCAATGTTTGGTATAGGGGTTCTCTGCTCTGTCATATTATGGTTCTGAACCGGTAGCTTCTTAATGGAGTCAAAACATTGCAACATCAAATGGTCACAGGTAGAGTAAGCAAAAAGATCAAGCATATTCATATCTTCCTTGGTGTTTTCACAAGTTAAAGCAATCAAGGTTTCATGCTACCTTTTTATATAGGGAACTTTAACGAAAAGCACCCGGTACTGTTCATTTTAACGAAAAACCACATTTTTACACTAAAAAGTCAATCCTGGTACTATTCACTTTACCCTTTATTTTGTCCTTATCATTAAAACTCAAAGTTTTCAAGCCTTTTTCATTAGTTTTCCTTTTTCTATATTGTCTTTTGCTCCAAAACTTCAACTAACTTGTCAGCGGAACAACATAGGAAAGTTATAAGACAGCTTGAACAGATACCTTGAATGACATGAATGTTTTCGCCACTTTTTGGATTCCATACCCTCAAAGTTGCATCAGCAGAACCAGTGCATATTGTTTTACCTTAAGCACGCAGCAAAAGACATGAAAACATAAATCGGCGACAATTAAGAAAAACATCAAAATGCTTTATGAATCAGTTAAATAATTAAATGCAAGATAACAGGTTACAAAAAAAAAAAAATAGTAAGGGAGTGAGAGAGAAGCAAACAGATAGAAGTACAAAGATGAAGAATAGTTACCATCAGGGGTAAAATCACCACAGCTCACGTTGCTACCATGGCCTGAAAACATATTAAGATAGGACCCACTGTCAGCATTCCACATCCACACAGTGCAGTCCTCTGAACCAGCCAGAACCAGATGCCCCCTAGGATGCCACCTGACCCACTGAGAAATCACAGAGCTCATATTAAATTTCTAATAAAGTAAAGTATATTCACAGTAAGAAATAGAGCCTAAATTTTTTACCTCAATGCCCCCTCCAGGACCTTCAAGAGTTCTTTTTCCAACTCCGTACGCTACATCCCAAATTTGAATAGTTCCATCTAAGCTTCCGGATGCAAGCAACTTCCCATCAGTACTAAATGATAAACTAGAAACAGAATCCTTATGACCTGCAGAGTAGCGTAGATGAAGTTAAACTTGGGCATAAGATCCAATGAGTACATAGTTTGGTACTTTTGAGCTAGGTTTCTAATATAAAATTGGGTTCAGCCAAAACCACAAGAGGACGTAAAGTATGCAGAATTCTCTCGTACACCTACCTTGGAGCTCAAAAGCAAAATCTCCTACTCCAATTCTCCAAAGAAACCCTCTGTCATCTCCACCACCGGTTGCAACAAAAGTAGGATCTGTTGGGCTGCAGACAGCTGTGTAAAGCTCACCTGTCCCAGAAAGGAAAGGAAAATAGTTGACACCCTAAACCTTCAAGTAATCCAAGAAATAGAATTGCCCGAGCTAAGCGGAAAAGCATCAAGCTAAAGCCAAAGCTAATACAGATTTTATTGAAGAAGTTGAGGTTCCAGCATAAAACCAATAGGCAAAATGGGGAGTAGCTCAACTACTTTAAGCACATGCAACGTCCCTCCTCTCATCAATGTGAAATTCATTCTCAACATTTATTTCCTAACCAACCCATGTGCAGATAAAATAAACAGTAACATATCATATATATTTTATCTCCTATTCCTAGCACAAGAAAGCAACTGTCAATAACTCCATCGGGGGGCAGAATAATCTACAGTTCCAAAATCCATGCGACTAGACAGTGAACTAAATGTTAACCCTTGCATCTCATCTCAGTGATGTCTACAACAATCACCTAAAGAAAATCCCTTCAATATAAGATTCTGACATCCCTCCACATTAGAAAGTTAATAAAAATGCAAAAACATAAAACATTTCTGCCTAATGCTCTAACTATTTGCCTCTATTGCGGTTGAGTTTCACTCGAAGTGCTTTTTGAAAGAAGCACCAGTTATGTGCTTCTTGCATAAAGCACTTCAAGTGCTTTTCCAGGATTCACTTGCATTTTTACTAAAGAATGGTCCCAGAAGCACTTTCATCAAAAGTGTTTCCAGTCAACTGAAAAGCACTTTCAAACACACCCATAATGTCTACAGCAGCTGAAATGCAGAAAGAAGCACAACAACTGAGCCACTTACCCGTATGGCCAGTAAACGTGTGCACGGAGTCATCGTCATCAGGCTCATCTGAAACCACCATAAAACATTCATACATACCATACCAAATCAATGGAATTAACTCACGAGGAAAAACAAAACAAAAATCATTAGTGTCGGAGACAACATCGGTTCTAGAGAAGTAAGCATACCAACACTTTGATCATCCGCATCAGGAAGATCTGCAATCCACCACAAATTAACAAAATTTTTACATGTATTCCTTACACAAAATATATTAATACATATGTATTACATACATTTACACAAATATATATATATATAGAGAGATGGATGAGGACCTTCGTCATCAACAGCGGATTCGCGGATTATGTCATCTTCATCAAGAAATATGTCCCCCTGGTCATCTTCTTCTTCATGAAAATCATGAGCTGGATTGTTCATCTTCGTCTCTAACACACTGCCAAAGAGAAGCTAAATAAGGCTTGAACTCTTCTAGAAAATAGCACGGCGGAGGTGGTTGGTGGGGTTGGCACGTCTGGGGTGCGGCGGCGGGGGCGCAGCAAGA